>NC_058131.1:541724045-541896380 GCF_016433145.1 Gracilinanus agilis
TTTCTTTCTTTCTTTCTTTCTTTCTTTCTTTCTTTCTTTCTTTCTTTCTTTCTTTCTTTCTTTCTTTCTTTCTTTCTTTCTTTCTTTCTCTCTTTCTTTCTTTCTTCCTTCCTTCCTTTCTTCCTTTCTTCCTTTCTTCCTTTCTTTTCTTCTTTTTTCTTTAGTAAGTCACTCTTCTTACAAGCAGTAAGTCATCAAGGGTTCAGGCCAAGATCCTTTGCTATGGATCAATCATTAGTCTTTCCATTGGGCCTTACTGCCTACTCAGTCAGACTTCTCCACAAAGCACACAAGTTCAGATACATCACTAGCATTTTTTACATAGTCTGAAAAACAATAATGTAGCTACAAATTTGATTTCTGGGGAAATTATGATAGGCAAATCATGATTAATATATGAATCAGAGAGGGGTAGCTAGGTGGCTCAGGGGATTGAAAGCCTGGGCCTAGAGATAGGAGGTCCTGGATTCAAATCCAGTTTAAGACTCTTTCTAGTTGTGTGAGCCTGGGCAAGTCACTTAACCCCCATTGATTAGCCCTTACCACATTTCTGCCTTGGAACCAATACACAGTATTGATTATAAGATGAAAGTAAAGATATATAGATATATAAACCAGACAACCAGGTTCTGACTATATCACCCATTTGCTCCATTCCTCTTTCTTTCAGTCATTGCTTATCTTCTAAGAATGCATTAAAGGTTATGTAACAGCTCCTAGTTATTTGTGCAAAGTGTTATAAACCCAATCTCTATCAGCATAACTTGTATAATTATTAAATGAGATTGCTCTGAGGAATCAGCTATTTATTACAGAAGGATAGTCCTTCTGTAGTTCCATTAACTCTTGAGGTTTTAGTGGAGCAAAATAAATAATAATAATAGCATTTATATAGCTAAGGTTAGTAGAGCAATTTATGTTATCTCCTCAATCCTACCAACAAATGAGATAACTGCCATTATTATCCCCATTGCATAGATGTGGACAATGAGGCTAATAAAGATTAAGCAACTTGCCCAAGGTCACAGAGCTAGTAAGTGTTTGAGAAAAAATTTGAACTCAAGTCTTCTTGACTCCAAGCCCAGGGCTTCTATCCAGTGTCCACTAGTTTCCTTAAACTACATCTCCTAAATGGCAGCTTTGTTCCTGAAAGAGTTAATAACCCCCTAAGTTGCTGAAAAGCAATGCCAATCAACAGCCCTGCCAAGCCTCATTGCAGGGCTTTATACAAAACAAGAACTTTAATCAAGATTTATTTGGGAAATTAATGCTTCCTAAGAATCACTCAGTTAGATAGAGAGCTGGGTCAGGCGTCAAGATCTGTGTTCAGATTCAGTCTCAGACACTAGCTGGGTGGCCCTGGGCAAATCACTTATCCCTGTTAGCTTTAATTTCCTCATCTGTAAAATGAGCTGGAGAAAGAAATGGCAAACAACTCCAGGATCTCTACCAAGAAAACCCCAAATGGAGTCAAGAAGAGACAGACAAAATTGAACAACAAAGCATTGTAAGGACATAAAAATTACAAGCCAACTGACAATTTTTGGCCCATAACTGCATTTGACTTGTTTGAACTAGTTATGGTCAAAATTTATAATATTTGAGTTTATGTTCATTATTTATAATGAAATAGGTTTGAGTTTTCCAGGCTAGCTCTGTAGAGGTTGTTTGCTTCCTTTCCTCACCAGCATAAGCCTAGACTTTGGAGAGCCACAATTGGAGAGATACCATCTGGTACCTCAGTCAAGACTTTCCTCAAGATGCCTAAATAAAGAAAAAGAAAAGCAAGATCATATAGCTCACTGTGATCTAATCATAAAATAGTAGTAATAAAATTATAATCTAGTCTTTTAAAATATTTATATGTTTATCATAAAGTGTTATTATTTTAGGAAGATTTTAAAGTATTTTTCTACTTGAGGTAATATAGGCTTAAACTGGAAGGGACCTCAGAGGCTATGCAGGTAAACACTCTCATTTCAGAGATGAAATAACTAAGGCCCAATGACATTGTTACTCACCAAAAGTCACGGAGATAGTAAACATCAGAGATACAATTGGAACTTTCACTAATTTGGTATCTTTTTTCTCAGCTATCTTCTCTCCCCTCCAGACATACACCCTCCCAAATGTTTAAGACTCAATCCCTCTTTGAACATCAGTTTCCTTTTATGTTAATGATGATTCTTGGGAGCAATATCTTTATGCTTCTGGACAAGGCCCTATGTAGATCACTGAAGTTCAAACTCAGCCTCAGGCTCTTACTAGCTGTGTGACTATGGATAAAGTTATTTAACTTCTTTCTGCTTCAGTTTCCACAACTCTAAAAGAAGAATAACAATACTTCCAGTATTGTGAGAATCAAATGAGATAATATTTATAAAGCACTTAGCAGAATGCTTTGCACAGGGTAGGCACTTAATTGATGCTTGTTCCTTTCCTTCCCTTCCTTCTTTCATAAATCCAGAACTGTAAAAGAACTTAAGAGATAAGATAAGTCAACCTTCTTATTTTATCAATAAGGAATTGCACTCTAGACCAGTAAAATTAATTGCCCAAAGTCACATATTAAGTTATTGTTATAGACTCAAAGAATTCTTCCATATCTAGAATTCTATTATTCTTTGAAACCATATGCCTTGAAACCACATGTACCTCTTTACTTTCACTGCATGGTAACCTCTGAGCTTCCATTGCAGCATAGCAGCCATCCTGTCTCCACTAAGTCTCAAAATCTGTCTGAGTCCATGTTTGACTTTCCCACTATCTCTTCATCTCAACCTCTTCCATCCTCTTCTCCTTTTGCTTTCAATCTTTCCCAAATATCAGGATCTTTTCCAATGAGTCCTTTTTTCTCATTATGTGGCCAAAGTTTAAATACTTCATTAATTTACCTCTTAGTGAATAGTCTCTACCTTTGGTTTAAAGAATACCTACCCCTTTTTACTAACTGAACCTCATTACACCTGCTTCCATCCCACTGAGACCTTGAAAACCTTATTACAAATTGTCTGAAATATCAGATCAGAGAGTCAGGGGCTCTACTCCTGGATCTAAAAATTTGTTTGTCCACCTCCCTCCACTACTTTCAGAGATGATTCTTTATTTAAAAGTTTTACTCCTATCTCCCAGGACCTACAAGTTAGCATTTTATAAACCATGTCAAATTTTATGAAGGACATCTTATTAGACTTTTAAATTTAGTTACAGCAGATAAGATATAATAGCACTCACCTTCCAAGGCTTTTACATGAGACAATTTTCCTCATTATACCTTTCTCTTCACTCTTCTAGTGCATATACCTAAATTATTTTTAAATCATCCCATCATAGTAAACTCAAATCCATGACCTCAGGATATGTATACTCCTTCTAATTACCCTAGTATTGACAAAGTTCCTAGAAGTTACAAGTATCATCTTTTCACGTAGGAATTATAAACATCAAAGCCTTATTTAATGCCTTATAATTTCTCTTTTTATTCACCTTTTTATGCTTCTCTTGAATTTTGTATTTAAAAATCACATTTTCTGTTCAGCTCTGGTCTTTTCATCAAGAATTCTTGAAAGTTCTCTATTTCATTAAATATCCATTTTCCTCCCTGAAGGTGTTTACTTTTTTATTGGGAAGATGATTCTTGAATGTAATCCTAGATCCTTTGACCTCCAGAATACCATATTCTAAGTCCTTTAATCTTTTAATGTAGAAGCTACAAAATACTGTGTTACCTTAACTGTGGATCCACAATACTTGAAGTATTTTTCCTGGGAGCTCTGGAATTTGCCTAAAATATTCCTAGGAGTTTTCATTTTGAGATCTCTTTCAGGAGGAGATAATTGGATGTATTTGATTTCTGTTTTACTCTCTGTCTTTAAGATAGTCAAGCAGCTTTCATTAATAATTTCTTGAAATATGATGTTTATAGGCTCTTTTTGATAATTAATTTTAGGCAGTTCAGCAATTCTTAAATTATCTCTACTTTATCAATTTTCCAGGCCAGCTGTTTTTCCAATGAGGTATTTTCACATTTTCTTCTATTGTTTTCAGTCTTTTGATTTTACTTTGTTGTTTCTTGATATCTCTTGAAGTCATTAGCTTCCACTTTCCCATCTAATTTTTAAAGAATTATCTTGAATGAGCTTATTCTTTCCTTTCTTATTTAGCTAATTCTTTTTTCCTTTTAAATTTAAATTCATCTATTTACTTGTTTGTCTGTTACATTACACTACCCAGTTAACTTCCTCCCACCCACATATACCCTGATTAGAGAAAGTATCATTAAAATATATATATATGCATATATTAAACTATATCTTATTTTATTTATCAGTTCTTTTCCTGGAGGTGGACATATAGACGGCACCCTTCAAACAATATTTCTGTTACCGTATATAACATTTTCTAGGTTCTCTCATTTTACTCTTCATAATTTCATGTAGGTTTTTCCATTTTTTCCCATAATTAACCTGTTCATCATTTTCTATGGTGCGGTAGCATTCAATCACAATCATATGCCACAACTTGGTTAGCCATTCTCCACTTGATGACTTCAATTTCCCATTCTTTGCCACTACAAAGAGAGCTATTATAAATACTTTGTAACATATAGGTTCTTTTTCTTTATCTTCAATCACCTTAGGTAATAAACCTAATAAAGGTATTGCTGAATCAAAAGGTATACTCAATTTTATAACTCTCTGAGCATAGTTCTAGATTGTCCACCAAAATAGATGGATTAGTTCACCATAGTTGGTGAACATGGACCCACATAGTTCACCAACAGTGAATTAGTATAACTATTTTTCCATATCCTCTCCAACATCTGCAATTTTGCCAGTTCTCCTTTTTAAGGAATAGTTTTCTTCAGTAAACTTCTGTACATCTTCTTCCATTTTTTGTACTTCCTTTACCAAGCTGTTAATGTTTTTCACCATTCTCTTGCGTCATTCTCATTTTTTTCCAATTTTCTTCCTCTTATTCTATTTTTAAAATCAAATGAGTTCTTTTTGAGTTCTTCTAGGAAGTCTTTTTTAGTCCTTACACCAATTCACATTCTTCTCTGCATGTAGATATTTTGACATTGTTGTTCTCTTCTGAATTTGTTTTGATCTTCCCTATCACCTATTTGTTGTTGTTGTTTATTGTCTCAGTTTTCCCAGCCTATTTCTTGACTTTTAACTTTATGTTAAAGTTAGGCTTTGCTCCTGGGGAGAACAAGGCACTTTCTCATGCTAGAAGTTTTTCATGCTACTGTTTTTACAGCTAATTCTGGAGACCTGTAAATTTTCAGTTCTTACAAGGTGATATTATCTAAAGAGAAGTATGATCATTACCCTCTTGGCTTGTGTTTTGGTCTGTGAGTAATCACCAATAAGCACCCTTTTCAATCCATAAATTATCACCAGAGTTCCTACTTCCATGTGGCTAAAAGCTCTAATGTGCTAATAGTCACCCTTGCCCTGGGACTGTGACCCAGATTACTATATGAACAATGCTACAGAAGTACCAGCAAAGTGTTTTTGTAATTTCTTTTTGACCAGTTATCCAGTTCCCCATACCATCTGTGGGCTAAGAGCTCCAGAAGTTTCTGTTTCTAATTCAGTCTCTCCCAAAGACTGCACTACCTTTCTGGAATACTACTGGTTTGTTGGCGGGGGGGGGGGGGGTGCTGCCTACTTCTAACTGCACTCCACTCTTACCTCAGAGAGACAGATTTTTATTTTGACCTTCTAACTTGTCTTGAGGGGGGAAATTGTTTTAAAAAACCCTATCCTTTTGTTGGTTCTGCCACTCCAGAATTCATTTTGAGTCATTATTTTGAAGTTGTTTGGAGAAAAATTTGAGAGAATTTAAGCAAGACCCTGACTTACTCTGCCATCTTGGCTTCATAGCCCTCAAAAGAGAAGAAAAAATTGAGTTATTGACTCCCATCTCATAAAGTCAAGCAGCCATGGTAAAGGGGAAGAGTAGAGAGAAGAGTGCCCTCAGTAGTGGCAGTATGCTATCTGACCATCCCAGATAGGTTCTAGGATGTCTTGGGACAGAGGGAGATTCACCACAGTCTGATATCTAAAGTTTCCTATTTTGACTAATTATTCTTGCCAATTTCTCTCTAAACTCCAGAAGGACTACAAGTGCTATCAGCAGCTTCTAAATTTGGTACCCTTTAAATCCAGTTCACAGGAACAAAAGTTCTATCATTCCAACCTCATTACAGCTTCTTAGACTGTAATAGTTGGTGATATTTCATATCTAGTAGTGAGACAAATTCAACATGAGAAAATTTGTCTGAAAATTTCCCATGTACCATATCTTGATTTACAACTCAATAGAGAAGAATCATCTGAAAATTCCATATAAGGCTGATTATGTATAGTGCTGCTTGAAACATTAGCTTCAAAATATATGGGAAATAGGAAACAGTTGAGAGAAGGGCAATGATTAAAATTAAGTATTTGAAAAATATGATTTTATAAGAAATGGTTAGAAAATTTGGGCTTATTTGGCCTAAAAAAGAAAGGGTTAAGGTAATAAATATCTCAAGAAGTGTGGAGGATTAATTGTATGGGAAATGATATGTACTTGTACACTATGCATGGAAAAGACTAAATAATATTAGCTTTGTAGTAGAAGGAAAACAAACAAGATACAAAGAAGTTGTTGATCCTATAATGACACATATGGCCCATTTTTTCCAATCACACCCTAATGACTCTGATTTAGTTCTTCATCACCTCTTACCTGGTCTATTGCAATTACATCTTAATTGATTCCCCTGTGCCCAATCTCTCCCCCACTCCAATCCATCCTCCATCCATCTGTGACAGTGATATTCCTAAAGGGTATGTCTGACGATGCCACTCCCCTGCTCAAGAAGGTCTACTCATTCATTATCACCTCTGGGATGAAATAAAATTCCTCTGGTTCTTATTTAAAACTTTTATCAATCTAGCTCCAGCTTACCTTTTCTGGCTACACATTACTCTCATCTCTCCCACTTTACATTACAGCCCAACTGGTTCATTTTCTGTTTCCTGTATTCAACATTCCATCTCCCATCTTAAAGAAGCAAAGTGACACAATGAATAGAGCACTGGACCTGAGTCAGGAAGACTTAAGTTCAAATGCAGCCTCATATCCTTACAAGCTGTATGACCCTTGGCAAGTCACTTTAACTTTTGTCTGGCTCAGTTTCGTTCAACTTTAAAATAGGTATACCTTCTAGAGCTGTTATGAGTGTCAAATAATATTTGTAAAGTGTATGGCATAATTTCAGGATTTAATAAATATTTGCTTCCTTTCCTACACCTCACTTTTTACACAAGCTGTCCCTTTTGCCTGGAATGCATTCCTTCCTCAACATTTTTTTCTTGGACCCTGTGATGCTTTCAAGGGTCAGCTCAAGTGACACATCCTTCAACACTATACCTAATTCTTTCAGTTGTTAGTCCCCACTAATAATCTGTTGTTGTTCAGTCTTTGTGTCATTCATGTTAGACTCTTTATGAGCCCATTTAGGACTTTCTTGGCAAAGATACTGGAATGATTTGCCATTTCCTTCTCCAGTTTATTTTCAGATGAGTAAACTAAGGTAAATAGGTTGAAGTGATTCACCCAGGGTACAAAATTAATAAGTATCACAGGCTAGATTTGAACTCAGAAGATGAATCTTCTTTCTTCTAAATCCAGTACTCTATCCATTGTACCACCTAGCTACCCAACAATAATTATAAAAATAATAATGATAGACTTCCTGGTTAGGATGGCAGCAGAGTAAAAAGCAGCTGCTTAACCTCTCCTAATCAAAACATATAGGACTCCTCAAGAAGACATAAAAACAAATCCAGAGGAATGAAGGGACACCACAACAGGGTGCAGCATTGGAAGTACGTGGAATCCAGGCATTTCCATGCTATAAAGGGGTGAAAGAGCTCTCACTAAAACATGAGCTGAGCAATCCCCTCCCAAACCCCATACCACCTACAATGCCAAAGCCAGCACACAAGAGTTAGAGCAAGTTTGGGGCACTCATTAAGTCCTTGGAAGCTACCTGGGGTCACCAGGGCCTTCTCCTGAGAGCAGCAAGACTTAAGACCCCAAGAGGCTAAAGAACACACACACTTTGAACACAGACCCTGACCATAGGCATGAGTGTGGGCTCAGATGCAAGCGCAGACACAGATCCTGAGAGCAGGCAAGGACTTTGAGTGGGGACCCAGTGCAAAGGGGTGCATGACTGCTGAAGCAGCACCCTGAGACTGTTAAAGGTGCCTCGGGCAGAGAAACAAGCAAGGGGACCACCAGGAGGCTTGACCCTGAGAACAACTAGACATGAGACCTCAGGAGCCTAAAGAGTGTAGACAGACCCTGAGTGTGAGGATAAACCTGAGAGGGAGCAGGGCTAACAATGGCAAGCCAGAGACAAGAACCCCAAAAGAGAAAGATCATCAAGAAGAAATCTGTAACACTCAACAACTTTTACAGATAAAATCCAGACAACAGAGCAAACAGCAGAGGAGAACAAACAAGTACTCATATCCGAACCTTCCCAAAATAATGAAAACTGGCCACAAGCTATTGAAGAGTTCAAATCTGAGATGGTGAGAAAGATGGAAGAGATTTGGTGAGAGAAGTGGGAAATAGCTCAAAAGGAAATTAACAGGTTAGAAGACAGAAACTCCCAATTGGAAAAAGATGCCCCAAAATCAAACAAAATGGTAAGCAAATTGGAAACCAAAATCTGGCAAGAAAATAACAGTTTAAAAGACAGAATTTCACAATTGGAAAGTGAGGCAAGTAAATTTAAGACCAGAAATGACCAGATTGAAAAGGAAAACCAAAAGATGATAGCCGAAAACCAGTCCCTAAAGGCTAGAATTGAGCAATTAGAAGCTAATGATCTCTCAAGACAGCAAGAACAAATAAAACAAAGTCAAATGACTGATAAAATAGAAGGAAACATGAAATATCTCAATGAGAAAGAGATAGACCAAGAAAACAGGTCTAGAAGAGACTATCCAAGAATCATTGGTCTTTCTGAAAAAGCAGAAATTAATAGAAATTTCGACTTCATACTAAAAGAAATTATTCAGCAAAATTGCCCTGAAGTTCTACAAAAAGAGGGCAATATAGACATTGAAAGGATCCATAGATCACCCTCTACACTAGGCCCAGAAAAGACAACCCCCAGGAATATAATAGCCAAATTCAAGAGCTTCCAAGTAAAAGAAAAAAATTTTACAAGAAGCCAAAGACAATTCAGATATCAAGGAGCACCAATCAGCATCACACAGGATCTGGCAGCCTCCACACTAAAAGACTACAAGGCTTGGAATATGATATTCAGAAAGACAAGAGAACTGGGTCTACAACCAAGGATCGCCTACCCATCAAAACTAACTATATACTTCCAGGGGAAAGTTTGGGCATTCAACAAGATCGAAGACTTCCAAGTATTTGCACAGAAAAGACCAGGACTAAATGGAAAGTTTGATATCCAACCACAAAAATCAAGAGAAACATGAAAAGGCAAATAAGAAAGAGGGGAAAGAAAGAAAACTCTTATTTTTTAAATTTGCCTCTTTAAGGGCTTCAATATGATCTAATTATTGGTATTCCTATGTGGAAAAATGTTATGTGTAATTCTCTGTAAGGAACTCTATTCACTATTATAGTATTCACTATTATAGTAATTAGAAGAATTATTCATAGGGAGAGGTTGGAATACTAAATGGTCTAAGATGATATGGGGGTGGGAAAGAGGGAGGTGAATAGTAGAGGACACCAAGAGAAACTTGAATGAATAAGAAAAATAGGCTATTCTATTACACACAAAGAAGGCATGGGAAGAGGAAGGGATGAATACTATTATAAGAAGGAGAGGAAGAGAGCATTAAGAGGTAATATTTAAACCTTTCTCTCAGTGTAATTAACCCTGAGAGGGAAGAATAGCTTTATCCATTGGGATATAAAATTCTATCTAACCCTCATCATTCTACCCAAATTAATTTACTTATTTAGTGCCTTACCTATCAAAATACCAAAAAAGTTTTTTACTGAATTAGGAAAAACTATAACAAAGTTCATCTGGAATAACTAAAGATCAAGAATATCAAGGGAAATAATGAAAAAATGTGAAGGAAGGGGGCCTAGCAGTACTAGATATTAAACTGTACTATAAAGCAGCGGTCATCAAACTGGTATGGTACTGGCTAAGAGACAGAAGGGAGGATCAGTGGAATAGACTTGGGGTAAATGACATCAGCAAGACAGTGTATGATAAACCCAAAGAGCCCAACTTTTGGGACATGAATCCACTATTTGACAAAAACTGCTGGGAAATTTGGAAAACAATATGGGAGAGATTAGGTCTAGATCAACACCTCGCACCCTACACCAAGATAAATTCAGAATGGGTGAATGACTTGAATATAAAGAGGGAAAATATAAATAAGTTAATGAACATAGAATAGTTTACTTGTCAGATCTCTGGGAAAGGAAAGATATTAAAACCAAGCAAGAGTTAGAGAAAATTACAAAATGTAAAATAAATGATTTTGATTATATCAAACTAAAAAGCTTTTGTACAAACAAAAACAATGTAGCCAAAATCAGAAGGGAAACAACAAATTGGGAAAAATCTTTATAACAAAAAACTCTGACAGGTGTCTAATTACTCAAATATACAAGGAGTTAAATAAATTGTTTAAAAAATCAAGCCATTCCCCAATTGATAAATGGGCAAGAAACATGAATAGGCAATTTTCAGATAGAGAAATCAAAAGTATCAATAAGCACATGAAAAAGTGTTCTAAATCTCTAATAATTAGATAAATGCAAATCAAAACAACTCTGAGGTATCACCTCACACCTAGCAGATTGGCTAAAATGAGAGAAGGGGAGAGCAACGAATGTTAGAGGGGATGTGGCAAAACTGGGACATTAATGCATTGCTGGTGGAGTTGTGAACTGATCCAACCATTCTGGCTGGCAATTTGGAACTATGCTCAAAGGGCTATAAAAGAATGCCTGCCCTTTGATCCAGCCATACCATTGTTGGGTTTGTACCCCAAAGAGGTCATAGATAAACAGACTTGTACGAAAATATTTATAGCCACGCTTTTTGTGGTAGCAAAAAAACTGGAAAAGGAGGGTATGTCCTTCAATTGGGGAATGGCTGAACAAATTGTGGTATATGCTGGTGGTGGAATACTATTGCGCTCAAAGGAATAATAAACTGGAGGAATTCCATGTGTACTGTAAAGACCTCCAGGAATTGATGCAGAGCGAAAGGAGCAGAGCCAGAAGAACATTGTAGACAGAGACTGATATACTATGGTAAAATCGAATGTAATGGACTTCTGTACTAGCAGCAATGCAATGACCCAGGAGAATTCTGAGGGACTTATGGAAAAGAACGCTACCCAAATTCAGAGGAAGAACTGCAGGAGTGGAAACAGAAGAAAAACAACTGCTTAAACACATGGGTTGAGGCGGACATGATTGGGGATGTAGACTCAAAACTACCACACCAATGCAACTGTCAACAATTTGGAAATAGGTCTTGATCAATGGCACATGTTAAAACCAGTGGAAATACGCATCAGCCATGTGGGGAGGGGAGCTCAGGGGGGTGAAGGGGAAAGTAAGAGCATGAACTATGTAACCATGTTAACTTTTCTAAAAAATAAATATTAATAAATGTTTAAAAAAATAAAGAACTATATAAACAAAAAATAATTATGATTATAGTGTTTGGTACAGAGCCTATGCTTTTGTATTTCTTTTGTATACATATATATATATATATATATTACATTTATTTGTGAATACATTAATCTCCCCAATAGAAAGAAAACTCTTTGGGGATAGAGACTTTATTTTTGCATTTCCAGTTCCTAGCAAAAACGCTTACTTCTATTTTCTTCCTCATCTCTCATCATTCAGGACTTTGTGTGCCTCTTCCCACCCCCCATCATCTTCATCCCCTCCTTCATTCTGCTCTCAAATAATTAGGTGGTTCTACACCAAACCTTTTCTAGGAATCTTTGATCCTATTCTTTCCTGTCTTTTCCAGTAAATTATCTCTCCCCACTAGCATCTGCCTTTTCTTCAATATCTCATCTACTAGATCATTCTCTGCTATCTACAAACATACTTGTTCTTCCCCCAACCTTAAAAATTGTTTTTCATTTGATCTAACCATCCCTGCTAGTTACCAACCTAAAACTCTCTTGTCCTTCACAATTAAACTCCTTGAAAAACGTTTTACATATACCTCCACTTCTTCTCTCATTCACTTTTAAATCCTCTGTAATGTGACTTTTGACCTTATCATTCAAGTGATATTGCTAAAATTAGCAATAATTTCACAATTGCCAAATTTGATCACCTTCTTTCAAATCTAATTTGTCAACATATCTGCAGCACCAGCTGCTCCACTCCCTCCTGGTTCTCTTTGTATATGTCTGACTACAACTTCTCAGTCTCCTCTTTGGGTTCCTCATCCATATCATACCCACTAATCCTGGATAGCCTCCAAGACTGTCTGAGATATTCTGTTTTCTCTTTGTATTATCTCAATCAGTCATCTCATGAATTCCTATATGTTCAATTATCACCTATATAGATGACTCACCAGCCCTCGTATTTCTTCTAAACTAGGATGCTGCATCACCACCGGCCCTTTTGATAGTTCAAATTGGGTATCCCATCAAACTCAAAATGCCCAAAACAGAGCTCATTATTTTTCTTAAAAAATCTCTTTTTCTGACTTTCCCCTATTATTGCTAAGGCACTACCAAGCTCCCAGTTGCCATACTCATAACCACACTATCTTTCTCATCTCCTCACTACCACTCACTCCACCTAGTTAATGTTAAATGTTAAAAAACATCCTTCATTTATGTCCCTTTATTTCCACTCCCATAGCCAGCACTCTAGTTCAGGCCCTCATCACCTTTTACCTAGTCTACTGAGACAGCTTTCTGTTTGATGTCCCTGACTCAATTCTCTCTCCACTCCAATCCATCCTATATTCAGTTGCCAAAGTGATTTTTCTAAAGCATAAATATAGTCATATCACCACCACTTCCATGCAATAAACTGCAATGGCTCCCTATTACCTCCACAATCCATTTTTTTGTTTGACATTTAAATCTCTTGCAACCTAGACCCTTTCTACCTTTCCATTCTCTTTATGCTGTGCTTTCTTACACACATCATATGTCCCAGCTATGCTATTCCTCTTTCCGTTTTTTTACACCAAATTTGGCTGGTCAGGCTGCTATATTTCAACTAGAATACACTGGCCACCTAGCTGTTCTTCTAAAAAGACACTCTGTCCTCCAAATCTGCATTTTCTTTGGCTACCTATTCCTGGAATAATCTCCTTCCTTTTCTCCCCTCCTATCTTTTTTCAAGTTTCAATTAAAATCTCACTTATTGTAAGCAACCTTCTACAGTCCCCTTTCATGCTAATCTTCCATCTGACATTACCTCAGTTTATCATTTGTACAAAGCCATATACATATTGTCTTCCCAAACACATTTCAAGTTTCTTGAGGGCAAGAGCTATTTGTGCCTTTCTTGGTATTGCCAGAACTTAACCCAGTGCTAGCCATTTTACATATAATGGTCCTTCTAGTTGTTGGTGCCCTCTTTCTCTCATTACTTTGAATTTATTACATATCTATAAATACTATATAATATATATGTAGCATAATAAATGCCTAATAAATGCTTGCTGATTTGACTTTAGTACCAATGTTTTTAATCCCTTCTTCCTAGGACAAAATTCATGTTGCTAAACCCTGGTTATGGCACTATCATTTTTCAAAATTCCTTACCCTGAGCACCTCAGGCAACAATCTGGGAATGTTCTAATACCCATGAATATCAAAAAAAGGAATACTTTCCTCTTTGTGTCCCAAAGTTAAGCTTCCTTTGGTTTTGGCCTGGTACCATTTCATTCCTCATTTGGGAGAGAAACAAGTCCATCTGGAAGCCTTTATCTCACTTCAGATTTTCTATTCTGGTTCATCCATCTAAAATTTCTTGAGGAATAAAATATATGGAGGATCAGTGATTTCTCTCCTTCCCTCAAGGTAGATTGTAATCAATATAACTTAGTAGGTAGATTTTGGGGAAATGCCTCTTGCCCTGTCCATGCCAACATGTTCCTTAAACTTAATCTGGAATCCCATACCCCAGTCCTTTCAGAATCACTTTACAATCTTGCTCCTTCATCCCCTTGTTCCTCATTCATAAAACAAATGACATTGACCAACAAGATCAGTTTAAGTGGCCACTATTGTTTAAAGATCAATTCCTATGATATCTCTACTCATTACATCATTGGCTCACACTTGTAACTCTCTCCACTGTGGGTCAGGTACTACTAACAACTCATTTCTATTTCAATTGCAGTACAATATAATCTTATCACATCCTGTGTAACTGGACCAGGTCGTATCTCCAATTTACTGTATTTGAAGAGAAAACAGGATTGGTTATGGAACCTACTTCTTCAAAGATCTCTGGGAATAGAAATTGACACTCATTTGTCTGGGCTACCTTGTAGAGAGTCTTGCCTAGAAGCAAGGTCATGAGCTTAATGACCTCTTGTGGTCTTCCTTTCTTCTGACCGATTGTATAACCTCACTATGTAGATAATCTATCCCAATAAAACTCTGACACTGGAAACCATGGTTTCATCAGAACTCAGAGTAATAAAGTGACCAATTGGGATCCCATGTAATTTTTCACTAAACCTGAAACCTGATCAGCCTTGCAGAGAAGTGATTGGAAAATACTCACCTCAGAAATTTTGATGATCTCTATATTGAGATATCATCTCAATCATTTATTTAGTGGATTTTTCCTCTTTGAAGCAGAAATGTGTGGCTTTGGGGCATAGTCTCAAATTCTTCCCTTTCTCCCTTTCTTTCCTTTCTTCATGGTTCCTATTTTATAACTAGAATGAATTTGTCAGGGATTATTGTGTATTAATTATAATCTACATTGCTATCCCTTCTAAACTGTGAGCTACTTTAGGGCAGAGATTATGTTTTATCTAAACTTTATATCTCCTCTAGCACCTTACAGAAATTTCTACATGATGGTCCTTCTAGCTGCTGGTGCCCTCTCCCTCATTATTTTGAATTTACCTTATATGAAGATATTTCATATTTATGTACACATGTACATATGTTGTTTCTTCTATAGAATATAAGCTCCTCGAGGGGTAAAGTTTGCTTCATCATTTTGTCTCTGTATCCCTGGCATCTAGAATAGTGCTGAGCACATGATATGTTTGTAATAAATGATTATTAATTAATTTATTGGTAAATATCTCTTTTATTCTTGGTTCCTGGCACATAGTATTTTTTAAGATTTATTTTTATTACATTTTGAGTTCTGATCTGTCTCCCTCCCTCCCAACCCAGGCTAACATTTGATATATATGTGAAACAATATAATACATACTCCCATATACCATTCTTTCTCTGGATTTGGATAGAATCTTCCTTTATATGTCTTTTGAGTTGACTCAAGTACTCATTACTGAGAATAACTTAGTCATTCACAGTTACTCTTCAAATAATATTGTTCTTATGGTATACAATGTCCTCTTGGTTCTGCTCATTTCACTCTTCATTAATTCATGGGCCTTACCATGTTTTTCTAAAGTTGACTTGGCATATAATGTTTAATGCATTTTTCATACTTCAGTTGTATTGCATTGCCAGAATAATAAGAATAAAAATTATATTTATATAGCTCTTTAAGGTTTGCAAAACACTTGGTATTTGTTATCTCATTTGATCCTCACATCAGCCATATAAAATGGGAGCCATTATCATCCCCACTTATAGATGAAGAAACTGAGACTAAGAGATGTTCAATGACTTGCCATGGGTCCCACAGCTAGTAATCATTGGAAACCATTTTGAACTCAGGTCTTTGTGATTCCAAGTTTAGTTCTCATTCCCCTCACTACCTCCCAAAAAAGGGTATGTGTGGCTTCTACACCAACTACTGCAAGCAAGGAATATGTGTAGCCCTGTATCTCACTGTAGCATCAAATGTATGGGAAGAATAGGTGGCTAGAAGAGTGTAATGAGATACGACGTTCCATATTGACAACTCCTAAGCAGAAAACTCCCTCCGCCTGGGTTAAGCCTTTGCCACTGATTTCAGAGTAAATTCTCTCTCCAATATCTCTGGATAAAAGTCAGAGATTTCTCTTCCTTAGGTCTGTACTTTTAGTGCCACAGCCTTTTCTCAGCTCTTTCTTCTCTGATTGTATTGTCCACTGTAGATGGGTAATCCAAATTCATCTTTCCTAGAGCAAAGAGGAAATTCCATTGGAAAAGTATATGGAGATAAGATTAACTTTAAGCATTGTTTATGTTATTCATCACTGTTGGGGGTTTGGGGTTTGGTTTTGATTTTGGTTTGAGGGGAGCATAATTATGTACCAACATCATAAAATGCCACCACCTTGAGCTAATTCATTCTTTTCTTCAACTCAGCATTAATTGAAATTACCCCTTTCCTCCCATACCCCCACACCTTCCTCTGGGTTGTTTACCTGGCGTGTTCCTCATGATCTCCTTTCCCACCTCCAACCCTGCCCACTCCTCATTTTGTATCTTTTGCTCTCAAATTCAGACTGTCATCTCCAGCTTGAGCCTCCTGAATCTGACCATTAGAGAATGCTGCCTTTGAGCTTTGATGTAGGTCCCAGCTACTCTCTTTGATCCTTGCACTCTGGCTTTTTCCCTAAGCGATCTTCTGGGTCATGCCCCTAAATCCCTTCAGAGAAAATACCTTAGCCTTTTGCAGCAGGGCACAATGTCTACACATTGCAACCAACCCCTTATGATGATAATGAATGGCAGGGAGTCCCAGTATGCATCTGTCCATTACTGATTTTTCAGACTACATAGTATGGATTTGCCTGGGGTCAACCCCACTCCAGTTACATTGACTTCATGCTTTTGAATTAATACTTCCTATTCTCCATGTTGTTTTCATAATTTCATAGATTTGGAGCAGAAAGGCACTTCTGAGGTCCTTTAATCCAACCTCCCTTATATATTAGGATGCTGGAGTCCAAAGAGTTTGATAAAGGACCTCCCCAGGATCCCAAGCAAGGCTGGGATTCAAACCCACGTCCTCTGGGCCAAAAGCCATATTTTTTTCATTACTTCACAGCTGCCTTTAAAACTTCCAATAGGTCTATTCCTCAACATACAAAGAGGAACTGGAGTGTCAGGAGAGGGAGAATAGAACCAAATACTTCTGATGATTAAGACATAAAACAAAACCCACCATCACAGTGAAATATTAAGGCTGAAAAGATATGTCAGTCCCCTTGGAGCCCGGAGTTCATGAGCAAAGTGGTACAATTGCCATGAAATAAAGAAAACAGACAGGTTTCCAGTAACACTGATTGTGTCTAGACATAGAACAACTAAAAGCTGTTATCAGTCAGAACAGGATTTGTCATCAATCTGTGAGGCAGAAGGACCCAAAAGGGTCAGCGCTGTGGGTCCCATTGCCATGCTGATCAACCGCAACACCTGACCTGTCCCCAGGCCATGATCAGTTTGGATTTTACTCTATATATAGTCTCAGAATGGTTTTCATCACCTCGTGAATTTCCATTGAATAAGTCAGCCTAATGTAATTATAGAATATCATATTTATGTTGGCACTTAAAAAACACTGGTCTCATGAAAACCCTTTTGGAGTACAAATATTATTACCCTGATTTCGCAGATGGGAAAATTGAGGATTGAAGAGACTTGTCCACAGTCTCACATCTAGAGATTGTCAGCATAATGAATGGAAAACAGGTCCCCCGGCTCCAGACCATTTCTTAATGTGGAATACAAGCTGCAAATTCGAAGTGAATTGGGTATTTGATCTTTGAGTAACTCCATGATCTTAACCAAGTCATTTAGTCACTTTGCCCTCAATCCCCCACTGTAAAATGTAGATAATAATTCTCTACTCCTTACTTCCTCACAGGGATAGCACAAAGTAACATAAATTCATAAGAAATCAATAATTCTCTGAGATAAGCACTGTTTTAGTATTATTTTATTTATATTTCTCAGATAAATCTTAATATCATAACAATACAGTCATTGGCCAAGTGTCCTATAACTCAATTTCTGAAATATTTGTTTAAATGGCAGGTAACCTAATCAGTTGATGCCATTTTATAGCTTAACCCAAATACTCATATATGTAGATTTGATCTATCAGTCTAATCTGAGCTTGAATTTCAACACTGCATATTTTTTAAAAATCATTTCTTCTTGACCCACTGTTCCCAATGACTGAACCAACTCTTTTCTACACTCAAGTCCTCAATGCCACATCTTGGTGTCTACAAATGATCTTGCCTTTTACTTTACTAAAACAAGGCCATTCAATGTGAGGTCCCTCATATTGCCTTCTTTTCATCTCAAAATTGTTCTCCATCTTAAAACTTTTCTCTTGCCTTCTTGTACCAGAGGAAGATATTTCTTTCTTCCTTCTCAAGCTCTGACCCATCTGCTCTGAATAATTCCTTGTAAGTGAGATCCAATATCAGAGATCTTGCATGGATAGATGAACCTGGGGTTTCGATACTAGTTTTTCTATTTACTATCCATGTGACATTGGATTTGACTGCATAAAGAAATGGAAAGAGCACTGGATTTTAAATCAGAAAAACTGGATTTTAATCTTATGGGAAATTTGGAGTTATGGGAACTGAATTGTGTTTATAGACATGATGATGTTGCTACTGAATTTGAACTCTTTCTTAGGACTAGATTTGAATTCTTTCACCCTAATTTCCAGTTCTTATTATTATTATCTTTGTGACCTTGAAATAACTATTAGTTCTCTCCCGCTCTGCAGTTAAAATGAGATTGTTGAATCAGATTACCATAAGATGGCTTCCAACTCTAAAGTCTGTGATTCTATGACTTCTTCCAGAACCTTCTATCAAATAGAAAATTCCTTTTACATTGTCATTTTCTCCTTCACCTTATGAGTTTTCTCTTATATGAAGTTAATAAACAGTCCATTTGTTTCTTCATCCAAACAATTAAGAGAATTGTTCAACCATACATCCCTACAGACTTACCTCCAAACTGACAACAAACTGTTAGCAATTATTTTTTAGGTCCAACCATTTGAATGGACCTGAATCTACTGAATCATATTATCATCACTCAATATTTTCCATTGAATAATATTAGAAACATGGGCAAGTTCTTTGTTAAAATCCAACCAAATTATATCTGCATCATGCCATTGATTCATTAGTTTGCTAATCATATTTAAAATGGAAGAATTAGTCAGACATGACCTTTTGTTGATCAAACCATGCAGAATCTTTGTGATCATTGTTTCCTTTTCTAGATGACCACTACTTATCCATTTAATAAAAAATTCTAGATAGCAACAACAGAACCAAAAAAAAACCCTTTTTATTGAAAAACTGAATTTATTTCAAGGATTCAAGGATAATTCAACATTTACAAAAAAATTAGAATAATCATTACAAACAAAAAAGTTTAATTGTACAGTGATTATATTGATAAATGTAGAAAAAGTCTAATGACTTAAGTAAACAAAGTCATGGGCATATACAATCAGTGTTGTAATTCTTAAAATTAGAAGTAAATCTTATCAAATGTTCAAAAATACTTCCAGTATCACATATATTATTTGCAAATTTATGGAAAGGGAGCCTATCAAACCTCTTCTATCAAACAAATGAGGTCCTTGACTTTTATTCTCAACTCATGCCAAAAAAGAACATTTCCATATATAAAATATAAAAAGAGAATGTATTATGAAATCATGCATCTCCAGTTCATATTGTATGATTTTTAAGTACTACATATGCTAAAATCTATACATTACTTACAAAATTGTCCTTTTTAATGTTCCTTACGAACCTCTTTCTGTTTTCTTCTGACCAGTTTAAAAATGTTTCAATGGTCTCATTTTGAAGAGTATCACTACTACAAATCTCTCTCCCCTTCTTCTGAGAGACTCAAAGAAAGAAGAAAAAAATCCTCACAGCAAATTAGCAGATCAAGCAAAAATAACACAGAGTCACTAAAAAGAATCACTTTACTGAAACCAAATATATTAATTGTATTTGTGTGTTTTGTTTGTTTGTTTTCAGTCTTTTCCAAATTGCATTTTCACTCACATAAAATATCTATAGGTAATTAAGAAATATATAAGTAATGTTTAATTCATATTAATATCATTTAAATATAAATTTCTTTGCTAGCAATTGCAGTTGCCTGTTAGATTACATGTTAAATTCTCTGAGATAACTTGGGGAGAGGAAGACCAATAGGCAGAGATAGATATTAAAAATAAAGAACATAAATCGAGCATTTTAAAAGTTATATAGAGGAGAAGGAAAGTACCAAAGAGGTCAAAAATAGAGTAATTTATTACTTCTTTGTTAAACTCATATATACACATATCTATGTATGTATATGTATATGAATGAATATATATATGTATATATAAATTCTTCCTTGTTGTTGGTGTCTTAAAAGTTTTGTGACTGTTGATCACTTAAACTTTTTTAAGAAAAAAATTCTCTGAGATATGTTTGCCATCCTTAAAAATTTAATCAGAAATCAATTTCTAAACTTTTTCCATTTACCTCATAGAATCTTCCAAAATTTCTGGGATATTATCAAGGAGATACTAAACAACAAATTTAAGCTTATTAAAACCAATATTACTATTAAATACAACTCCTATTTATGTAATTTTTCTCAAATCAACCCTGTGAGGTCAATAATGCAAATATTGTTATCTTTATTTTGTAGATGAAAAAACTTAGGCTTTGAGAAATGATTGACTTATCCAGGATCACAAAGTTAGCTAGTCAGTCAGGATTAAACTCAATTCTTTTACTACACATTTACATTAATCATAAATTAGACTTAGCTTTATGAGGCTGATTAGAAGAGGTATCACAAATGGTTATTGTTGTTCTTAATGATGGTTTAATCAAAGTTTGATCTTGCCTTTGGCAAATAAACAGATTTTCTGTTGGGCTATCATTTATTCCTCATTTTAACAGTTTAAAATTGAGAGTAACTTTACTGACCAATTTAGATAGATGGCAGTCTGGATTGCTTTATGTAAGGTTAGTTCTTAGTTTTACAAAATGGAAGCAATTGAAATTGTAGAGACCAATTATCCTTCTTCCATCTTTGCACAGTAGTCAAAGCACTCTGATGTTATGACTATTGTAAGAATAAAAGGGGGCCAGTAACCAATGTTTGGCCAAGGGGAAGAGAGAGAGAGAATCTATGGTGACTCCTCCAGCTCTCCCTTGGGGCTGAATATACACTGGGAGACTTTAAGGGGGTGTCACCCCGAAACTGGGTGACCTGGATAGTCATGCTGCCACACAGGAGTTGGGGGTGAGGCTTCCCTATAAGATGAAGTATGTAGTACCCCAATCCAATTCTGATTAAGGACGGGGTTCACACAAACCTCCCCCTGATCAGTTATTTTCACAGCAGGTAGTCTGGTTTCAAGATGGAGGCAGCCAGACCAAGCTGAGGTTCCCCTCTCCCTCGTTGTCTCCCAGGCACTCTGGAACACTATCTGACTGTTGAGTGGTTTTTATTATTTGCAATTCTGGGGTCAGGGAAAGGGGTGAAGGGCAGAGGGATTTTGGGGTGCCCTCTTCTCTATTTCTATGGGGTCTGTCACTCGGGTGGGAACTTTTAGGGTTCCCACTCCTAAGAGTCTCCCCCCGCCCCTTCTCTTTCTGTTTCTATTTCTATTTCCTATTTCTATCCTTTTCTATAATTATAAGTTAGACCAGAAAGGGTCTTTCAGCAAGGTTGGATAATGGGTGAAGGAGACTAAGAGATTGCTCCCAAAATGGAGTCCAAAAACTTAGCTTACTCGATGATTGAAGTCTTGATGGTTGAGATGCGCTGAATGGCTTTGACCAGGGAATCAGTTTCAATGTCCAAAGAAATATCCTCAGGAAGCCCTCAGGACTGGATCCGAGCTGGGATGTCCTCCTTTCTCCTCCCAGTCCTCCACCTGAAGACCTCTCCTCTCCTTCTCCCCAGAGAGATTCCCAGAATTCTCTCTGGTCCCAATTGTCAGCAATTGTCAGTCTCTGACTCCATCCGTCCCTTCCCCCTTGCACAAATCCCATCCTTACACTATGTATCAGTATTTGACATTTCATAATACCAAATGTTATTAATACGTAGGCTGCTACTGAAGACATGCATTATTTTAATCTTGATTTTTTCTTTGAAGTACATTTTAACCATTTTTTCCTGCACATGAAATAAGTTATTCCCTTGGCTTTAAAATGATTGTATGATTAATCTTCAACAACTACAGAAAAGTTATTTATATGCTTGCCTTTGCACAACTTTTTCATTAATTTTATCTACACTCAGCATAAATCAGACTGTTCTTTCAGTCATTAAAATGAAATGTCAGGTGTTCTATTCTGTGATATAGTAGATAGAACAAAGAACATAAAGTCAGAAGATTTGGATTTGAGGCTTAGCTAAGATGCTATATTAGTTACACGACCATGGGAAAGTCACTTCAGTTTTCTGAGCCTAACTTTCATGATCTGTAAAATAGAATTAATAATATTTGTACTATCTGTCTCATAGAATTGTTGTGAGAAAAGTATTCTCTTGTATGAATCACTAGTTACCACTATTTTTTTCTTTCTTTTGTTATTGTTCAGTTATTTCAGTCATGTCTGACTCTTTGTGACCCTATTTGGGCTTTCCTTGGTGAGGATATTGGAGTGGTTTGCCATTTCCTTCTCCAGTTCATTCTACAGATGAGAAAACTGAGGCAAAGCCAGACTTGAACTCAGCAAGATGAATCTTCCTTAATCCAGGCCTGGCATTCAATCCACTACACCACCCAGCTGCCCTCTTTTTCTTTCTGCCTAGACATTTTGGAAGGAAAATCACAAAATAAATTTCGTTCATGAAATGCTTTTTCTTTCACACAGAGATTTTAAATGTATCTTTTTCCTCTGAAACTGCATTTATTTTTCCCAGTAGTTGCTTATACATGTGCATCATACTTTGTTAACTGTCTTTGCCAATTCAGCTCTTGGCTTGGGGTACAAGAATTCCCTAGACTTTGTTAATACCAGACTCAAAACCTGAAACTTTAGAAAGGGAACTTCAATGATAAGCATAATATTTCTTTGTCTTCCAAGTTTTATTGTTACTTTTTGGTTTTTCATGCCATAATCGTTTGACAATTTACTCTTTCCCCTATTGAATCCTCCCTTATAACAACAATAACAACAACATTTAAGCAAAAACAATATTTACGATAACCACATCTGCCAGTGTCTTCAGCATCTAAAGTCCCTTGTCTCGCCCCTGAGTGGAGACAGCTCATCAACTGTTTCTCATCAACTGTTTCTTCAAGGCCAAGATTAGTTGTTAAATTTACTTTGAGTTTGGCTGCCCATTAGTATCGTTTTTCACTCAGATTATTACAATCATGATATAAAGTGTCCTACTTTAGATTTCTTTATTTGACATCAGTTGATCCAAGTCTTCCAATATTTCTTTGAGTCTGAATATTTGTTGTTCCTTATTGAACAAGAAGGCTCAATTCGTCATCATATTTTTTTCAGTTCTTCTTTAATTGATGGACATTAATATTTACCCCAGTTTTTTGCTATTGAAAAAGTATTGTTAGTGCTATATTATATCTAGATATAGATATAGTTTTCTACATAGAAAGATTTATATATATATATGTATTTACACATATATATAAATCTAATGCACACATTGATGCATTCTATTGACCTTGGGATATATGCCTACTGGTGAATTGGATCATTGGCTTAGAAAATACGGACAGCAAGTAATTTCTCTCACATAGCTCCAAAATTAATACTATTTCAATTCCTTACAAATCACTTCCATTTTAATTCCCCCCCCCTTCATTTTTATTTCAAACAGACATATTGCTTCACTTAAAGCAGGTCTTTCTCTGAGCAAGAAGGAACTTCATAAGAAAGAAAGAAAAATTACATTTAAATTCAAAATACAGGATAAATTTCCTCTACTTTACAATTCTGCCTAGGGCAAGGCCAGCTCTAATCTATGACCTGAATTTTATAACCTGAGTCCCTTAAACCTCAAGTATAAAACCAAAAGAAATCAGTAAATAAAAACAAAATAGCCAAAAACTTTACACCTGAGACTCTCAGTAAGTAAACCTGTTGGCACAGTTGGCATATACAGGGGTATCAATAGAGAAGATTTTGGTTAAATCAACAAATGAATATCTGTTAATACAGAATCTAGAGTAAGATGACAAGCAGTATAATTTCATGTAATTAACTATTTGCAAATAGTGGATATCATCTGGTTTGATTTACTGTGGAAAGATTTTAATCAATATACCAAGAGCTTAAAAAAGCATTAGGACTGGCCACACTTGAGATGACCAAGGTTTAGAAACTGAGCAAAGTGAGACATGTAGTAAAGAGAAGCTAAAGCAACATGGAACAAGCATATTATGGAGATCTGTCACCTCTGTAAGAGATCAGAGCTTGATGCCGTAGGAGTCTACCATAAATTAACAGGCAGAAGGTCCAGGTAGATAGGATCAGTGGTATCAAGCACCTAACCACATTTGATTTTAAGATCAAGATTTTTAGGCTCTGGAATGCCTGGGATGGAGTAATATTTCGAAAATATAATGAATATCTCAGAGGAACTAGAGCATAAGGGAATGCACCATGGCAAGCAAGTCATCCTTTGGGGGATAAAGCAGTTATTTGGAAATAGAATATGCAGGGAAATTGAAATAGAATTAGAATTTTTGATCAAAGAGTAATAAGGCAAAGAGCAATTTCTGGAACCAAAGAATAGTCAGAACAGGACACGCAGCAAGCCTAATATGTAGTTGGTGAGCTTCTGGGCTCTGTATCTATGGTCTCTTTCTCAAATTGGTGATTTTTGTTCTTAGCTTCCATTTGAGGAAACATCCAAACCAGTCACTGGTTTATCTTCAAACTCAGTCAAGTCTACTCTTCTTTTTAGCTCCTATTTATTCATTATCTTCCCCCATTAGAACGTAAGCTCCTTGAGGGAAGGAACTAAAATAGCACCTCATTTTATACAATTAACACTTCCAATTACACTTCATGGAAGTTGAAATTCCACATAATGGTGAATCCTATTATTTAATAAGTATTTCTTGTACAAATACCTATCATACTTTTTTATAAATAATGCAAATAAATACATGAATAATAATGATTAATCAGAAGTGAATCAGTGTGAAACAAAGAGAACCACTGCTCTGATGCAGACACCACTTGTTACAAGCAAGAATTCCAGACTAAGACTGATGAGGGAGTTAATGTTTGGCACAACAATATAATTATTCACACTAATGTTTCTCAGAATGAGCATAATTGAGTGAAATGATGTGAGACCTTACATTGCTTGGAAAAATGGCATGGATTTGATGAGTAATTACATTTTTTTATTTTACATATGTCTATGCCTTTGTTTTTTATTGCAATCACATGTACCTGAATTCATGTGTGTTGAGTTCATGTAAAATAGGATACTCTTATGTGAGGTTTTTTTTTGCTTGTATTTGTATTATCAGCACTTAACACAGTATCTGATATATTTTTGCTTTGTTGTGTTAGTCATTTCAGTCATACCCAAGTCTTCATGCTCTATCTAATATTTCTTATAATTCCCCTGAATGTTGACAGAATTGACCCCTGAGACTGGGGTGGGACTAAAGGAGCTTCTAGGCATGTGTTTGGTGGCTTCTAACATCAATGATTTGAAGGTTGAAGAGTTAGAATGGCAAGAGGATCATTAAGTCATTACATAGAATATTTAAACTGAGGCCCAGTTATTTTAAGTAATTAATTCACTCATGCAAATAGAACCAAAATTAAGTAGAGTTCAATTCAATTCATCCAACACCAACTAAGCTCTTAATCTACGTGAAGTGTTCTGCAAGGCACTAGGAGTATAAGGATAAAAATCAAGACAATTACTTCTGGGGGCAATAAACACTGTGTATACAAATTAGGATGTACCAGATAAAATATGTTAACTTTTATTACTCTAGGAATAGGAAATTACTCTAGAAATAGGAAATTACTCTAGGAAAATTTGAGGAGGAAAAGAGAACTTTTAGATCCAGGCTAAAGGAATTATTAAAGAAGGCTGATTGGAGGAGGCACCACTTGAACTGAACCTTGACTGAAGAGAAGATTTTAGCAAGTGGAGAAAAGGATAGAATATTTTAAGCATAATCAACAGTCTTTAAGAAGACATAAAGAGTTCATGACAAAAAACAAGGCATAGCTAATCATGAAATTTGACTAAAACACAGAGTTTATGAAGGAAACTACAATGAAATAAGCATGGAAAGGTATGTTTAGTGCCAGATCATGTCATTTAAATGACAAGCTAAGGATTTGTATTTTATCATATAGCTATTAGGGAGCTACTAAGGATGTTTTTAGCAAGGGATGACATAATCAAACCTGACATACATTAGGAAGCTTTTCATGGTCATGTATATATTCAATTAAGCAAGCATTATTAACATACAAACAATATAGTATACATTAGGGATATATAAACAAAGTAAAAATTAATTCCTGCCCTTGAGAAGTTTGCACTCTATCAAAGGGACACCATATTTGCACATATAAGTAAATATAAGATAATTTGAGAACAAAGAGAGTTTTAATGACTAGGAAGAATCAGAGAAGGTTTCCCTTAGGAGGTGGCACTTCATTATATGTTATGTAAAAGAGTATTTTAGTTGACTTCAAATATTGTTTTAAGTTCTTGACAAAATAAATTACAAAGATGTATGGATAAAAGAGAACAAACTTGAAGCAAGGAAGCCAGATAAGCGACTATTACTAGAGTCCAGATAACAGGTGATACATGTATGAAATTGAGTTGTCACCTTATAAGTGAACAAGAGTGAACATTATTAAAGAGATATTTTGGAGATAGAATCAATAGGACTTGGCAACTGATTAGATGTGGGGTATATCAGAGAAGAGTAGTCAAAAATAACACTAAGATCTCAAGCTTGAGTGACTGAAAGGTTGATGGTACTATCAACAAAAATAAGGAAATTGGAGGTGTCAGAAGTTTGAAGGAAAGGCTTGTTTTAATCATGTCGAGTTTGAAGTGGAGACATTCAGAAGAAATTCAGCAAGCACTTAGAGATGTAAGACAGAGTCAAGAAAAATGAAGCTAAATCTATAGATTGAGAAGTCACCTGCTTAGAAGTCATGGGAATTAATAAGGTCATGAAGAGAAAGAATACATGGAGAAAACCAGAGAATAATGACTTGGGGGACTCATATTTCATGGAGTTGAAAGAGGACCAGAGCAAAGGAGTCTGAAAAGGAGAAAAATACAGGTAGAAAAAGAACTTGAAGAAAATCATTTCTTAGCCAAGGAAGAAAAAAGGATATAGAAAGAGAGGGCAAGAAAGTCAAGTTGGCAAAATGAATAGAGCATTGGACTTGAAGTCAGGAAGTCCTGAAATCAAATACAAGCACTTCGGATACTAATTATGTAACCCTCCACTTAAACTCTATGCCTCCATTTCTACATCTGTAAAATGGAAAAAAATAATATCCCTTTCATTCCAGGGTTGTTAGAAGAACAACATGAAATAATGTTTGTGAAGCATTTAGCAAACTTTAAAAAGTACTATATAAGTGCTAGTAACTATTACTAATGAATATTGCAGAAAAGTCAAGAAAGATGAAGAATGAGACAAGACCATTTGATTAAGTAAAAGTATTGACATTCTAGAAATTTAGTGGTAAATGGAAAGAGCACTACTTCTGTAAGCTTCTTTAGGATAGGAACTATTTGTCCTTTTTTGATATCCCTAGCATTTAATAAAGGCTTATTGATTGAATGATCAAAGCCAAACATATTCATTCAAATTCCTATTTCTGATGCTTGCTGCCTTCATGACTGTAAGCAAGTGACTTAATCTCTTTGGGTTCCAGTTTCCTCATCTGAACTATGTGGTCTCTAAAATTTCTTCCAGCTCCAAATACATGATTCTAGGCTCCTTGACCAATACCTGGAGCTAAAGGAAAAGTGAAAGGATGAGAAATTTATTTGTTTGTTTGGAGGGGAGGTAACTTAAGAACCTTAGCAAGGGAGTTAGTTGGTACAGTGGATGAGCACTAAACTGGGACTCAGAAGATGTAATTTTGAATCCAGCTTCAGGTACTTAACTAGCTGTGTGACCCTGAGAAAGTCATTAAATTTCTATCTATTTGAATTTCCTCATCTGCTTAATGGACATAATAATAGCATCTTCTTCACAGGGTAGTTGTGAAGATCAAATGAGAAAATATTTGCAAAGCACTTAGCACAGTGCCTGAATATAAAAGGTATTTAATAAGTGCTTCTTTTTTCCTTCCTTCTTTCTTTCCTTCCTTCTCTTCTTTCATTTCTTCTTTTCTTCTGTCCTTTCCTTTCACCTTCTCTTCCTTCCTTTCTTCTTTCCTTCCCACTTCCTCCCTTCTTTTCTCTCTCCTTTCATCCCTTCCTTCCTTTCCTCCCTCCTTCCTCCCTTTATTTTCCCTTTCTCCTTTCCTCCCATTCTCCTTTCCTCCATTCCTTCCTTCCCTTCCTCCTCCCTTTCCTTCTCCCTTCTCCCTTTCTTCCTTCCTTCCCTCCTTCCTCTCCTCTTTACTTTATTCATTCCTTTCTTTCTCCATTCTTCCCTTCCTTTTTTGTAGACAAAAGAATAATAGTTGGTATGGTGAAATTGAAGTGGGAGAATGACTGCAATTTCCCAGAGGACACAGGAAACAATAGGATGAAGGGCATGAGTGGAGGGTTTAGACTTGGCAAGGAGGGTTAACTCTTACTTTGAGACTAAAGATGTTGCTGTCTGCCTGATAAGAGATTGCACATTCAACTAGTGTGGGAAAACCTTCTTTGATTCCTTTACTTGACAGTGCAACCTCAGTAAAGCCTCCATCAGTGAGGCTATAAGGCCTAACAAATGTATCCAGCTGGGAATCTTGCTGAAAGCCAGTGCTGGCCCTGATAGTGCTCCAATTTATATTTATATCTGTACACGCCTCTTCCATCAAAATATGCCACATGCAACTAAAAGATATTGAATCAAATATTAATGCCTGAGATATCTAGTCATTTTTGTAATGCCTTCAACCTTCTTTACAAAGGTTTTTTAATGCACTCTTGTAATTTTATTTTGGTACACTGCTATCAGCAAATATCAATTTCTCACTGGTATCACAAAGGTTTGTTAACAGAAGGTCTGCTGCTAACTCCCCAGTGGCAGAGTTAGCCTCAGTGTCTCAGACACTCTCAGAAATACCCTTGTCTTTGTAGACACAGCGGCACATAAATACTGGTGAGCAGAAATAGATACATTTTCTAGACTTGTCCTTGTTTGCCCTTGGAGGTGACTTTGTAACATTGCTAACCCCAATTCAGAATGTCTGTCTTGGGAGTGATTTACCTAGAGGGTAATCTCCTCCAATATGATCAGGAAAAAGGAATATTCTTCCATGCAAATACTAAGTACAAGTCAATAATGAATGAATGAATGAATGAATGAATGAATGAGTGAACACACATTTATTAAGCACCTACTCTTTTCCTACTGTGTCACATACTAAGTAAATAAAGACAAAAATGAGAAAGTCCTTGCCCCCAAGGAGTTTACATTCCAATAGGGAAGTGACATATCAATTTGGGGAAGATACAATCTATAAGGGAATTTTAGTATGAAATGTCAATCTTGGCCGTGTTGGAATGACCTATACTATCCTGAAGAGGAGCCACCACCGGACTACCCACCATTACCAAAAAAGAAAAATATCCATCACTTTCCCATCTCCACATTTTTGTGATAATATTCCCTGAAGTGTCTTCCAAGTTTCCACCTGTTGAAATATTATGCTTTCTTCAAGGTCCAGTCCAAATATAATATTCTCCATGAAGTCCACTCTGATCATCCTAGCTGAAAGAGAGCTCTTTCTCCACTGAATCTCCATTGTATTTTATTTCTCCCACTCTTTTGACATTCACAGCTAAATTCCTTGTCAGGGAGTCAGCAAACATTTACCAAGCACCTGCCATGTGCCAGGCACTAGACTAAGAAAGAGAAAAAGCAAGTCTCTGCTCTCAGGGAACTCATAGTGTCATGGGAAAGAAAAGAATATAGAGAGAGGGAAATGGAGTTAACCACAAGGTGATGACATTAGCATTAGGGTGGGAGAATCCAATGGTCAAAAAAGGCTTCCTGGGGACAGCTGGGTAGCTCAGTGGATTGAGAGTCAGGCCTAGAGATGGGAGGTCCTAGGTTCAAATCAGGCCTCAGACACTTCCCAGCTGTGTGACCCTGGGCAAGTCACTTGACCCCCATTGCCCACCCTTACCACTCTTCCACCTAGGAACCAATACACAGAAGTTAAGGGTTTAAAAAAAACCTATTTTGAGTTTCTTTTTTTTTATTTGCTCACTTTTCTAGCCATTTTCATTTCTTTCAATTTAAAAACTGTTAAAGTTGGGCTCTGTAACTGGGGGTGGGGGGGAAGGAGCACAGTTCCAAGCTTTAGGTTTTCAGGTTCTTTGTGCAGGTGCTTTCAGAGCTAGCTCTGGGGCTCTGCTTTCAATTTTTCCAAAGTGGTATGATATAAGGAGAGATGTGTTTAATACTCTCTCTCAGCCTGTGCTCTGGTCATTAAGCAAGCACTCTTTTCTGCCTTGGAACAGTGATCAGGGTCCTTTGCTCCCCTTGGCTTTAAGCACTGTTGTGTTATCTTCCTCACCTTGAGACACTGACCCAGAACTGCAACCTGGATCTGCTTCTGGAGAATGTGACAAGAGTCTTGCATATGAAACCAGCAAAGAACCTTTGTAATTTCCTTCTGAGCAGTTGTCCAACCCACCATACCATCTATGGCTGAGAGGTCTGGAAGCCTTTCTTGTTGATTCAGCTGCCCTCAAGACCTATTTTCTTATAGGGGCTTACCTTGGCATGCTGCTTTATGCTCCACTTCCACTCTGGTGCAGTAGATCTTTTGTGCTGGCCTTTGAAATTATTTTGGCTAAAATTTTTTTTATTCTTTCTTTTGTGGGTTATGCTGCTCCAAAATTCACCTTAAGACATTATACCATAGTTTTTTGGAGGGTAATTCAAGTGGGATTGTGTTGTTTCTCTTCTATCTTGGCTCCACACTCTGAGCTATTTTTTTTTGTTTTTTTTTTAAACCCTTGTACTTCGGTGTATTGTCTCATAGGTGGAAGATTGGTAAGGGTGGGCAATGGGGGTTAAGTGATTTGCCCAGGGTCACACAGTTGGGAAGTGGCTGAGGCCGGGTTTGAACCTAGGACCTCCTGTCTCTAGGCCTGACTCTCACTCCACTGAGCTACCCAGCTGCCCCCCTGAGCTATTGTTTTTTAAATTAAGTTCCCATCTTTTTTTTAAAGAATCACTGAAGAAGTATTTTTGCCCTGTACACCAATCTCGTTATCCCCATAAGCCCTATGATTTTTATTGTGAGATTTTGTGTAATGTGGTGCTCTTTGGGAGAAAAGTACACTACAAAACTGGTTTTGTTTGCATTTCAATAGCCATAAGAAACAATTGGAATAGTTTGGTATAATGGCAAGAGCCCTGGTCATGACATTCAAATCCTGCTTTTGTCACATACTACCTCTGTGACCATAAGCAAGTCACAACTCCTTTGGGCCTTAGTTTTATCATGTGCAAAATGAGAAGCATCAGATCTTTTGTCTCCCTTTCATCTCTAGTTCTATGATTATATGAATTAGTTAAATGTAAAAGTATTTGCTGAAATGACATGGTAAGTAGCAACAAAAGAAACCTATGCCTTTGAGACTTGAACTCCCACAAATACCCAGAGTATGTGATACTCATAGAATTTATAAGCTTAAAGACATAGAGGGAAGTAGACTTTGAAGATGATTTTCTAGACTAGATAGCTTTACAAACTTATTATTGACTGAGTATAGAAGAGACTAGATCTCATTGTATGTATATGTTATTACCAACCTCGCACCCCCAAAACAACCCAGAAACCAACTAGTGTTGGTAGAGCATAATAAATAAATAAACAATAAAAACTCTTCTTCAACAAGCACTCCTACTCCACCTTCCCCACACCACACATATATTATAATCAAACAAGATTCCTTGAGAGATAGAAACCACAAAGATACTTTTTGACAGGGTTCTATACATACACACAATTTGACTCCCTGGCTCTGGATGCACGTAGACTTTCTCCTGTTCCAAAGTTGAATTTTGAGGTAAAGAGGACCTTCACTAAACTGGTGGCAGAGTCAGAGAAGAGAAGGGTTACTAGAACAAAAATGTAGCCTTCTCCATTACCTCAGCTTTCTCTCTTCTCAACCTCTAGCAATTTGACTTCATCATTCAAGTAAAACTGCTCTCTCAAGATTATGAGTGATCAAGAGATTACCAAATCTAATATTTTTTCTAAAACCTCATCCCTTTTGACCTCTCTGGAGCATTTGATTCTCTTGGCCATCCTCTCCTCCTGGATATTCCCTCCTCTGATTTTCTGTGACACTGTTCTTTCTTGGTTCTCCTACCTATTTGGCTATTCTTTCTCAGACTGTTTTGTTGGATCATCATCTATATCCTGCCCTATTACATCCCAAGGTTCTGTTTTAGACCCCTTTTTCTTCAAACTTAAAAATATATAGATGAACAAAACAAGGCAATTTTATTGATAGCAATACATATTTTATTCAATGTGTCATATTTATTGCTTATTCTTTAAAATATTAAAATATGAGACCAATAGCATTATTATAACTCAGCATATGATGAAATTTTAGTACCACAAGACAAGGTATATAGCCAAGACTATACAGTGAGTTACTGATAAAAATTAGACTACATCTGGTAGAACCACTTAGTAATGTAGAAAGTGGGGTTGAATGGTGAAAGAACATTAAATTTTGAATCAGAAAGCCTAGGTTTAAATCCTAGTTCCTCTACTTAATAGTTCAATGATCACAAATAAGTTACCTATGAGAATATTGTATTAGATCTAACATCACAGTTAGCTCTAAATTCTTTGTTCCTAAAATGATAAAAATTAATGAATGATCTTCAAATGATATGACTATATCAACCAACCAATAAGTATCTTTATTATCTATAATAATTATTTCATTCCAAAACCTTTGGAAACCTCTTGATGTGCAACTCAAATATTAATAACAAGGGCTACCCAGCTTACCTGATTTGGATTGATGATTCATCTCATTTCTTTTTTACCAATAGACTCTAAGAGACAAATGAGGAAGAGTCAAATTGGTGAAAATTTTAATTCACATTAAAAATGCTGTTGATCTCCATTATTCATGGACACAATATTTATGAATTTAGCTACTCACTAAAATTCATTTGCAACTCCAAAATCACCATGCCACTCTTGTGGTCATTTGTGGACATGTGCAGAGGGGCAAAAAATTTGAGTCACCTGATGCATATGTTACCAGCTGAGGTCAAACAAGTTCAATTCTCCTACTCTCATAAACCAGTATCATTTTCACAGTCTCTCTTGTACCTTATTTCTTGCATTTTTTTGCTTTTAATTGGTGAATTCACTGTTTAAAATGGCCTCCATGTATAGTACTAATGTGTTGTCTCTTGTTCCTATGTACAAGAAGGCTATAATATGCCTCCTGGAGAAAATACAAGTGTTAGATAAGCTTCATTCAGGCATGAGTTATAATACTGTTGGCTGTGACTTCAATGTTAATGAATCAACAATATATTACAGCCAGAAAAAAAGGAGAAATTCACTGATTTGTACATGAGGCCACTCTAGAGAGTGATAACATAAATGTTGTGACCAGAGGCTCACTGGAACTTAACTCTGTATTTCCCCTAGGAGCAATGATTCAGTATTCACTAATTCTCTGTTTTCAGTGACTTCAGAGAATATAACTAGCACAGAAGATGAGAATTAACTATAATTATAATCTTATGCTAAAGAGAAGAATGGCTTTGGAGACTATAGAAAAGGTTCTTTATGAAGATTATCTTTGTCATCAATTTCCAGTGCCTCAATTTCTTCATCATTAATAAGAAATAGAAATTTAATCTATGACTTTCTTTGTGAAGGAGACTTCTAGGTAGGGAGACTCCCACTAGCAATGTATATCAACATGTTCTATGCAGTTAGTACAGTTAGAGATTGGCTTAGATCTCTGTGAGGTTAAATGGCTTCTCTAAGGTCAAAGAGCTAGCATGTATTAGAGGAAGTACTTGAACCCAAGTCTTCCTGATTCTGAGGTCAGCTCTATGTCCAAAACACCATGCTTTGTCACTCACTGTTAAATGTTAACATAATAATATCACTTAACATTATTATAATTAATACCATCATGATGTTATAATTTACCAGAGGAGGCAGCATGATATAGTGAAGAGCATACTAGATTTGGAGGAAGAGGACCTGGGTTCAAATCCCACTTTTGTCACTAGTTGCCTCTGGCACCTGAATCTTGATCTCTCTGGGCTTCAGTTTACTCACCTGTAAAATGAAGAGTTCAAAGAAGATGAATTCTGAGCTCCTTTCCAGATTTCAATCTGTTCTCTCTTCTGGTCCTCCTATCTTTCATATTGTTCCTTTTAAGTTTCTTTTTGTTTTGGATCCTCATCTAGATCATTCCCTCAAACCATAGGTGTCCCAAGAGCTCTATCTGGGGTCCTCTTCTCTTCTCCCTCTATACTATTTCACTTGGTGATCTCATTAATTCCCTGGGTTTAATTATGTCTATGCTAAGCATTCTCAAATCTACCTATACTTCCCTAATTTTCCTGCTTACCTTTAGTTACATATCACCAACTGCCTCTCTAACGCCACTAACTGGATGCCCAATAGAAAGCCAACACTCAACTTGTCCAAAAGGAAATGCATTGTCTTTCCCCCCCTAAACTACCATCTCCAAACTTTCCTATTACTGCTGAGGACAATACCACCCTCCATATCCCTCAGGATCACAACCTAGGTGTCATCCTTAATTCATCAGGATCTCTCACCCCAATATCCAATCTATGTCATAACCCTATGGATTTCACCTTTGCAACATGTTTCAGAAACAACTTTTCTATCTTCTCTCCTCTGATACTGCCACTATTCTGGTGTAGATACTTATCACTTAATGTTTAGAATATTACAATAGCCTGCTGGTAGACCTATCTGTTTCCAGACTATTCTCACTTAAATACATCTTCCATTCAGCCGATAAAGAGCTTTTCTTAAAACTCAGATCTGACCATGTCATTCCAATACTCAGTAGACTCTAATGGTTCCTTATCACTTCCAGGATCAACTACAAAAATCTAGTTGGCATTTAAAACCTTTCATAAACTATTCCTCTCTCCTACCTTTCCAGTGTTCTTATAGCTTACTTCCCACCACATATTCTTCAATCCAATAACCCTGTTTTTCTTTTCTATTCCATGAACAAGACACTCCTTTTCTCATCTGTGGACATTTTTTCTTACTATCCCTCATACCTGAAATGCTCTCCTCTTTTTTGCCTTTGGCTTTTCTGGCTTTCTTCTAGTCTCAACTAATATATTAACTTCTACAAGAAGCCTTTCCTAATTTCTCTTAATTTTAACACCTTCCCTCTATTAATTATTTCTTTTTATCTTGTTTATAGCTTTTCATACATATTTATTTGCCTATTGTCTCCTTCATTAGATTATAAGCTCTTTGAGGGCAAGGACTATCTTTTGTTTCTTTTTCCATCTCTAGCATTAGAATGATGCCTGTAACATAATGGGCATTTAATAAATGCTTACTAACTAATAGTAACCTCAGTTGACTCCAAGTGAATGGCTGAAAGAAAATCATGGGAAATCTAATAACACATACTCAAATCCACATTTCTTTGCAGGCAAGTCACTTCTCTTATCTGGGTCTCATTTTTTTCATCTTTAAAATAAAATTGTTGAACCATTCATTCCTTTTAGCTCTAAATTTATGAACCTATGAATCCTATTTCTACCAGTCCTGTGAAGGATATGGTTGGGGATGGGAGGGAGGTTGGAGGTTGGTAGGAAGAAGTACTTGTCACAACCCTAATGTAAACTCTAGGAGACCATATTTATGTCCTAGGATTTTTGCCATTAACCTGAGAGAACTTGGAACTACACTAAGTGAATATGAGTTTGAAGTCTGAACACAACAGTCAAGCTATTTTTTTCCTTTTTTTCTTGATTCTATTTTATCCGAGTTCATTAAGCCAGAAACTCTCATCTAAGACAAGGAGGTTATGACCCATTTCACCCGATCCACGTTTCCTCAGGACAGTTTGGCCTTCTAAGGCCTCCATAAACCAAAAGGCCTAGAGTCATTTTAGTTAGGTTAGGCTTCGAGTTACTATGCTTTATTTGATTCTCCTGCCAGACACAAACCATTTATTGTAGTGTCTCTGTGAGTATGTGTGTGTTTGTGTGAGTCTGTGTACATTCAGAGAGAATATTGTGTGTGTGCCTCTCTCTCTCTCTCTCTATATATATATATATGTATATATATATATATATATATATATATGTGTATATATACATCCTATTACATGCAGGCTTGATTCTACCTCCACAATATTAATCATGATAAAAATTCAATATTAGTACTCACAGTTTACAGAAGAGATAACCAAGGCAAGCATAAGTTAAGTGACTTGCCTACTATCATACAGACAGTAATCATCTGACCCTGGATTAGAATTCAAGTCTTCCTGACTCTAACCCCATCTGTATTCACTGTACTATCTACTTACTCAACACATACTCACATTGAGCCCCCCAGAATGCACTGCACTATTATTAGGTTTTAAAGGTGGTGTGTGGGTCTGGTCCTCATCTAAAATAATGGATCACAAGTTTCCATAAATATGTTTCCCCATAATAGTTAGTCAGTTGATACAATTAGATCACAGCAATTTTTATGNTATATATATATATATATATATAGAGAGAGAGAGAGAGAGAGAGAGAGACTATTTTAGTGTTAGCATCTTTTTTAAAGTTCCCCTTCTCTGGAATTCCAGAAAATATTAACACAAGAAATGTAAATTTTTTGTTTCTTTTAAATTTTGGACAAACTCACAAAATTGTAAAATGTCACCATCTAATTTGTACTTCAGATGAAAAATCTGCTCTTTCATCCATGGTTTTAGTCATTGTTAGGAAATAAATTCCCATGCTGACGTCATTAGTGTATTCTTTCCTTTCTCCCCCAAGTCCCCCATCAGTGACAGGACTGTACCCAGCATTCTTTATCTGGAGCCGAAATGAAAATGTAGCATTATTTTATCCAAGATTTTAAATGTCTGGAGATATTGATCCAGGCTGCAAGCCTGCTCAGAAGGATGCTCTGCTTGCTTCATTGTGCCTAGATACAATCTAATAAGAGCTCACTGAATAATAAACAATGGTAGCCTACTGATTCTAAAAATTTAGATTGACAAGAATAATCCCCTCCCCAGCAAAGACAGTCTGGATAGTGCTTCCCATAAACCCATTACTGGCCACTCACCCATAAGCCAATAGACAATGTCGGATTATTGGAACTCTTAGCTTTAAGAGAAATTGCTTTCCTAAATTTGACCTCCCACACTAAATATAAAATATGGACCATCTGTAATGAAGGGATTGCAGCCCCAATAGCTATCATCTCTCCCAGGCAGAGGTTAGAAGGTTGATGCACATTGGTTCCAAAGGGATAGGGATGCCGATGACCTTTTGGCTTGAAAATGGTCACTTGGAGCTGTAATATGAGAGAAAGGGGTCAGGTATTAGCCACTCAAGAGTCTCTGAAGCTATGTTCTTGTTAGGCTTTTACAGAAAGGAAACAAAAAACCCACAGAAGCAATATGGGAAAATAGCAGCAAATCTCATTTACATACATGTGATACAGAGGAAACAGTGAAACTGGATATACTCCCATTTAGAGAATACATCTCTACTTCCTTTTAAAAAAAAGAAAAGAAGAAGAAAGAAAAGGACAAAGTCATCATTTGAAATGCCAGACATCATATTTGCAAAATGGAGAAATATTCTGTTTCCTTGTGATGCCTTCGTTAAGCCTTGATTGGCATCTCATTTTTGCCAATAACCTCCCTGCTGCAGGCCAATTGCATCTTCTCAGTCACATTAATTTAAGGAATGGCACATTATTTTAAAAATGCTATGTGTCTCAGGGAAATTACCACTAACTATTTTCTGTGCCTGAACTAAATTCTTTGTAAGTGACTTTAAGGGCAAGGAATGCTCAGAGCACAGTGAGCTTTGTGATCTGCAGCTTTTAGCAGAGGAAGATTGTTGGGCAGATTCTGCAGAGATCAGAGTATACTGAGGACAAAAACAAGGCAATGGCAGTGGGCCTATGGGTTTCAGGCTACTTGGATGAATGACAAAATATAAAATATAATATACTCATTTCCTATTTTTTAAAAAGATGTTTTCAGTAAAAGAAGATGGGACTACATCAGTGCTTCTTAGACACAGAAGGGAAACTGAAAAACAAGTTTAGTTTAAAACAAAAATGGGTTAAGAAATAGGTTGGCATACTATGTCCAGTCTTCCCAGTGAACAGAATTTGAGGAACTGACCCTTTTGAATTCAGGTAACATGCTAATTTTGTGCCATTCTAACCCCATCTTTGCCTTTCAAAAATAAGCCTCTTTTCTATTCACCAGCCTGCCAGGTTGCCCTCCTTACCTATTTGACTTAAGCATTCCAGTTTTCATTGAAGAAGTATTTATGAAAATTAAACTTCAGAGAAAGAAGAAACAATTAATGGGTGCTCCAGTTAGTAGCACCTTCATCAGTTTGGTATGAAAAAGAAAAATGACAGAGTAATATTGCCACTAGCAATTCCTAAGTCATGTGACTTTTTTTTTGGTTGGATCAATGCTGGTTGCCAGGCAACATGGAGAGGGGAGGGGGGCATTGTTATGTTTTGATAAATCTCTTTTTTTATATATTATATTATGGATTTCATGTTGATATTCTGGTTACAATGACTTTAGAGAGCTAAGAATCCCTGTTATGTTCAGGAACAGTCAAGCTCATTTGGTTAGATGAACTTTGTGGACAATAGATCTGTTACATTTAAAATCCACTTGGTAATTGGGTAGCAAACTTGTTTTAAAAAAAGATGGCTGAAAAACAACATTGATTGCTGCTATTCAGAACTTATTTATTAATGATATGTGTGTATATATTAACGCATTTATTGCCTATGCATCACAGTTATGTCACTATCAAATATTAATGTTATCAATATTATAATAACAGCATCTATTGATATAATTGAAGCTTGCTTTCCAGCAGGTGTCACTATGAATAATACTTCTGAAAAACTAAAATCAATAATAAGAATATTAGAGGGGCATTATAGAATGTCAATAAAATGAAATCTACTTAAATGTTGTATATAAAATAAACTGACTAAATATCCCGACCCATAATTTAAAATATATAAAATACAAGGCAGAGCATGGATCACACAACACTCAATGAGTAAATACATCACCTAAAATTACAGAATGGGACTGTTAAAGTGAATGAAAAGAGAATTTGGTGATTTTTTTAAATTCAATCAAAGATTCTGCTTATTGAGGGAATTAATAAGCCTCTGTTTCTTTTGATGGCACATAAAATAGGTCACAGAAAATACCATGTATACAAGAGATGAGCTAAGTGGTTCAAATAAATCCTACACACATTTACACTTGACTAAAAATGGCTGTCGTTGTGCCTGGTACTCACTCTTCCTTCATCTATACTCTAACTTAGGAGCCATTTTCATTTCTCCTCCATCTAGCTGTGTCAGGACCAGGGAGAGCAGCCTTCCAAGTAAATACCAAGGCAGCATGTGAGTACAGTTCCTCCGCGTCTATGTAGAGGCAGACTGTCAAGGCATTTGGGAGCAGTTACAGGGCTTTGCCTGTCCTGTGTTCTGGAGATCAATAAAGGACTTCAGTCTCCTGCTTTCCACTGCTTCTAACAAAGAATGAGAGGCTGGCAAGCTTTCTTCTTCAGAAGAAGGAAAAAATGAAAAATCCAAAGGGGATCAAAATAGATTAAGAGTGCTGCTGAATATTAGGATGTTTATTTCATTCTCATTTGTTTTCCCTGCTTGGCAGGGCTGACTGGACACAAAATAGTGAAATATGGGACAGGGTTGGGGTTTTTCTTTTTGTTTTGAGGGGATTTGTGGTTGGTGTGTTGCTGCTGCTTTTGTTCACATTCTACCTTTGACATATAACAGCTGTAAGACCAACTCCCTAACACTATAAGTTGCAGAGAAGGTGCTGACCTGAATTGTGAGAGGGAATTTCCTTATCTGGGAGTTTTCTATACCAATGGAAATAAAGATCTAGTCCCTCCCTCAATGTAAGTTTTTATCTTCACAGGATCATGGTATGTAGAGCTGGAAATAACCTTAGAGATCACTGGCCTAACTATATCTTTTATTGCAGAGAAAGAAATTGAGCCCCATAGAAAATAAAGAATCTTCTTACCCGGAGTTACAAAGCTAGTGTCTATTGCTCTTCCTCTCTCCTGTCAAGTTGGTAAGAGCTCACTTATTGTTCATTGGCTGCCCAGATTCCACCATGATCTAACCCTCCAAATTTAATTATCCTATGCTTCATAATTTTAGAATCTTGATAGGTAATTGATTAGTTAATATGATCAAGTATGCTAAAGCATTAATGATGAATAATGGCTTGATATTTTATCCCCCAGCAGGTAACACATTTGCATTTTAGCAGGACCTGCCTTTAAAACCATGACCAAAAGGAGTAATCGATGGTGACCATTTCAGGCACTGTGGCAAGCCTGTAGTAAAGATATTTTAATTTTAGAAAATATTAAAGTTGGGAAATTATTTTTACCCCATATTTTATATAAATGGTGTAACTTGAAGATAAATACAGAGGATCTACATAATGGATTAAAATCAGTCAACCTCATTTCTCACCTCAGTTCTGCCATGTGATCTTGGAAAAGTCATTTAATCTCTTGGTCATGTTTTCTTCATTTTATCCCTACCTATGTCAATTTTATGCATTATATAGAATGCAAGTAAGGTTTCAGAACTTCCAGACTCCAGGTACATCCTCTCCTCAGCCAAATCATATGAAACTCCATAGTTCTCAAATAGTTCAATTTGTAGGTAATTATCTACATTATGAAAAGATTCATCCCACACATTTATCCACATGTACAATGGAGACAGCAGAATAATTATTTTCTTAACATCCTCCCCCTAAATCTCCTGAATTCTGAATCATAGATGACAGAGTCTCTTAGGACATTTGCCTATTGGTTCTATGTTTCTAAAGCTGTATTTAAATTCAAATCTCTGGGCCCAGCACTCTATCATTTGCACCACTGGTAGCCACCAGCAGCCCAGTAAATCCAATAACCTTATCAAGATAGATAATATAAATGTTACTACCTTAATTTTACAGATAACGATAGTAAAGCTGAAAGAGACAAGAAGACTTACCCAGCATCACATAGCTAAATAACATTACAGTCAGGATTTGAACCCAAGTATCCTGAAGCTTCTCGGTCCTACTCCTACCATTCCTCAAAAGGACTAGTATGTCTTAAAGCTAATCATTTCTACAATATCTTGTTCTCTAGAGTTTCCCAAAATTCTAGTAGATGAGGTCACCTCCTGCCTACAATTCCTTACCCCAGCTCAAGGACTTTACCAGCTACACATTCTCCAACCATCCCCACTGCCACCCAGCACCCTTTGCCAGCCACACAGGAATAATAATATTGCGGAATGGGGATGGGAATGAAGAGTAGTTTCACCTCGGAGAAAGGCTGTAGACTCCTGGTGTAGGGCCAACACTCCCTGTTTGAAACTAAATAGATTTTTCTGTTAGAAAGATATTGCAATTTAAAAGTGGTTTTAGTGACATTATAAATCAAAACAGCTCTAGTCCCTGCATTTTACTACTACCTAGACTTTAAAGTACCATCTGCCAAAAAAAAGTTTTAGAACAACTCAGATTGATTTGGCCCCAAAACATTTGACATTTACTTCATAACTCACTGGACTACATTCTCTTTAAATAAATTCCCCACTGATCTGGACTCTCCCCATGAAAATCTGTACAGTGAACTCCTAGTTTATTATGCCTACTTGAAAAGGGTAATTTAATAAGGCATCAGTACAAATACTTAATTGTGCAATGGCTATTGACAATGCCTTTAAACAGTTGCATATTTGCCAGATTTAGCTAATGGAAGTAGAATTGCCACTTAATGTCTCAGCTTGCACTGGTAGAAAATAAATTGTATCTGACAATCCTTTGGCTTTTAAAGGACATACTTAGATAATATTTACAGTCAAATTGATCTATTGTTGCATTTATGTTTTCTTGTGTTAAAAAGGGGGGGGTCAAATGGATTCTAAAGGGAAATATTTCTTTATACCTGCTCCATCTGGGATGCTCTCACTGTACATGCTTAATTGAAGTGTGTTTCTAATATAATGCCAAAACATGCAATGGAAAGTGGAGAGTTCAGCCAGACAACCAGTTATTTGGCCTCTTGGGCCAACATCCAGGTGCCTTCCTCTCTGGGGGATCTGAATCCTTGGCTAAACCTTTCCCTTTTAATTTTAACACACCTTGGTTATTGGTACCATGTAGATGTTAAGTTCAGGGTCCTTAGGTCCTTCCAGATCTTAAGTACAGTATTGATCATCTCATCCTACTCTCTCATTTAACCAATAAACAAAGTGAAGCTTCATGAAATGGACTTACCCAAGGTCACACAGATAGTAAGTAACAAAGCTGGAATTATGAACATTAATTATTTTGGTATTATATGTGCATTTAATAGCATAATACACTGGGGCAGAGAGGGGGAGATGTATCCTTGAGCTCTTTGAGATAAATATAGCTCTTTTTATGTCTCAATAGCAAATGGAGCTATGTTGTTGTGCTTCTGAATTCTTGTATCTGCATTTTATAGTTCTCTTGTTTATGTAACTGAGAACCTGCCTCTGGCTACTCTTCAAAACTCTGGAATTTGCTACTTCTTATCTGTTATGGTTCAGGAACAAATGAATGCACACCTCTCTTAGGATAAAGTAATCACTTACCATGCTTTGACTCAATAATTAAGTAATTTCATTAAGTAGTTAAATGATTACACTAACTAATCACTTATTATGCTGACTCCAAAGTCAAGAAAACCTGAGTTGTAATCTTACCCCCAAAATATATTAGCTGTGTGACCCTAGGTAAATCACTTTTCTTCTCAATGCCCTGGGCCTCTCTGGAAGATTGCAAGCTACAGAAGAGGTATTCATTTACAGTGGCAGAGGAAATTCCCTCATAGAGAAATTCAGTATACCAATAAAATCACAAGTCCAATCCCTATCTCTGTCAAATACGTGCCAAACACTTTGCTAATGGCTAGAGTACAAAACAAAATTAAAGACAATCTCTGCCCTCTAGGAGTTTATGTTTTAATAGGAGAAAGCATACATAGGAGATTAGTAGCCAAGAAGGATATTTTAATTTGGAAAGTAATAGGGATGGTGAGTGGAACCATAGAGAAGTAGATTGACTTACCTTTCCAGTAACTAAGGTGCTATTGATTTGCCTACAGTATCAGAACTGTAAGGGCAGGGGGAGCAGAGAGGGAAGGAAATTAGACTTCATTAAGTAAAAAGATGGCAGGAGAGAAAAATAAACCATAGTTATCACAGACAGCATGACAGACAGACAGAGTAGGAGGTCACTTGTGAGGTCCTTGACCATTAAGACCTCAAAAGTCAAAGGGTAGGAGTTCTAAAGTTAAAAGAGTTAAATATTCCAGGCTATATGATCTTTGGTCCAAATGGCAAGTTGGCTGGCAAAAATTGGGGGGGAGGAATAAAGTTAGATCACTAAGTGTGGTAAGAGGAATATCTACCAAAGTTCCCACCCTTTGGTTGGGTTATTTCTTTTCCTTAAAACATATTAAAATTCTCCTTGAGACTTAAATGGCTCAAGAGACTTAGGCTTTTGACACTGCTTCCTAGTTAGTTGCCTGAGCATACAAAGAAATGAGAAGTTATAATTCCTCCCTAATACTTGGCCAGCAGACTACCAAAGGCAAATCAGAAGCAGGGAGGCATACTCAGCTGAATCAATATGAAGTCTTCCATGCATGTCCTTGGTGCATGTCTTTTTTGTGACCAGGTTAAGAAACCATCCTTTTGTTAAATGTCGAATGAACTAAAGGTGTCTCATTCCATTCTCCTCTTGAATTTAACCTACCAGGGACTTCCCTGGTGAGCCATGGCCAGTAATAAAAAGCTTATTTAAAAATTTATTTACCTTACCATTCCCTTAGTAGACTAGAAACTCCCTGAAAGCAAGGGAAATTCTTTTTGTCTATATATCTTCTCTTCTTAGTGCAGTGCCATCTTTGCATATAATTGGTATTCAATAAATGCTTATCGAATTGAAATGTCATGTTTACTGTTATACTAACTCATTGAATAGCTAGGTAGGAATAAATCTACTAGGAGACTATACTGACCATCCCCTATACATGAAGAATTGTTGTTCTAGCAATATTTTGGAATCATCCTTTTGATAGACACTTTCCTCTCAGAGTTCTCAGTAATACAAGGGAAATGTCATTACCCCATAGACTGAAGACTTTTGTAAAACTACTATTTTTATCTCCAAATATTCTAATTGTAGCATGGCATTAAGTTTAAAAGGCAGGCCTCAGGAGAAGGAATTAATTGAAGTCTTGTCTTTGACACATACACTATCTGTGTGTCTGTGAAACAAGTCACTTAACTTCATAGGGCTCCAAGAAATTAGGACCATTAGGTAAAGAGAAGTAAGTCAATGATGTAGATTGGTAGTGGGAGTTGCTATACCCACAGTTCCCTAAGATGATGAAATACCAGTTCTTGATTAAAAAAATGATTACAAAATGAATTCCATGTAACTATATTTTCTCCTATGTTTATCAGAGAAATTGGTAATAATGGACATTTTATAGCAATTTTAAATTTACAAACTGCTTTACCTCATAGGTAAACTCACAGAAACACTATGAGATAGATACTATAGGTATTATCTTCCCCATTTTACACATGAGGAAATTGAGGCTTAGAGAGGTTAAGACTACAGTTAGATACTTTTGAAAGGTCAAACATGAGTTTCGAAGCTAGATCTTTTCTGCTACTCTGTCCACTAAACTATGTTGCTTCTCAATCCATGAGACACCTCACTTTATCAAAACTCAGTTACAAAAATAATGCAGAAATCCTGCTGCAGAGCCCGGCAAGAATAGCAGAAAGGAGGATACACAAGGCACAGTGGTTTACCAACAAGGAGTGGAAAAGAGCCAAATGTTTAGTGAGCCTAAAACAAATCACAGAATACACTGAAGGAGGGAAGAGGAAAGATATTTATTATGTTTGGCTCAAAAAAGGTTCTGGAAAGAACAATGATTTTCTCTTTTAGAGCAGGTGAAGGTAGACAATATCAGATTGATGAAAAATACATTGTAGAGACATTATAAAATGAAATAATCAGCATCCTCTCAAAAATTGTAGAAAATAGGAAAGGAAACAAGAAATTCATGCAATAATGTCAATGAGATAAAGGTGTTCATAAATCCCTATGCTGTGTATAGACAGAGGGTCCTCTAATCTTATATAGAAATATATGAAAAAAAGAAATATATGCTTAAGACAAATAGTGTATAAATAAAGATAAAAATTAATCTTGTTCTGATAGTTTCAAATGGTTATATTAATTGAATATGATATTACAGTGACATCCATAGAAGAAGAGCAAGCATTCAGAAATATGAAGAGTATACCACAGAAGCTAGAGCAAGAGTCAACAAAGTTCAGATCAATCCAATAACCATTTATTGTGTCAACTATGCTAAGCTTAAAATCTGGCAGGGGAGGTGAGAGAAATAACACATGTATACAGTGGCCATAATACAGATTAGGACATGATAAACAAAAAGGAGGCATGAAATACCATGAGAAATTTGAGTTAGAAGAAATCATTTCTATCTGGGAAAATGAGGAAAGGCTTCATGGAGGAGATGATACCCAAATTGGTTTTTGACAGAAAGAAAAGATTTCAAAAGACAGATATGAGCCAGGGACAAGAGATGGAGACCTCTTCCAAGCATAAATGATGGCATACACAAAGATTCCAAGGTAAGAGAAATATGGAGATGAAAAGAAGTCAAAGTCACAGGATTTCAGCATTGAGAAAGGATCTCAGCTGTCATTCAACTCAACTTATATTTAAAAAAGAAACTCAACTATTAACACAGGTGGTCCTAGAGCATCTGTCTAAGAACCTTCCATTAGAAACGCCTACCTATTACAGTGTCTCATTCCATTTTACATAGCTCTAATTATTAAGAAATGAGTTTTTTTGTTTCCCTATAACATTAAGCCAATCTTCCTAACTACCTATTGATCCTAGTTTTGTTTTATGTTCAAATTACTTAACCTTTGCTCCCCTCAGTTTCCTCAACTATAAAATGGGGATAATAATAGCATCTGCCTCATAGGGTTGTGAGAATGAATGAAATAACATCTGTATAGTGTTTAACACAGTTTTTGAAACATAGTAGGCTTTTTAAAATGCTTATTCCCTCCCTTCCATAAATTCACTACTAAAAGTCTTCAAATAACAAATTACATCATCCCAACTCAATGTTATTCAAAAGCTGCAAACAAAGCAAGGTTCCTTTTTAATAGGTTACAAATTCTTGAAATTAGGATTAAGCTAGATTTAAATTTATACAATACATCACAATATATTCTAAATAGATGTATAGTCTTAATAGTAAAGATTATCCCACAAAAAGAAATTAGAAGAGAGAAAGATCATATACTTTTTCACAATTATGAGTGGACATATTCTTAACCCAATAAGATATAAATGCAATTACAAAGAACAAAATGGACAACTTTAATTATATAGAACTGAAAGCTTTTGCACAAATATAATTAATGTACCTAGAATAAGAAGAAAAACATTCAAATGTGTAGGGAGAAGAGAGGGACTTTGTATCAAATTATCCAGATAAGGGACTGGTATCCAAGATATATAGATAACTAACAAGTCTATGAATATATGTGTGTAAACATATGTAAGACAGATGCAAAATGAGCAATGTGGAAATATTTTGCATGACAATACATGTATAATCTAGATAGAATCTCCTGCCAGCACCAGGAAGAGAAAGGAAAGGGGTGGAGGGAGATAAGTTTGATCATATAACTTGGGAAAACTTGAGTGGAAATTTGTTATTACATTTAATTGATAAAAAAGAAAAAAGGAAATTAAAAAAGACTCTCTCAAATGTAAAAAATAAATCAAACATTTCATATGATAATTGCTTTCTGAGGTACAAATGCTCATACTAAGAATCACAAGTCACTTTTACATCTGTATCTAAAATATACATGCAATTTACATATATATGTCATATGTGCGTGTTTATAAATAACCAAAACCATGAAGCAATAGATGTTGCCAAAGGACATGAACACAATTCTTAAAAGAATGTTTGTGAATCATATTAATTCCCATATGAAATAATGTTGCAAATCAGTTATAATAAAAGAAATGTGTATCAAAGTAACTCTGTGATTTTATCTCATATGGAGAAGACTAGCAAATATGACAAATGAAAACAATAGCCTATGTGTGGGAAGACAGGCACACTAGTGCATTGTTGATAGAACTATGAATCAGAACTAACATTTTGGAAAGTCATTTGGAATTATACAAATTAAGTGACTAAATCCTACTGCTAGTTGAAAAGAAGAAAAGTCCCATACATCAAAAAAATTTTAGTAGCACTATTTGTGGCAGCAAAGGACTGGAAACAAAGTTGAATTGATAAGTGGCTAAACAGAATGTGTTACATGAATGAAATGGAAAGTAATGTTCTAAAAGAACATTATGAATATGATTAATATGGAGAAGCATGAAAATATTTACATTTTTCTGATATGAAAATAGAGTAAAAAAACATAACTATAGAAATGTAAATGGAAGGAACAACTAAAAAAACAATCAAGTGGTTTCCTTATTTAAAAAAAGTCCCCTAGAAAAGAGATGAGAAAAACACTCCATCTCACTCCTTCATACCTATGAGTGATCCACAAGTATGACACTGAATATTGTTTTCAGATTTTTTTGATGTATTGATTTTCAAATATTTTCTTTCACATTTTTTTCTTTAAAAATATTATTGTCATATGGGATAGCTCTGGGAGAAGGGGACCAAAGCTGTGCAGTAAAAATTTTTTTAAGTTTTTAAGATATTGCAAATATAGCATAACCTGGCAAAGGAGGCTTCTATGGAGACTGTCTGTGATTGGTTAGTTCAGTTGGTTAGTGCCCTGGTGCTAATGAAGCCAAGGTCATCACTTCAAACCCCTTATCTGCCAATTAACTTTGTTACCATCTCTATGCCTTCATACCTGGATGTCCCCTGGGCCTAGAATATTCCACTTCCTTACATCCCTTATCTGGCTTATGTTAAGATTCAGTGTAATGGATGTGGCAAAACTGAGACACTAATGGGTTTTGATGGAGTTGTGAACTGATGCAACTGTTTTGGAATTTTGGAACCAACCATTTAGGCGATTTGGAATTTTGCCTGCAGGGCTATAAAATTGTACATACCCTTCGATAATTCTAGGTCTGAATCCAAAAGATATTTTTTTAAAAGAAAAAGAAAAAGGACCTACTTATACAAAATATTTGTAGCAGTTCTTTTGGGGTGACAAACAATTGGCAACTGAGAGGATGTCCATCACCTGGGGAATGGCTAAACAAGTTGCAGTATATGATGGTTATGGAATACTGTTGTGCTGTAAGAGATGATGAGCAGGATAATTTCAGAAAAAAAGCTAGAAAGACCTACATGAACTGATGGAGAGAAAAAGAAGCAGAACCAGTAGAAAATTGTATACATTAACAGCAATATTGTATGATGATTAGCTATGAAAGGCAGCTTTTCTCAGCAATACAATGATATGGGACAATTCTGTAAGACTTTATGACAAAGAATACTATCCATATCCAAAGAAAGAATTATTGGAGTCAGAATGCAGATCAAAGCATACAATTTTTCACTTTAGTTTATGTTTCTATTTTGGGATTTGGGTTTTATATGATTATTCTTTTACAAAAATGACCAATATGGAAGTATATTTTACATAATAATACATGTATAACCCAAATCAAATTGCTTACCATCTCCAGGAGAGGAGAGGAAAGGGGGAGATGAATACAATTTCAATCTTATAACTTCAGAAAATGTATGTTAAAAATTATTGTTACATGTAATTTTCAAAATAAGGACAGAAACAATCTTTTACCTTTCTTTGTAGCCCTAACACTGAACGCAGTTTCTGCCTGTTATAGAGTAAGTGCTCAACTGACTCACTTACTATTTATATACATATATACATATTCTCAGGCATGTAGGAGGCACCTTCGATAGAGTACTAGGCCCAGAGTCAAGAGAACTCATCTTCCTGAGTTCAAATCTGGCCTGAGACTCTTACTAGCTGTTTGACCTTGGGCTGTTTATTAATCCTATTTGCCTTAGTTTCTTAATCTGGAAAATGAACTGGAGAAGGAAATAACAAACCACTTCAATTTCTTTGCCAAGAAAGTCCCAAATAGGACCCCAAAGAGTCTGACTTGTCTGAAAAACGACTGAACAACACATTATCTCTATATCTCTATCTATAGATCCAGATTCTAGCACTCTCTGACTGTTTCTCTCTGTCTTTCTCTCTAGTACTACTTCTAGGAACTAGTTTACTTATGAACTCCATTTAATCTCTATACTTGAAGTAAGGCATTATCTTGCCCTCAGCCCTGGAGCTGTGTTAGGACCTTTTCATTGATTTTGACAAAATTGATTCTAAACCTTTCCCAAGTGTTTTTGGGAATAAAGGTGTCATTGCTTTATTAATACCTTTTTATTATTCCTCAACAGTAATTAATCTTAATAATTTCTCTTTAGCAAGCCCATTCTTAACCTGCCATCTGAAGATTTGAACCTTTCTATACTACCTGGTAGTCACATGACTTGAATGACTCCTCTCAATTGGAGGTATGTGGCAACACCGTGGATAAGTTCTGAATGTAGAGCAAACTATCCTATTGAATTGTGATCTCCATTTTGCAACCTGGGTTTCTTTTTTTAATTTATAATCTATTTTTAACATTTTTTGCAACTTTTGAATTTCAAATTCTCTCCCTCCCTACAGTCCCTCTCCTATCCATTGAGAAGACAAGCAATATGGTATCAATTACATATGTGAAATCATGCAAAAGATATTTCCATATTTGCCATTTGGGGGGAAAAGTAAAATTAAAAAAATACTTCAATTTGGACTTGGAGTTCATCAGTTTTCTCTCTACAAATGGAAAGCACTTTCATCATGCATCCTTTGGAATTGTCTTAGATGGTTCTACTGATCAGAATAGCTAAAATTTTCATAGTTAATCATCTTTACAATGTTGCTATTATTATACATAGTAATCTCTTTTTTCCATATATACAACTTTTATTTATTTTTAATCTCCTTTTAGCCTAATTAATTAATTTAGAGTATTTTTCCATTGATATATGAATCATGTTCTATCCTTCCCCTCCTCCCACCTCCGCTCCTGTAGCCAATGAGCAATTTGACTGGGTTTTACATATGTCCTTGATCAAGAACTATTTCCATATTATTGATATTTGCACTGGGGTGATCATTTAGAGTCTACATCCCCAATCATATCCCCATTGAACCATGTGATCAAGCAGTTGTTTTTCTTCTGTGTTTCTACTCCCACAGTTCTTTCTCTGGATGTGGATAGTGTATTTTCTCATAAATTCCTCAGAATTGTCCTGGGTCATTGTATTGCTGCTAGTAGAGAAGTCCATATGTTCACTTGTGCCATAGTGTATCAGTCTCTGTGTACAATGTTCTCCTGGTTCTCTTCCTTTCACTCTGCATCAATTCCTGGAGGTTTTTCCAGTTTACATGGAATTCCTCCAGTTCATTATTCCTTTAAGTTTATCCTTGACCATGAAGTTCTGGATCTTGATTGGTGAAGGACTATAGATCATTGTTGCTTATTGGAAATTTTGTAGCCCGTGGTTTCACTGTTGTTCACTGCAGAGGCCATGTTTGCAGGAGATCAGGGCCAAAGAGAGCAGGGCAGCGCAGGAACATGCGATAGCTTACAGACTGTAGGCCGGGTTCCGAAGCCGTGAGCAGCAAAGGGCCATAGTAATCTCTTGATTCTGCTCACTTTACTTTTCGTCAATTCATATAAGTCTTCCCAAGTTTTTTCTGAAATCATCAACCGTATCATTTCTTACAACACTATAATATTCTATCACAACCATAAAGCATAATGTGTTCAGCCATTCCCCAATCAATGGGCACCCCTTCAATTTCCAATTCTTTGCCACCACAAAAAAGAACTACAGAGAGGTAGGTCCTATTCCTTTTCTTTTATTTCTTTGGGATACAGACTTAGTAGTTGAATTACTGGGTCAAAGAGTATGCATGATTCCATAGCCCTTTGGACATAGCTCCAAATCATTCTCCAGAATGGTTAGACCAATTCATATCTCCAGCAACAGTGCATTAGTGTCTTTTTTTTACACCCCCTCCAGCATTTGTCATTTTCCTTTCTTTTTCATGAAAAAAAAATGCTCTAAATTCCTATTGATTAGTGAAATGCAAATTAAAACAACTGTGAGGTACCACCTCACATCTATCAAATTGACAAATATGAAGGAAAATGACAAATGTTGGAGGGGATGTGGAAAAATTGAGACACTAATGTAAGAAGTCAAATGCAGCCATATCTGATCCTTATGAGGACTATCAGCCTAGGGTCAGAGTATGAAACCTTAGTGGAAGGAAATATAATCAAAACAAAAATAAACCAAGAAAATATAAATGTGGTCTTTCTATGTGAGGGCAGCAAGGTGGCACAGTGGATAGACTATGAGGCTTGGAATCAGTAATATTTATCTTCATAAATTCAAATCTGTCCTCAGGCACTTACTAACTGTGTGACCCTGGGCATGTCATTTAACCCTATTTGTTTACATTCCTCATCTATAAAGTGAGCTGAGTGGGATATGGCAAATCACTCCAATATCTTTGCCAAGAAAACTCCAAAACAGGCTCATGAAGAATCAGATGTGATTGAATCAACTGAACGACAACAATATTTCCATGTTAAAAAAAACAACAACATATTTCATGATGGAAGTAATTTCAAAGAGAAGAGGGATAGATTACCTCACAAATACTGGCAAAAGTTGATATACTGTTTGCCCACTGCCCAAATGCTATGAAGTACTTCACCATAGTGAAATATTCCTCTACTATTCTAGGATTCTTTGATGACTCAGGAGGGAGGAGACATCCCAGAGCATATATTAAGTCTTCTTCGACTGATTCCTTCCTAAGTATGGGGCATCTAAAAGACCAGAAAACCAGGCGCTGGTATTCAGCTAAAGAAAAAGAAAAACTTCATTCATTGTATCTTCCCTTCATAAAACAACACATTCTGAATGAGTGGTGAGGAAATATTCATTTTTAACATACTAAAGGGCATTTTTTCAGTAATACCACACACAAAAAAAATCAAAAGCATCATGTGTTTACATAATTGAATTGAACAACTGTTATTAGATCAGTGGGAAAGGTTATCTTTTGAGATAGGAGGCAATTCAGATAAGTATAAAAACTATATCAAAATCCCATGGAGCTCACATCTCTAGTCAAAATTTAGTTCTGCAACCCAGAAATGCCCACTGGGATGATAACAATTTTCTCTCCTTCTTTTTGTTTTGCGAAAAACTAATAATAAATTTTTTTAACCTTACAAGAAGGAGTAATGAAAATCTACAGATTGGAGCCCCTATAAACGCAGTAAGCAGGAAAGGTTTACGAGGATTTAAAAAATTCCAAATGGGGACTGTTACGGGGTTGCACAGAATGTCAGAGCTAGAAGGGACCTTTTGTGCATGCCAAACCCCCTCATTCTGTAGATGATGAAACTAAAACCCAGAAAATTCAAGTGACTTGCCTAAGACAATGCTTATTGAATTGAATAAATTAATGGCATAACTAGGACTTTCATTATATCACTAGCAAATCACTTCATTTCTCTGAATCTCAATCAAGCTCATCTAAAAATGCAAATGATGATGATGATGATGATGATGATGATGATGATGATGATGATAATGCTTGCACTCTCTCCCTCAAATGGTTTTTGCAAAGAAATTGCTTTATAAATCACTATAGAATGTGATGAATGCTGGATTGAGGATTATATATTTTAAACTGGTAAGAGACTTTAGAGATCATCTAATCCAGCCTATTCATTTCACAATTAACCCTGGAGTGGTTAAATAATTTCCCCAAGGTCACAAAGCTAATAAGTAGCACAGCTAAGATTCAAACCTAGGTTCTCTGATATCATATCCAACATTGTTTATATCTATATCTATATCTATATATATATATGCATATACAACCTTGAATAGAACCTCTATTGCTTAGTACTGACCTCAGTGTTTTTGTGAAAATCAAATGAGTTATTTGTGAGAGAAAAAAAAGAAAGAAAAGAAAAGAAAAGAAAAGAAAAGAAAAGAAAAGAAAAGAAAAGAAAAGAAAAGAAAAGAAAAGAAAAGAAAGGAAAAGAAAAGAAAAGAAAAGAAATCAGCTCTTAACACAATGTCTGGCACATAGTCGGCTCTATACAAATGCTTGTTTCCCCTACCTGTGCTCTTGGGAAAGTCATTTAATCTCTGGGCCTTAGTTATCTCATCAGGAAAATTAGGAGATAGGTTTAGATGATCTGCAAGATTTAGACCTTTCAACTCTTAATCTGAGGTTTCAAATAAGTTATAATGTTTATTGTTGCATAATTAAGATGATATTTTTGTTTTTACATTATTTCATTAAGAAACAAGTTTGAAATAACAAAATCCCCACCCCTTGCTTCAGAAAATTGGAATACTATATAATCATAGGTGGCAAAATTTGGGTAACAGTTCAAATAGGATAAAAACAACAAAGGAGGAAAGGGTTATGACCACAGTAGACGACCAGATCTCTTTTCCTCTGGCATCAATATTGACAATAGAGAGATCAATACTTCAAAGATCCATAATTTCATGGGTTTGAGTATTATCTCCTTTAATGGAGATTGGAAGAACTCTGTACTATAGTAGATTGCCTTTTTTGTGACCCCCTTTAGATTGTAATCTCCTTAAAGGCAAAACCTATCTTTTATATCTTTTTTGTATGACCAGCCATTGGCATAATGCCTGGCAATGTAATGGGTGCTTAATAAATATTTTCTGATTAATTGATCAAAAAATAATTAATTGCCAGTCCATCTGGTGATGAACCTCTCTAAACCTAAGTAGACTGGAACTCAGAAAACAAGCATCATCAAGCCCTTACTCAGTCTTTCCAGTGTAGAAGAAAATGCCAGAGTTTGCTCTCTGCTAATACTCTGCCCAAGGTTGCCTCAATACCATTACAGAGACTTTAGAGGAGGAATCTAAGGGTAATGGCATAGATAGAATAACTAATTTAAATAGAGGCAACATGAGGGAAGAGGAAAAGGAGAGCTTGTGACAATGTATTTTCAAAATCACCCAACTAACTCTTCTAAATGGATATAATCATAAAGTATGAAAGTTAAATGGGATCATAGAGGACATTCAGTCAGAGGATGATAGAGTCAAATATTTATGGCAAAACCTCAGAAGATATCTAGGCAAGCTTCCTTATTTTACAAAGGAAGAAACTGAAGGTGAGAAGTTAATTAATTTGCCCAGGGTAAGTCTAAATATATGACACAAGATCGAATCTGGGTCTTCCAAACTCCAATTTCAGTGCACTAGCCATTACACCACACTACCTCCCATTCATCCTCCCAACAAATGAAGAAAACTGAGATGCTTAGATATCTTGTTTTTTTTTAGTGAACTAAGAATGGCAGGCAAGAGTTTTCTGACCCATTGGGTTATATGAAAAATACAATAATTACACAGTAAAAAAAAAGTTTATTGAAGTAAGAAGTGGTAGACATCCAGTAACTGGCCCTTTCAGGCATTTAAAACTCTAGACCCCAAATTCTCAATGAATTGGGATGTGGCAAGCCCAAGTACTAGAATATACCATTCATTAACACTGAGTGTAAGATGCCATCTTAAGTTGAACTACTCAGGACACTCTGAGGCAGAAGGGGTTTGGTGCTCTTGGGGGCTAAATGGAAAAATGTGATGCAGTTATATTTCTTTTACAAGGGGAACATGTGAGACAAAGGGACCTGTGGGATGCAAACAAAACAAAAAATCCAAATTTTCTGAACAGCCAAGGGATTTTATTAGAAGTTCAAAGTAATATCCCTCTTATTTTGCATTGCACAAAATACAATTATTTAGGAGTAAGTGATACATGTATCCCTTCATTTTAATGGGAAAAACAAGGGATTGAGATAGGTTTATTCCTAGACAACAAAACTTAAGCAAAAAAGGAAAAAAATAAAATATGATTTGATTCCTAGAGAAGATTAATGGAAACAGAAAAGAGAAGCTCTAAATATGAGCAAATGACTATCAAATATGTGTCATAAATATGAGTCAGTATAGAATTTTGGCCTTTCAAGCAGATTCACAAGTCAATAACATAACTGTTGTCCACCACAGGATGTTACTGGAGAAAAAAATCAGCTTAACTCCTGGGATCAACATGGTGCCTATATATTCCACTGCAGAAGCCACAAAACTGAAAGACAGACCATGTTTAATTCAAGACAAAATATATTATTGAATGCCAATTAAATAAAAACCTATCCTTCATAGAAGCTCTGAAGCACAGTTCCAAGTACACACAATGAGAGGATCATAGAATCCTGGAAGATTTATGCCTGGATAAAGGATTACATCAGTCAGCACAAACTTGGAAAAAGAAGAGAATGGAGCTATTTGAAAAAGAACAATACATAAAAGATATGAAATTTATGTGGAAATAATAGCTTTGGTTGTTTCTGACTTGTTGATAGTGGAGATGGACGACAATTTACATGCTATTGTTGGAGGGAGAGAGAAGGGGGAAATGTGTAAAGCGATACTAGTATGGTATCCCCAAAACCCCACTCAAGCTTAGGGTGAGAGGATAAAGGAACAAGACTTTATTAAGCTCCTAATATGTGTCAGACACTGTGCTAAGCACTTTATAATATTATCTCATCTGATCATTTGATTTCAGGGGAAACACTAATGATTCTAAGAGCTAGGACTAGACCCTTTCACAGATTCCAGGCTGGGTTAGCAGAGCTCCATGCCTGCCACTGAAAGCATGCTGAGAAGAGATATGTGAATGATTGATGGATTGCTCAGCCCATCTTCCCACATGATAAGAGCATCTTCTCATCTCCTTTTAAGTTTTCTTCCAGACCATTCTAACATGTCACCCGCCAGGAGGCAGTGGAGGAGTTTGTGTCCATTTCTGGATGGTGGTAGAGGATGATTCTATTACTTAATTCACTTTTTCACTTAAGGTCATAGATCTAGAGCTAAAAGGGACATCAAAAGCCTTTTAGTCCAACATTTTTTATAGACAAGGAAACTGAGGCCCAGAGAGGTTGTGACATACCAGTAAACACAGTAAGCAGAATAGGTGGGATATGAAAGCAGATCCTCTTATTCCAGAACAAGTGCTCTTTTTACTACATTATCTTTTCAAAACAATTTATTTAGTTAATATATTAAGTACTTTTCTTCTCATATTGGGTTCTTACATACTACAGTAATGGAGTAGTGTACTGGATAGAAACTTGGGCCATGAATTCAGGAAAATAATAATTTAAAAAGATAATTATAATATAATTCCAGGCACTCATAGAGGATTACCCCCTGGCATTTCCCCTGAATAAAAGGGGAAAGGGTCAATGAAAAATTGTCTTTGGGTGAAGTTCTGCCCCTGTTACATACTAGCCGTGTGACCCTAGACTAAGCACTTAAACTCAGAGGTTCCCCAAGAGGAAAAGCAAGAACAAATAGTAATGCTCTTGACCTGAAGCAGGGGTTTGTAAAATGGGCAATGAATGTGTTTGTTCATTTGGTTTTTATTTTTAATATATATTTTAGTATATTTCATTTTTTCTTGGGGGAAACAACATATAAATGGATTTTTTTTAAAAATATAAAACAAATCATTTAACACGTTTGCCTCAGTTTCCTCATCTATAAAATGAGCTGGAGAAGGAAATGACACATTACTGCAGTTTCTCTGCCAAGAAAACTTCAAATGGGGTCATGAGGAGTTGAACACAAATGAAAAATGACTGAATAACAAATATAAAGTAAATTAATTCCTAGAAGTCAACATGCAAAGATCTAAATATTAATCCAGGCAGATAACAATACACAAAAACACGACACTTTTAAAAGGACAAGAAAGTTAAATGATCCTGGACACCAGAAATCAAAAGCTTTTTAAAAAGAACTCTGGGTGGCTTGCTTATATTTCAGCCAACTTGATTAGATCAAATACTTAACATAGGCACATCTGCCATAAATTGTGAGCTGTATGAAAAGTGCCCCCTCCAACTATACTAAGTGGTGGTATCTTCCAATCCTCAATCTCTCTTCAGGCTTTTTTTCCCCATTTACTCTTTCTCTTGGCAATTTCATTCATCCTCATGACTTCAATTATTACCCCATGCAGATGAATTCCCATTATGCATATCTAGCCTCAGTATCCCCCCTCAATCTATTCTGCATCTCTTATTGCCTACTGGATATCTCCTGAATATCTCCACATCAAATCTGACATATCCAAATTTGGATGTATCTTCTCACCCATAAAAATTTCCTTTGCTTTCAGCTTCCCCATTTTTTATAGTACCATTATCCGCACAATTACCTCAGCCTTAAATCTTGGGTGCCATTTTCTCTTAGGTACTCCCACCCCCAATCAGTGAACAAGTCCTGTTGATTCTGTTCTAAGTTAACCCATGAATATGCCCTTCCCTTCTACTTGGATCAAAATCCTGATTCATGTCTTCATTATCATTCTCTAACCTGGATTTATATAATATTCTCTTAACTAGGGCATCTCTTTTCATTGACTGCTACATTATGAAAGAGAATTTCCCCTACTTTGTCGAGAGAACTTGAAATAAAGGTTCCCAGTGAGCTAAATTTACCATATCTGATGAAATGTAATAAAAATATGTAAGGTGATTTCTAAGCCTGGCATTATGTTAAGAATTCTATGATTAACCATTACAGAAAATGCAACTTATATGAAATAAAGCACTATGTCCTAAAGTCTGCCTGAATTTAACCCACTCTTCTGCGTCTTCCCCAGCCACTTAAAAAAAAGAATGCTCAAATAAGTTTATTTAAACAATATCATCAGAATATCCCCAAAAGGCAAAAGGACTAAAACACAAAAGTACATTACATTTAATAACATTTTGAATAAAATGAGCCATTTCTACCTTAATGTTGGCTGACAAGGTAAAATTGAATTCAATCAGTATTAATTAAGCACCTACCACCTACAAGACATAGTGTTTTAGAGCTCATGATAAAAAGACAAAAATAAAAATAATCTTGCCCTTAAAGAGCTTACATTCTACCTTGTATGTATTAAGTATACAAATGCTATGTGAAATCCTAAAAGGAAGATGATTTAAATCACTCAACTAGTTATCTTCTGCCCTTTTGCAGATAGACAAGCCAGAATTTAGAGAAATTTTACGCAGGTTCAGTTAGAGTAATTTCTATTTATTCATAAATTGGCCAGAACAAATTCATTGTCAAGTTTTTCTTTTTCTGTATTCTAATAATAGTTGACTTTTCTAACATACCACATGATTTTCAAAATGCCTTCAAAGTACATACATTATCTCGGGTTACCTTCACAATAACCATGAAAAATAGATTTTATAGATAGATATATAGATAATATCTAGATATCTGATATCTATATATATTTAAAATTAACTCAGATTTAAAGAAAAATTCAGACTTAAAAGAGGTCTTGATGACTATATAATCCAGTTCATCCATGAAGAATTTCCACTACAGCATAATACCCAATGATCGTCTATCCTGTGTTTTAAGACCTTGCTGAGAGGAAATCCACTGATCTTCTAGGCAATCTATTCCATTTTGCAATAGCTTTAATTGTTAAGGCATTTTTTCTCATGTCAAGCTTACATTTTCTTCTTTGCAACTTCCATTCATTATCCCTACTTCTTTTGGGACTAATAACCCCTCTTCCATACGCCAACCTTTCAGGTACTCAAAGACGGCTATTAGATCTTTCCTGAACCTTTTCTTCCCCAGACTAAATGAATATCCCCCATCCCTTCCAAAGAGCCTTACATGGTATAGATTTAAAGCCATTCACCTCTTTGGTTGCTTCCTAGGGACACTCTCCAGTTCATCAATGTCTTTCCTAAAATGTGGTGCTCAGAAATTAACCCAGTGTTCCAAATGCATTATGACCAAGGCAGAGTGCAACAGGACTATCGCATTCTTAATTCTTGGAAGCTTCTCATCCCTTAATGCCATCCAAGATCAAATTAGTTTAGGGTTTTTTTTGGGGGGGGAGGGTTGCTATATTGTACTTTTGATTCCTTTGGGGCTTGCAATCTATTAAAACCATCAGTTCTTTTTTGGGCTATCTGACAATCCTTTTCCTATCTTATAATTAAGTCAATTTTTGAATTCAAAACAGAAGATATTGAAAAAGATCATGAATATGCCAATTTTATTGACTGCAGAGAAAAAAACTTAGTAGAATGCTATTTTAGATTCATTCAGTAAGTAATTTTGGACAAAGCCAAAGGAGTTACCTGGAGAGTGTAAAGCTTCACTATTTGCATACCATTTTTTTTTATTGAAACAGGATGTAAAAAACTGTAACAAAGAGAAAAGAATAATGAACTTGGAGTCAAAAGACATACTCTAGTTCTAGCTCAAGTATTTACCTTGTTGTTTGCCCTTTGTTTCAAAGAAGACCAATGACAGCATGAGGTGAATGATGCCTTGCCTTGTTTGTGAATTGGATTTAGTGAGGCAGAGCTACCCAAAGGTCATCATCCTCACTCTCTTTTTAGAGTCATTGAAGTCCAATGGCAAGAAAAAGACCAAAATGACTGGCCATGGCTTGGGCATCTTTGACATCTGACCAAGCTCTAAGCACTCCACAGCCCTGCTTTAGTAGCCTTCACAACCATTGGGGCAATTATCCTCATCTACCCATTCTGCAGAGGGAAGTCTTCACATGCTTGGGGTAGACAGGTGCAAGACCCCAACCTGGTTTAGCTTCTAAAGTGAGATGGCTTTAGTGAAATGTGACCATCACACAAGCTACAGCTTCTTAGAGCCACAGGTTAGCGTTGGAGAAAGGTGGACACCAAAGACGGACAATCAGCCCTGAAAAGAGCCCAGTAAGCCCTCACACCAGAAGTGCTAGTCCTCCCTGATCACCCCATTTACTCCTATTGTTTACCTATTATAGAAGTAAAATGACTAACTTGATGTCACATAGCTAGAAAACAGCAAAGCAAAGATTTAACACCAGATTTCCTGACCCCACATCTTGTCTTCAGCACATCACAGCTACCTGTCATGGCTTTGTAATACTACGTTTTCCTATCACCAAAGGATTTCCAATTTCTTACAGTCTTCAATTGCATTTCAACTTAACTGCATAATGCAAAATTCTCCATATAATTTACTACTAAAGACTGGGTTTCAAAATTCAGTTTAATTTGGTAATATTCCCCATCATCCATGACTTACCAGCATAAGTATACCCCACTACTCCTCCCAAAAGTTTTCTATTAGTGTCCTATGAGTTCTTTACTGTGTTTTCTTATGGGTTGTTGCCAATAATATTTGGGTAATGGTGGGGATGAGGAGAACCACACTGATTTTGAGAAGCAGAATGCATGGTATAGTGAATAAAATGCCAGACTTGGGTTCAAATTCCATCTTGAACACTTACTAACTGTGGGACACTGAGCAAGTCACTTAAAGTCCCTAAGCCTCAATTTCCATATCTGTAAAACAGGAATAATAACTATATCTCAAATGAGCTAATGCTTCATAAAGTGCCTTGCTGACCTTACTGTACCATACAAGCATCAGTCAAAATTGTTATTTAAGGGAAAAGACACATAAAGGAAAGTAGGTAGAAGTTTAGCATTATTTTTTATCCTTGCAATTGCTGCAACAAAAAATGCCCAGATTTCATTTGGGGGGCATATACAATTTTTTAAAGGACACTATCTGTTCACAGAGTAAAAAATAGTTCAAGTCAGTGGAGCATATGTACATTTACATGTTTAACTTTTTTTCAGAAAGCATGCTAGCGCCTAGGCAAGAACCAGAGAGATGAATTGGTCAGTACCTATGGGAACAGAGGATGCTGTCTTCACAGCAGAGCCAGGCCTCCCTGGCACTATATTCCAGGTAAATGTTCAATTTGAACTGATCTCTTCTGTCAGAAGAGGGAAGGTTTCCAGCTGGTCCATTTGCTGATCTGGTGAATTACTCTCATGTAAACAATGGAAACACCATGGAGAGATATTACTGTAGCTTCTTCCTTAAAAACAAAGCTTGACTGGGGTTACCAGGCATGCTCAGCTCCCACTGTATAAATCTTTTATTAGAGGATTTTTTAAAAAAGGATAGCAAAGTGAAAGGAAGAAGAGAAAAAGGGGTTTCATGAAAGTAATTGAACCTTAAAGGGGCTTAAGGTAGTTAGAGGGACAAAGAGGGAGGCAGAATCAGAGCCCTCTAGAAAACAGCACTGATGTTAATCAGGCCGATTTTTAACTCTTCCTGAGCTTTTCTTTTCTCTTCTCTTCTTTTTTTTCTTTTTGTTTCTTCTCTTCTCTCCTTTTCTCTTTTTTTAAACTCTTCTCTGTCTTAGTATCAGTTCTAAGACAGAACAGCAGCAAGGGTTTGTCAATAGAAGTTAAGTGACTTGCCCAGGGTCACACAGCTATGATTTCCTGATCTTTTCTGATTCCATTCCTGTGATTTTCTTTATGTTGTGGATTTGGGAGGAGGGGGGGTTCCTTTCTATATCCCTACTTTCCTCATCAGTCCATAATGGCCTTGTAGTTCATCTTAAAGTAATTGAACTTAAGAAAGCTATTGCTGGAGTCTTCCTGTCTAAGGTCTCAGTTTTTACCAGCTATTCACTGAGTCAGGCAGACCCAAGCCAGGCAAAGATTTGTTCTCTATTTCTGCTTCTTCACAAAATTTTATTCTTTTTTATTTATATATTCTTTACAGAATAAAATGAGGAAAGATGCTCTGAGGCAAATAACCTACTGCACTGAAATGCACTTGACTCCCACAAACCTGACCTCAGGCTGAGTACTAAAATGGTTTGACTTCAGAGGATCACCTTAAGGGGGGAATGGAGAATAGGGAAGTGAGGGTGAGTTCAAATCTGGCCACAGACACTGCTTAGCTGTGTGACCCTGGGCAAGTCACTAAACCTTAAATGTCTACCCCTTATCACTCTTCTGTCTTGGAACCAGTACTTAGTATCAATTCTAAGACAGAAGGTAAGCTTTGTTGTTTTTTTGCTTTTTAATGCAGTAAATCCTCATTTGTGATTTCCCAAAATGGGTAGTCACCACTCTTAGATGTTGTCTTCCCCTTAGAATATAAGCTTCCTGGAGGCAAGAACTAATTCATTTTATCTTTGTATCTCCAGAGCCTAGCACAAATTCCATATACAAAGGAGTCACCCTAAATGTTTGTTGATTGGGCCAATTCAGCAATTATTAATTACTTACTATGTTCTAAGCATTATATTGAATCCAGTTAGAGCCTAGATTCAAATACTGGCTGTCTCACTTAATGACTTTCGACAAGTGCCTTTCCTTTGAGCTTACCTCCCACTTACATTTTAGATATTGATATCGATATCAGTATCAATATATTGACATGTCTGCATATAGAAACATAGACAAGATACAGCAATAGATGGTGTAGACATATCTTTTATGTTCTTTTTTGCCTATTATCCCCACTGTTTGAATGTGAACTCCTTGAAGTTAGTAACTATATTTTTGTCTTTCTTTGTATCATCAACACTTAATATACAGTAAAGTGCTTCTGAAGTTTTGTTGACCTAGTTATCTTTGGCATAAAAAAGTGTATCTTTCATTAGAATTTGGAGAGCCACAATATAAACCTTATTTGAAGTATTATAAAGTAGATTAATATAGAAATACAATCATCTTATCCATAAATTTAAAGCTATTCAAGTCATTTAAAACAACCCCTTCATTTTACATATTTGGAAACTGAGGTCCCAAAAGGCTACATGATTTGCCCAAAGCCACAGAGGTAGTAAGCTGAATTGCCAGGATTTGAACTCAAGTCCTCTCCAAATCAATGCTCTGGCATAATAACAACTCCAACTTCTATATTATTTTCATATTAGTAGAGTACTTGTAGATAGTCCAAATATTAAAGTGATTGTCTATAATTACATAGCTAGTTAGTTGCCAAATTGGAATTCAAACCTGCATCTTTATAACTATTTTCCTACTATATCACACTGTCTCAGTAAGAAAATATGAAATTAGATTCTGAATTTCATCATGGCAGAATCCATGATTTTATTATAATTTGTTCCCATAAGCCTATTTTTCAATTTTTATTTATTTAAATTATTTTAACAGTCCCTTGCTCAAAAGAATTTAGTCATCCTCAATTGCCTAGAAGAGAAAAAAGCAATGTCTTCTCTTTGACCCTCTGCCATCTAACCCCCAGCTACCTATGCAACCTTATTTCATATGTCTACTCTTCACAAACTCCACCTTATTAATAACAACAATAATAATAGCTGGTATTATATAGTTCTGTAATATTTACAAAGTCTAGTACGTACGTTATTTTATCTGATCTTCACAAGACCCCCTTGAGATAAGTGCTAATATTTTCCCCATTTTACAAATGAGGAAACTAAGGTTGAGAGATTTTCCCAGAGTCACATAGCTAGTAAGTTTCTGAAGTAGAATTTGAAATCAGATTTTTATCAAGTATCCCTGACTCCAGATCTAATATGACACCATCTAGCTTTCTATATTCCAGCTAAATTGAACTCCTGGCTATTCATAGAACTTGATATTCCATCTACCACCTCTGTCCCTTCCCACAAGTCACTCTCCACAAATGGAATGTGCGTTTTCTTCTATTCCCTTCTTTGAGCTCTTATATTCCTTCAAGATTCATCCCATCTCTGATTCCTTCTTGATCCTCTCCCTCCAGTTGTTAGCACTCTCTGCCTCTTCAGTAGTCCTTGTGCTATATTTATTCATGTCCATCAATCAATCAATCAATATGCATTTAAGTAACTACTATGTAACAAGCCCTATGTACATCATTTACATCCAAGAAAATGTAAACCCCTTGAGGACAAAGACTATTTCGTTATTGTCTATGTAAAATGGCATCTAGCACATCCTGGCATATAATAATGTTTGTTCAATTGAATTGAATAACTTATCTGAGAAGATGAAGTTGCAAATGAACTGTAAGGAGCTACATGGGAAAGTTCGTCTGAGATTTAACTTGGCCACAGAGTCTGCAACATGGTAATTGAGAGATGGCAATGTGTATAAGGGTGATTATTAGTCCCAATGCTGAAAATGTTCTGTTGAAGCTGATAGGTGCAAAATCTTCTTTTTTGGTATTGGGCTTAAACCAAGATATATCATGAACATATAAATCTGGAAGGAACCATAGCTAGGTTTCATAACAAATTGGAGAAAGTCAGTAGATAAATGCAATTATAAGGATCAAAAAACTTTTCTCAGGGAACAAATTGATAAAATATAGTTTTCTCCCTTCTTTCCAGAAGTAATGGAATATGGGTATACAATATTGCATGCACTTTCAGACCCAGTTGATGTCTTGGATCAATTTGTGAACTTATTTGTTTTATTCTTGTTCCAAGGGATGGCTCCCCAGGTAGGGGAAGGGGGAGAGTGATGTTTGGAAATGAAGCTCAAGTAAAAACCTTAGCTATAAATATATTTCAAGGAAAGGGAACAATATGGAAAGATTAAAGAATTTTTAAATTATTTTTTAGTACAACAAGGGTCAAGAGACTAGGATTTGGTTATGGCACCTTATTATAGAGATTCAAATATATGAGGTGTCAAAACAAGTACTCATCCAAATATAACAACTGCATCAGTAAAAGTCTAATATGACACCATGTGCCTATAAAGAGAATACTAGTCCAGAAGCTTTATAGAGTTTCACTCTACTATTAAGTAAACAGGTAGAATTCCATCAAAGAATCATAGCATTTAGCGCTGAAAGGAGTCTTATGGATCCTCTAGGCCAGCTTCTTTATTCTCTATATGAGAAAACTGAGTCCCAGAAAAGTTATGTGTCTTACCCAATGTTCCAAGAGTAGGAAGAATTCTGCTATTACAAGTACTTCATAATATTACTCCACTATTAATGAAAAGTTTATTTTTCCATATATCATAGATTTAGAGCTAAAATGGATTATAAGTCCAATAATTTTCTTTTAATGATGAGTTCATATTAAAATTTGTTTTAGAGATGTTCATAAAAATTCATTTTAGAGCCGAGGAAACTGGGTACAAGGAGATTGAGTAACTTGCCTAGAGTCACATAGCAAGGGCCTGAGGTGAGACCTGAACCTGAGACTTTCTGACTGTAAGTATAATGTCCTGTGCATTTCAAAGTGCTCCTCTTACAGAGAGTACAAAATATTTAATCTTTATTAAATGAGAAAGAGTCAATAAATGACTCTTCTAAGTATTGGAGTCATATAAATAGAGTGTTGTTAGGTCACCAAAACAAGGCATGTTTTCTCCTTTTATATAATATATACCCTTATATACTATATTTAATTTATATAATATATACATGTATACACATTTATATGCAATATATAGTGTAGTAAAAAGAACGCTATATGGAGGAGTCTAGGCTCACCTCCTACCACTTACTAGCTATTTGGATTCTGGGTCAGAAGATCATAGATTTAGGGCTGAAAGGAGCCACAGAGGTAATCTAGTTTCTTTTAACTGATAAGTGAACTGAGTCCCAGAGAGGTCTCCTGATGCTCTAGGTCAAATAAGTCCTAAGAATCAATGACAGAATTCAAACCCAGGACCTCAGTTTCATCATCTGTAAGGCAAAATTGAGCTTCTTTTTGGTTCTGGGCTTATCTATTGATGTTCCTTTGCAGCTCTAAATCTATGCTCCTCTGACCTGTGAGGTCCCATCCAGTTCTAACACTCCATGACGTTATGCATCACCCACATGAGAACTTGCATCTTAAAAGAAAAGGGGGTGGGAGGGAAATCTCCACCTTAGATCCTGAAGATTATTCATCTTCTTTTTGTTGTTCTAAATAGCATCAGCTCAGCCATCCCTCCACACAAGCCTCAGCAACATTGTTCACATAGTAAAGCTTTGAAATTCCAAAATACTGTAACCACTAGGTCTGCCAATACAGCGTGGAACAACTACTTCACAATTCAAGTAGTCAGCTATTGACTGGTGGCAATCTATATCTGCATTAAAATGGTGAGTTTGGGATTAATGTGGAGCTGAGAGCCTGTCGGAGGCTCTCTGCTGCCAGCCTGTCTCTGTAACAGCAGCATGGATTTCACCAACCACAGAGGGCAAAATGAATGTGATCATCCCCAGCGGTCGATAGCCCATCGATTTTTTTTTTTTTTACTCTATGATTCTCACAAATATCGAAGCTCATTTTTTAAGCAAGGAGGCTTATTCATCTACATTCTTCCAAACCGGCATCCTCCAGCATGAGGTAGATTCTGAGGGTTATTTAATATGTAGGATGCAAATAGGAGCGTCGGTCTTCTCCCTCGCTCCACAGACACGCCAGATCCGTCGAGCCCCATGCACAGCAGACCTAAGCCGGCACACAAAGATAAAGCTTCGCAGCAGCGCGCGCGCACGCGCGTACACACACACAAATGCAGGCAGGCAGTTGCTTGCTCCAAATTGGAATTCAAGGCAGGCAAGGTAACCTCAAGCTCATAATTGTGCTGTCATGTGTCTGATTGTTTGGTTAGGAGATTAAAGAAGGGAATGTTGGCAGGTCTCATTCTGGTCAGTGGTCTCTGTTTTCTTAGTTTGGTTTCATTTTCCCTAACCCCTGAGGTGGTAAACAGAATGCGTACAGCAACACCTGTGGTTCCTCAGATGAAGCAGTGATCCACACACATTTCTTCACCAAATGGAAGCTATTAATCAGTAGTAACTGATAGAGCTTCGAACATAAAAAAAAAAAGCAAAGGACTTTTCCAGCAGGGTTCGACTGGGGTAGCTCAAAACTCTCTCTGTACCAATTCACGGAATCAAAGACAGATCTTGGTGCACCAACATTCCAGCCTCCTGGTTTTACAAATAAGATCTTGGAGTCTGAGAAAGGTTACGTGACTTAGACAAGGTAACTCAGACGGTAAGTCATGTTGAACCCAGGTCCTCTAAGAGCCAGTATTCTTTCTACTGCATTATTTAAATCCACTATGATAGCTACATTATGGTCACGCAGCTAGGCGAAGACGAGGCACTCCTGCAGTGCTGCTCCATTACTCCTCTTCCCAGAGCCCGAGGATATTTTTGCATTCCCCATTCCTCTGTCCAGCAGCCCCAAAGCAAGCACTTTCTCCCTTAACTCTCTCCATTAATGCAGGGGCTCTCAGACAGCTTAAATTTGCCCTCTGGGCATTTGAACTCAGAAAAGGTTTGCCTATGAGGGTAGGGAATAGAAAGCCAGCCTCTGAATCAAGGAGTTCTAGGTTCAGGTCCTATCTCAGACATTTACTAGCTGAGTGTCCAAGTGTCAGTGACTTAACTTCTAAGTGCCCCTGTACAAATCTTTAAAATAGGCAGTATGGTGAATAACATACTGTCAAGAAGACCTACGTTCAAATCCTGCCTCAAATAGAATTGCCAGCTATGGGACCTTGGAAAAAATCACTTAAGCTTTTAGCCTCAGTTTCCTCACCTGTAAAATGGGGATAATAATAGTATCCATCTCACTTGATTATTATATAGATAAAATACATGACAATGTCTATTATCTGTAAAAATTACTTGTAAAGTTGCAATTACATTCTGATAGCTATATAAGATATAACTCTATAAGTGATACATAATAAATATTATAGCTACTGAAGCATTTTTAAGCTTTGAAGTGCCATATAAGTGTTAGCTTTCACTATTAGTGCTGTTAACAGATGAGTTACTCATCTACATGCATGAAGGGAATTTCCACTCCAAGTGATTTCATAATGTTAAAAATCACAGGTTAAGACCAAAAAAATTTGTTTAAAAATAGAAATAACAGAGCTGAGTTAGGTACTGCACCTGTGAGACTTTCTACTCATTTATTAATACTCATATCCATTAGGGTTACTAGAATTTTCATTTGAATTATTGGTGGGAAGAGTAAGCTCTGGAGTTAGAGACTTTGCCATTTAATGCTCTGTGTCCTTGGGCAAGTCAATAACCCTGAAGTTTAAAGTGTTTCATATGTAAAATGATGGGGTTATAGGTGATGGGCTTTCTAGTCTCTTACAATTCTAAACCCATGGTCATTTGTTTTAAGTAACACTCATATGATTTCATATGCTTATAAATTTTGGGGTAGAAGGGACATTGATACTTCCATTTTACAGAGGAGCTACAAAAATAGTAGGGGAAAAGCAGAATTCAGTCAGGTCTTCTGCCTCCTCATCCAGTGATCTTTTCCCCTGTGCTAGTTGACTTGATTTCATCAAGGGTCAACAAGGGATTCAGTTACCACTTCCTTATCATGGGCATCATTTCCCAATTATTCGTTTTTGTACCATCACTTCCAGTTCTCCTTGACAGAGAAAACAGTAACAAAATAAAAACCAATTAGCTCAACCTTCTCTCTGGTGACAGTTAATAATGCCCCATCCATCTCAAATGACAGTCCTATTCTTTCTTTGATCATCTTAGATTTAAAAATTCTCATGCTAGGGCAGCTAGGTGGCACAGTGGATAGAGCACCAGGCTTGGAGTTGGGAGGACCTGGGTTTAAATCTGGCCTCATACACTTCCTAACTGTGTAACTCTGGGCAAGTCATATAATCGAGCTTGACTAGCCCTTACTCTTCTGTCTTAAGAGTTGTTACTAAGACAGAAAGTAGGGTTTTAAAAAATAATATTAATAGTCTTTCCATTCTATCATAATCAATCAGTAAGCATTTATTAATTGGCTTCTTATTGATTGACTACTCTGTGCCAGGGACTATGTATGGTCACAAGATATTGTTGAGAAGATTGTACAAAGTTCAGCCCTGAGACGGGCGACACCCCTTAATGCCCACCATTAGTGGCTGGGAGCCCCTCTCCTCCTTTGGAGAAGCTATACAACAAATACAAAGACTACCCATTTCCTGAAAGTCACAGAGCTGATTAAGTAGAAAAATCTCTGGACATACACAGAACTTCCATTCAAAACAATTTTGATAAACTTAACAAACGAATAGTTTATTAAGAATCCATTCTGTATAATGAACTGGAGGAATTCCATGTGAACTGGAATGACCTTCAGGAATTGATGCAGAGTAAAAGGAGCAGAACCAGGAGAACTATATACACAGAGACGGATACACTGTGGCACAATCAAATGTAATGGACTTCTCTACTAGCAGCAATGTGATAATCGAGGACAATTCTGAGGGACTTATGAGAAAGAACACTATCCACATCCAGAAAAGAACTGTGGGAGCAGAAACAAAGAAGAAAAACAACTGCTTCATCACATGGGTCAATGGGGATATGATTGGGGATGTAGACTCTAAACGATCACCCTAGTGCAAATATCACTAATATGGAAATGGGTCTTGATAAATGACACATGTAAAACCCAGTGGAATTGCACCTGGTCTATGAGAGGGGAGTGGCAGGAGGGGAGGGAAAGAACATGAATCATGTAACCATGGAAAATTTTTCTTAATCAATAACATTTTTTTAAATCCATTCTGTGCAGAGTACTATGCTAAGCACTGGAGAGAAAAAAGAAATTAAAAGTCCCTGCCCTTAAGGAACTTACATGGAAGCAATGACATGTACTTAGATAAGAAAATTCAAATATATGTGAAGTAATTTTGAGGGGATGGGAACAAACGTTTGTTAAGATCTTACTATATGTCAAGCACTATACTAAGCACCTCACAATGATTTTTGGAAAATATAGTCCTGTAAAGATCAGTCAATAAATGATATTTTATTCTAGAGGTAACAGGGAACCAACCTTTGAAGCTCCTTGAATACAGAAGTGACATGTCCAAACCTATATTTTCCTGATATCAGTTTGGTAGCCATGTAGAAGGTATACCTGAGAGAGCAGAGACTGGAGACCAGTTAGGAGGCTATCACAATAATTCTATTGAGAGCAGTGTGAGCCTAAACTAGGGTCTTGGCTATGTAAGTGGAAAGAATAGGGAAGATGCCAGAGGTGTGAGAGTAGATCAACAACAGGGCTTGACTACTCACCAGCTAGAGAAGATGAGGAGGGAAAGCAGAGTTAAGAATGACTCTGAGATTGCTTTCACAACTACTTTCACAACCAAGCAAGAACACTTTCATCCTTCTCCTAAAAGGGAGGATGGGTTCATATTACATGAAAATATTTGCCCAGGAAAAATGCTTACCAAAAATGATGACTTCATTTCAAAATCCAAATGGAACTGAAGAAACAAAAGAAAAACAGTGGCCAAATTCACCAGATGCACATGAAATTTTACTTCTAGACTGATTGAGAAATAATCAGAGAAAATGGGCTCTAGTATCTTTTTTTTTCATAAGGAGAGAGATGGTCAACTTTTCCTCTCTGCTAACCCCAAAGGGTTAAGAATTGGAGGGATACCACAAACTCTCATGGTTTCCCCCTAAGTCCTAAATGGATGAATAAATGAGTGAATGAATGAATGAATGAATGAATGAATGAAAAGCAGTTATTAAGCATTTACTATGTGCAAAGCACTACACTAAATTCTAGGAATATACATAGAAAAACAAGAGCAAGAATCCAAGTTATTTTCTTCAGGACTGGAATCCAGAGTACTTTTTAGCTTTGCTTCAGATTTGTTTTAAGGGCAACATATTCCATTGTGAGGAAGCATACCTCGAGGGGTTGGAAAGTCTCCATATTACCTTTTTCCCCTAGAATAAAATACAGATGTTTTGGTAAAGGTAAGAGAAAAACTCTTTCAGTCTCTATAGCTAAGTGGGCTTCCAATGCACCCACAGGTAATAATAGTTGGCTTTAATATTTCTGTGGTAACACTTTGTAATTTTTTCTAGGACCCTGAAAATGGTAGGGTGAAGTTGTGGGTTAATGCAGGCTAGAATGAAAGGTAAAAGCTGCTAATTGTGCCTACAGATATATAGAATGAACAAATCAATTGGCAAACCAAGTGTGTTCAGTTGATTTTCAATTATCACATGCTCTTCTCTTTATACAGCTCAAAGGACTAGTCAATGTCTTTCGATGATAATCCAGATGGTTGTTTGTTATTATTGTTTATATTCAATTCAAAACTACTTCTTACAATGAATAAAGAAGTCTCCAAAATAAGAACCGTGCCAAACTATTCCTCAAACTCTGTGCTTTCATAAACCCTCTTTAGTAATATCCTTCAGTTCAGGGCCATGAGACCTCTGTCATGTGCATAGATTCTCTAATCATCCTCCTTTGTCAACCAAAAGGAAAGGGTTTGGAGATAAAATGATGAGAAATCCAAGTGATAATAAGTAAAACATATGCCCCCAATAGGATAAAAAAATCTTGTATGTGTCCTTTTCAAAACTGATTTCCAATGGATAAAGGAAGTCATACAACCAATCGAAATGATAAGAGAGTATAAATGGAAAATATATTCTAGACACTCTGAGTACATCAAAGATGGTGCCTTTTGGCACCTGTCATGTCATGTGCCCACCAGCTTCCTGGTGGGTGAACATGTGCAGAAGCAATATCTCATTCTATACTTGGAATTAAGCCCACCACTATCCCAATCACCTTAGTCTCTGGGGAGGGGAAGGAAAGGAGATTCATAGCTTAGCATAGTTTCCATAGAGCGTTGTATAGAGCATAGTCCCAGCGCCAAGTCCAAAACCTCTTTAGGTCTCAAGGCCTAGGCATCCTGACTTCTCAGGGCTTCCACATCGGCCTGGTTGGATGCAGTCCCCTGTCTACAATCCTGGCACTGGGGGCCAGGAGGCTTAGGTCATTGAGGATCACCTCCCCTTTCTGAAACTGATGACAAACAACACAGAACAGAAACAAACACCCTTCCCTTAGACCCATTTTTCTGAGCCAGGAGTGAAAAAGAGGTAAACGGGGAAAGGCAAGTTCTTCTCCTCTCACCAGTTCAGTTCATGTCAGTCATGCTGGGCATAGCAAATAGGAGAAACAGAAGAGTTTAGCCAAAAAATAGCAGAAAGAGCTCAACCAAAGAGAGAATAAACTGCTCAGTCTCATCAATTTTTATGGATAAAGATAGCTGATCAAGGAGGTCATCTGCACCCATATTACAGGGGATGCACTGGCCTCCATGTAAACCAAAAGCCCAGCCACAGTTACATATAGAGTGCCCTGGAAACCTCTCCAACTTAGAAGGTCACTCTAGCCCTAAACTTCACAGACTCTAGCCCTAAACTTCTCCTTTATGGCTCTTTCTTCTGACTCGCTGATTCCTTCTAGGAAAAATCCATTTTACAATGTAAAAAATCCATTTTACAAAGGATTCCCAAGCTACTCATGTTTTCATTCCTCCTCAGGCTTCACTCATGACTCTCCACCTGGGCTTTCTCTACAGTATTCCCAATACCATATCTCTTCATTCCCTACTTTCCTAGTTTCCTTTTATCTGCTATCTTCCCCCATTGGAACAGAAGTTCTTTAAGGGCAAGAACTATCTTTCTTTTTTGACTGCACTTGTACTCCCAGTGCCTGGCATATATTAAGACCTTAATAAATTCTTGTTGATTGAGTGACTAAATGGCATAGGTAGCATGTATTAGAGACAGAATGTGAACTTGCTCTAAAGAGGCAGAACTTGATCTCTGAGGCTAGTGCACTATGGCACAACTGCCTCCCCTATATAAAATACATATTAAATAAAGAGAGGATAATTTGAGAAGGAGGCATTGGAAGCTCAGGTGGACAAGGATAAGGAAAATCTCATTCAATAGGTAGTGTTCGATCTGTGCTTTGAAGGAAAGTAGAGACAGATTAAGAAAGAAGTGTATTCCAGGCCTGGCAGAACGCTTGTGAAAAGTCATGGATATAGGAAGTGGCTTGTGTGAGAAATATTAGTTGTAACTAATAACACAACAAGCACTAAATCTCTGCTATGTACAAAGGGTTGTTCTAAGGAATCTAGGAAGGAATAAAATCACCTAAGATATAATCCATAGTCTCTGCCTTCAAGAACTCTTTGTTTATACTGTTTATACTCTATTAAGGAAAAATCAAATCTCTTTATACCTAAATACTTCAATGTTTTTTTGTCAGGGTAGGTAATTCCCTCACTGACACAAATCTCGGCCCCTCTAAACTAATGTTTGGTCTTCCTGAGTTTCTGTGGCCAAAAAAGTTGACTACTCTGGACCAGTCTTCTAGTGATAAGTTTCTCTAAACTCACCTATTTTGGCCTTTGAAAAACAATATACATTCTGTCATTACTCTATATATGAAGTGTTCTCAGCTTAATTAAAATTGTTAGAATGTGCCCTCTACTGACATGGTCTTAAAAAATTTCATGGTTTATTTCCATGACCATGATGATGCCTTAAGGGAAGGCTTCAGTAGAAGTCTCCAAGTAAATATTTCAGTAGATTCTCATGTGATCTCATAAATATAGATACTTTCTCCAATAATGCACACATCACAATCTGTTCAATGCCTTCTCTTCTGGGGGAATTCTTATATCTATGTACTGAAGATCCTTCCTAGATAATCTTATCTAATGTGCTAAAAACATTCCTTTAGATTTAAAAGAAAATATTCTGTGAATATCAGTGTATCACTTGGGCTATCCATTCTTACTCTCACAAAGTGACTTCCTTCTTCATTCATATATTTCTTGTATGATATCTTGTTCTTGACTTATTGGTGGTAATATCCTACAACCTACTCACAACCACCACACTTCACTATTACATTTTAGGTAACCCACAATTTTTAATCTTTGGAAATTTTGTTGCTGCATGATTCAATAAGAGATTATCAATAATAAACTCTCATGACAAAAAATAGCTTGGAATTGTTGGAAATTATTCCTAATTTTCCAAATGCAACCCATTCTCCTTCCCTTCTCCTATTTAATTCTCAGGTTAACTTGTTTCCATCTGGATATACCCCAAGATACACATGTGAATGTACTAACTCCATAAGTCCAGTCAACTGCATTTTTATGCATAAACTAGTTCCAATCACTGAGTTAGGTGCTAGAAACATAGAGACAAAAACTAAATAGTCCCTTCCCTCAAGGGTCATTGATTATACTAGAGCAAATAGTACAAACACAAATAAGTCAATGCAAAATATATGTTGTACATGTAAATTGTAAAGGTCCTTATCTTAATTCCCACTTGAGTTGATGAGTTAATTCCACAGAATTTGTCTATTACATCCCTTCAGGGATCTTAGTCCTGAAGAGTTGAGGAGTTTGCCTAAGTGCAAGGATTTTTAAATATAGGGTCAGCGAACCTGACAAAAAAAAATTTTATAATTGCATTTTAATATAAATCATTGCTTTCATAATCATATGTATTTTATTTTATGCATTTAAACACCTCATTCTGAGAATGAGTCTATAGGCTTAATCAGACTTCCAAAGGAGTTTATAACACACACACACACACACACACACACACACACACACACACACACACACACACACAACTAGTGCTTCAGCTCACAAGCGCACACTGGCATGCTTCTCCCTCATTCCTGCCAAATTATCCAATTGATATCATTAAGTCAGCTAGACTCAATTATCTTTTAGAAATAGGCATTTACTAACGTGTTTGAGTTGTCATAAAGCATCCTCTAATGCCTTCTCTTTTCTTCTACATCTAAAGAATCCTTATCTTCAACCAAGGCTCAGTTCAGTAGCAAAGCAATCCCTAATTTCCCCAGTAGTTAATGCTCTTTAAATTACATTTGGATATACTTATCCATTTTTATATTGTTCATCTTCTCCCAAGTCCAGAAGATTGTAAGCTCCTTGAGGGCAAGGATTATTATGTTTGGGTTTGTATTCCCAATGTCTAATGAAGTGCTTGGCACATATTAAGTACAGCAAGTAAAAATAGATAAGGAAGACATTGTGGAACAGTGAAAGTATTAACTCTGGAGTCAAATTTTCCTAGGTTCAAATTCTACCTCTGACATATGCTAAATGTATGACCTTGAGAAAGTCACTTAAACATCCTATACCTTAGTTTCCTTGACTGTAAAATGAGGGGGTTGGACTGCATAGCATATGAGGTACCCCCTGGTACCACATCTATTATCTTATGATCTTAAGTGCTTAGTAATTGCTTAATTCCAAAGGCCTGGAGCCACATAAAATTCTCAGAATATCCAAAAAGATGCTTATAATCTTTTTGAAAGATTATCTGAAACCCAAGGCAAGAATTTTAGGAACCCAAAATGGAAAGATCCCTCTGCACCTAGGAATGGTCATACTTTGAGATCAAAATTAGGAAGAAGATTCTAGAAGGAGCTGAGAATCCTACCATGCCAAACATGTTCTCATTCCATAACAACACAACAAGAAAAAATTTTAAATATTCTTTAAACAGCTGAATTCTCATGTGAAAGATAATCAATATTTCTCACTTTTTCATACCCCAAAACAACAGTTTCGAAATATCCTCTCACCCTTGGCTAACATGATTGCCCAATCCCTGAGCAGTCATTCTGAAACTCTGCCACCAGAGCCCACTATAGAGATGTATACAATTTTCAGATCTGTGTAACATTTCTCTTTTATTTTGTGCTACCCATTTCCTCCTGCAAACCAAGTATTATCTGGTGCCCTCTTTGCCCAGGGCTACTTTAGTAACTTTTATTTGCTACAAGAGCATAGGGTACTATATAACATAGGCTATTTCTCCATTGCCACTTTTAGTTCACTGAAAACATGATTCCAAACAAGACAAGATACTCAAAAGGTCATGAAGATGTAGTCTTGTGTAGTAGAAAGAACCAATGAACTGGATTCTAGTTCCAGTTCTGTTGCTAACTACTTACATGATTTTGAGTAAATCAAGCTCACCTGTCTCTGATTATAATTCATCCCCTTTAGAGGCCAAGCCCAGGGCCACAGGTCAGGTGTATGAGCTATCAATGAATTTTATCATTAATGTGGTGTGAAAAGAGGAATGAGGGCCCAGAACAAGGAGAATTCAAACTTTAGTTCATTTACCTCTGTTTCCAGATGACCTGTTTTGCTTTTTAAGTTCTTTTCCCAATTTTCGAGGGCCTCTCTTAATTGTTTTTTGAATTGTGTTTTGAGTTAGAATTCAAGCTTTAGATAGCAAACAGTAAAATAAAAAGAGCTTCCTTCCAGAGGCATACATGGATTTGCCCATTACAATATTATTTATGCTGCTATAATATTGCAGCCACTCAAAAGCAAGTCCTCTATTGCAGGATGGGAACCCATCTTGTTTCTGTTGCTATTTATTTTCAATGTTTTAAAACCAGCATGTCTCAGATTTTGTCATTCATTTCAGGAATTAGGAACTTAACTTTGCATGGGAGAAATCAAACAGAGTAATTACTTGGTGGGTTAAATCAAAAACATAAAGTAAAAACAAAGTTCAAAATGTTTAAAGAATAGTTCTGATTACCCCAGACCCTAAGAATCATACATCATAGCATCTCATACCCATATGTGTTAAGTGAACTTCATTAAGCAAGAAAAAAAATCCTATATTAGCTACCACAAGTTCTATTTAGACTTCAGAATCTAACTTATTGTTTTAGATCCAGCAAAATTTCACCAACAGAAACCCTAAGTGAAAGATCCTCATAGTTTTTTTTTTTCCATGAGGTTGTTCTCTGATGCTGCAGCCACAGCATTTCTTTTATGAGGAGGAAAAGCCCATGAAGACATCCTGAAACACAGTTCCTCTTTGAAAGAAGAGAAATCTTTTAATTGTTCCCACACTAGCCATACCACAAAGAAGAATGACGCTTTTCCAATCCTGACAAGTGAACATGTCCCCACCAGCTTTGATTGACATTTGACTGGGTCTCTGACCTTGAATGACATTGCTAAGAAATTTTGATTGGCAGGATGCAGCACAACAGACCACCCCTCCTGCATATAACCACTCTCCTGGAATGAGGCTTTTTCTTTGGGGGAAAAAAAGCCAAAAAACAAACAGCAAAACCCATCTCTTTGATCAGTTCTCTGCAGCCTCTTGTGTCTTAAAACACCAGCTGTGCATGTAGGAAAATAAGACTGTACATGTCATGTATAAACAGAAAAAAAATTCCTTTATTTGTAATTTTTGGATCATGCCAAAATTGGCCATATTGTTTGATGAAGCATGCCATCCGCCAACTAAACAATAAGATGAAATATGAAAGATTCAATCAGTCAATTGAATGTCACATCTATACAAAACAAATTATCTGGATTTTTCCTAAATAGAATGAAGTTTTAAAATATCAGACTACTGAGTTTTCCATTACTGTAGACTAATAGAAATGTGTCTTATTTAAACCAGAGACTATCCTCAGGGGAGAGGGGAGTGCAATTAACATGAGAGTCACCAAAGATTCTCCATTTAATAAAAATCTCCTTAATTTTCAAAACTCTACATAATACAAGAATAATTAGAGGAAAAACAAAGGAAGTTAATTTGACCTGATCAAGAAGTACTCACAGATTCTTTGTGAAATGACAACTGTGTGTATATTTCTTTCAGAAGTAGTATTGAGCATTTAATATATTTAACACAGTATAAGACATTGTCCCTGCCCTCAAGGTGCTTACAGTCTAACTGCAGAGATAGTACTCATACATAAAAGATACGTAACATTTAATACCCAAGTTTGCTTATGATGGTTTACAAACAAATTGTATGTCAATAATCACTATATGAATTCAGAAGAAGGAGAGAAAACGGCTAGGAGGCAAGGGAAGACTCCATAGAAGAGCTGAGTTGACTTCTGAAATTAGGAAAGTAGATAAGAGGAGAGGGCATTTTAATCAGAATAAATTATGTAAACAAAAGCACACAGATGAGAATATACATAACTTCATGGTGGTGGAGATATGATGGACCTGAAAATTCATGAATGGCATATACGATTAATGAGATAAGTTGATCTTGGTCAGACAGTGTATAACCTTAAATGGTGAGAGTTTTATTGTTTAGTCATTTCAGTCATGTCCAACTTTTCTTGACCCCATTTGGGGATTTCTTGGCAAAAATACTAGAATGGTCTATCATTTCTTCTCCAGCTCATTTTAAACATGAGGAAACTGAGGCAAACAGGGTTAAGTGACTTCCTTAGAGTCGTGTATCTAGCAAGTGTCTAAGGATGGATTTAAAGTCAGGTCTTCTTGGCTCCAGGTCTCTATTCACTGCATCACCTAGCTATCTAGATGGAAAGAGTATTTATTCTATTGGCAAAGGGAATACTGTACTTTGAAGGTTTGCAGTTTTTCAGGGAGTGGGAGTTAGTCGCATTTTAGGAATATTATGAGCAGTATGACTTCAGAATATAGCAACAAATTAGGGGGGGGAAAGCAAGCCTATTGAAATGTTGCATTACACCCAGGTAAACCAACTTATACCAAAAGCATTTATATATAAAACTAGAGGGACAACATATACAAGAGAATATATTGTTTTACCAGCATTTCAATAGGTATCTATTTTTAAAATTGATGACAGTGAAACTTCCAGTTTTGGACTCTAATACTTCAGTACTAAAAGGCCTATATGATGAGAGAGAAAAGACACTTTATAATGATATAAAGAATAGCAAGAGCTGAACAAATATGCACAGAAAAAAATCCATGCTGGAGAGAATAATCTCAAAAGCTCTCAAGGATCAATTTTCAAGATATCTCAAGGAAGAGAATATACCAAACACTAGGGGGACAAGAAAGAAGAGGAAGAAGAGGAGGTGGAAGAGGAGAGACAGAAATCATAGATTTATTTTTTAATGATTGAAAAGAGTTCAACATCTATGAATCAAAAACATTACTTTCTCATCTTTATAAATTTTTATGAGAATGGTCTATGTATAAGTAAAGGGTATACTTGATGAAAGATGAGAATATAATTAGAACATTTTTCCAGATAACTCTAATTTAAAACAGACCACATCTTCATGATTACACAATTGACTGAAAGTCCTGAAGTCCACTGAGCTTATTGTTTATTGATTACTAAAAGCATTTAAATTAGAGCAAAAATCAATCAAAGTTTTTTTTTTCTGCAACTAGGAGTCTCCTGTGCATGTGTCATTAGATTCATACTAGGTTCCTTCATACATGCAACCACAAAGATAATTTTGTTCACCAATGATTTACCAGTAACCATCAACAAATCTATACAACTACAAAATCATGGATTATATAGTCTATGTATAATCAAAACTGTGAGTAACCCAAAGGAAAATGGAGAGCTACAAGAGAGGTAATAAGTAGATGACTATCACCAACAATGACTTAGTCATAAGGACAGACCCGAAAGGTATCTTTGAAGAAATACATGAATAGAAAAAGAGATAGATCAGTGAGAACATATGTCCTATCCAAGTTCTGTACTGGTACCTAGAAAATGCCAAAGATCTGTAAATCCTCTAGCATAATTGGAAGATAGAACATTTATGGGAGAATGTTAACAAAAACCACACAAGCTGAGAAGGTGGTCTGAACCTTTATAAGAATAACCACCTAAATAATAGCATGAATCTACCTAAATAATCTAGTCAGAATGTGCAGAATAGAAAGGTGTGGGGATACTGATGTACTGGTATATATTTAACAATCATGCATGCATGTGCGCACACACACACACACACATGACATGCTTTTAAGTTTAATCTGCATAGTTAACATTTTCATTACTTTCTGAAGTCTAAATCAACAAAACAATAAGGCTCTCATTTGAATCATTTGGTCATTTCTAGGGTGTAAATACTCAAAATTAAATTTAACAATTAGCTCTCCAGAGCCTTAATGCAACACTTCCATCACATTTCTAAGTGGGGAGCATAACAGAAGGTGGAAAAAACAAAACACAAAAAAACATTATTGCAATAATCCAGAGATGAAGGGGGAAGAATCTGCCTTGGAAGATGATGTGGAAATGGAATAAAAAGAGGTGAAAGTCAATAGATCTTAGTAGCTTAATTGAATACACATATATATCTACATATGAAAATGTATATGTGTATATACTATGTAACAAGAAATCTGTGATTTCATTGGAATAAGAAATCCCTGATGAGAAACTCTTTCTACCAATGAAAATTGGCACTTACTCTGCACATACAGTCTTAGATGGTTGTCTGGGTATACTGAGGGATTAAGTAATCTTCCTGGAGTCACAAAGGAAATATGTGTCAGAGACAGAACTCAATGAACCGGGGTCCCCCAGACTCCAAAGTCAACTATTCATTCACTGTGTCATGCTGCTCCTCCTTGGTTGAACATATAAACAAGAATATATGGAAATTTTCGGCTACAAAGGAACTGAGGTAAACTATCCCAACAGCTTCTTTTTGCTGTGTTCAATTAGTTCAGTCACATATGACTCTTCATGACCCTTTGGGGGTTTTCTTGGCAAAGAATACTGGATACTGGAGTGGCTTGCCATTTCCTTCTCCAGTTCATTTTATAGATGAATAAATTGAGACAACCTTCTTAAGTGACTTGCTCAGGGTCATATAGCTAGAAAGGGCCTGGGGCCAGATTCGAATTCATGAAGATAACTGACTACAAGTCCAATTCTCTAGCTACTATATGATCTACCTGCCCCGGTTTCATTTTACAGATGGAGGAATTGAAACCCATGAAGATGAGCTGATTTACTCATAGTCAGAAAGGAAGTCTGTGCCAAAGCTGGAACCTATTACCCAAGTCTTCTGATTCACAAGTCAATGCCATTTCTACTATACTATGTCTCCTTTATGTTTACAAAGTGAATGTGTGGATCCCAAAGAAGACCCAAATATTCTTTCAAATGTACATATAATAAAACTTCCCATCACCCCCCTCTTTCAATGAAGCCTGCTCAGGAGCTATTCCTCATTCTTGGCAATCTGGAGGAAGCTCCAGGAGGAATGAGGCTGCTTCTAGCCAAGCATGACTCGGAGTTTACCACGGTCATCTAAAACTAGGAGTGGAAACTGCATCAATAGGAGGGAACAGGGTCCCTACCAAAAAACAAAAAATGTCTTTCTATATAACATATAGATCATCTTCATGCGTGACTATATATGCTGGTGCAAAGTGACACAAATGGACCGGGATCAATACATAGACCAGGAATATATATATATATATATATATATATATATATATATATATATATATATATATATAGTAGTGTTGAAGTATACAATATCTACCTAGTATCACGAATATTACATTTGTTTCAACAATAGTGAGCAGCCTGAGCTAAATGCTGTTCTCATATAGTGAAAGAGGATCTTTGCATGCCAGGAGGGTCACTACATGCTGAAATACAAAGCAATTGAGCTACATGGTCAATATAAAATGATTCATAAAATCTGAGAGGAGATCAACTCCAGCCAGGCAGGAACTGTTTCACTGTTTCCAGTTGTATCCCTAGCATCTAGGACAAATGTCCAACCATTTCAGTCGTATCTAATTCTTTACGATCCCATTTGGGGTTTTCTGGGCAAAGATACTGGAGTGCCTTACCATTTTCTTCTCTAACTCATGAGAACATGAGGCAAAAAGGGTTAAGTGACTTTCTCAGGATCACATGGCTAGCATGTGTCCAAGAGTTCTATCCAACTGTGCCACCTAGCTGCCCCAACGCTGCTAAAATAACATTTACAGATTTTTTTTAATCTAGAAATTTAAAAATAATTGTTGCATAAATATTTTCTTGAGGTCAGCAAGAGTGAAATAGAAGGCTTAAGGAATGAAGTCATCACCACACTGGAGGCTGACAATAATAATAATAACTGGCATTTATCTAGAATGTTAAGGTTTGCAAAGTGCTTTACATCCACTATCTCATCTGAGCCTCACAACACCCCTGATAATAGCTGATATTTACATAGCACTTTATGGTCTGCAAAGCACTGTTAACTACATTGCCTTAGTTCTTCCTCACATCAACTCAGTAAGCAAATATCCAAGGTAGGATTAATCTTATTTTATAGATAAGAAACTGAGATTGTACAATTAACAAGCATCCCAGCCAAGGTTTAAACTCGGGTATCTCCTGACTCCAAGTTCATCATTCTTTCCATTAAACAATGTGATAGCTCTCAATTTAACTTTCTGTATATTTAAATTTTTAATTAAATTAAAACATTTTTAAATTTAATAATTTCTAGAAAAGCAATTACTGTATCACTTAGGAACAGTTCTAACCAACTAGTTCTAAGTATAGGTGTTTCAGTGAATAGAATGCTAGTTCTAAAGTCAGGATGACCCATATTCACATCTGGCCTTAGACACTTATTAGATAAGTGACCCTGGGAAAGTCACTTAAACCTATTTGCCTCAATTTGTCATCTGTAAAATAAGCTGAAGAAGGAAACAGCAAACCAGTCCAGTATCTTTGCTAAGAAAACTTCAAATAGGACTACCAAAATTGGACACAACTAAACAACTTAACAATAAAATATTCTTGTAATGAAGTCCTTACCAATCAGTATGCTTTTGGAAGAGACCTTGAAGAGTATCTCTTCTATCTGCCTCATTTTGTAAATGAGAAGATTGAGATAATTGAGACAAATGAGATGGAAGACCTTAAGTCAAATAAGTAGCAGAGTCTGATTTTGAACCTAGATCCTCTGACTTTACCTCCAACACATTTTCCCACTATACTACATTTGTCCATTCTACTCCCAGGTCTACTCCCATTTTCTCTTCACCAATTTGACTTAGGATCTTTAATTGAATAACCATATCTATGGATCTAAAAAGGAAAAAAAACCTTCAATCCAAAGGGCAAATCTAAACAAAAGGGGGACAGGGGAGACAGAGAAAGGCACCAGAAATAAGAAAATGAGATAAGAACACTTCTAGAAAGATAACCTGCAGCTGTGGACTGCCTGTCACTCAGCAAGAGCTAGGAACCAATCAAATGCTATGCCAAGGATCCAGGGCAAGAGAAAATCAGTCTAATCTGATTGGCTACCTTAATGGGCCAGAAATCAACAAGCCTGAGTGAAAAAATGTACTTGATTCAGTCAGCTGGAATCAGTTGGAAAAGAAGATGAAATCAAATGGGTCAATTTTCTTTGACTGTTAAGATGGTCTATGCTCATCCTAGCTGATAGGATTTCTCTGTCTCTGTCTGTACATTTGTCACCATGCAGATGTAGCCTTAAACCTTCCCAGGAAAGTGAGGGCCTGTCTTGTTCTTTAAAACCTCCAAGAGAGGGTTAGGCTGTAGCTACTATTCATTTTGAGTTTCTCTCCCAAAAATCAAAATGCTAACATAATGCAATACAAAGAAAATAATAATTACTCGCATATACATACATATTACTTTACTGTTTTCCAGGTACCTCCTCACAAGCTTATAAGGAAAATAATGCATATAGTTATCTTTATCTTACAAATTAGAAAGCTGAGATCCCAAGAAATTAACTGACTTCTTCATAGTCATTGTAGTATTATGCCAACTTTCAACCCAATTCTCCTGCCTCCAGGTTTAGTCCTCTATCCATTTTGACAAAATGAAATTGGATATGCCACTAGCTAGCTATGCTATTTTAACTGAGCGAATGGATTTCTTTGAGCCTCAGTTTCCCCAGTGGTAAAATGAAGAGATTATATTTTAACCTTTTAAAAAAAATCTTACTTTTTGTCTTGGAATCAACATTGTATATTGGTTCTAAGGCAGAAGAACGGTAAGGGCTAGGTAGGCAATGGGGCACAAGTGACTAGCCCAGGGTCAGATAACTAGGAAGTGTCTGAGACCCAATTTGAACCCAGGACTTCACATCTCTGGACCTGGCTTTCAATCCACTGAACCACCTAGTTGCCCCCACATTATATCCTCTTCAAGGTCACATCCAACTTAGAATTTTATAACCTTAATGCCAGTTGGTTGGGCTAGTTACTGGTCTAATGATACATTTGGCCAGTTAGTTCTGTAGCTATATACACATATCAGCAAGGCCTACAGATAAGGCTTTATTATGCAATTAGTATCTTCACTAGATTTTCCCATTTTGCCTTCCTTCCTTCCTTACTATATCTCCTGGTAGCTTCTAAATTGATCATTTTTTCATTTGATACATTATTTACGTCACTTTAAACAAAATATAGGATTAAATCAACCAGATCAGCCACACAGCAACAAAAAGGGACACACCAGAACATTCAGCACCTCTGATCAGTTATGGAACATCAGGGAAGCCATACGAAGGGCTAGGATGCTTGTGGGTTGTAGTCAGTCACAGAGGCATTCATGTCTGCTGTAGTTCTTTGGCCCCTTGCTGTTGGTTTGGGTGGGGAAGGTTGTTTTTTATTGCGTGAAAATGACCAACATCTTTTCTTTTTTTAGATATGGAATAGCTAGTATTTTCTCTACAACAAAAAGGCCTCAATGAACAAAATAGATAAACATTAAAATATTCAAATATCCCATTACATTCATATTACTTCTCCAGAAAGTGGGAGATGCTGAATCAATATTTTGCATCAACTGCACAACTACATTGGCAAAGTGGCAACTATCATGAAAGGTTTGATTCTTATCCAGCCCATGACTTTAGGTCTCCAACTACTATAAAATAGTCCTCCTGTTAATGGTCTGTGTCTCCTCCCAGAAGCAGTCATATGAGGAATTCTTTTTCCTCTGGTTAACTGATGCCTGAATCCTGAATTCAAGAACTCTCAACCATGCAGTGACTGGTAAGACTAAGAAGGTTTATTTTTCAGGATTGCTAGTCACTGACCTGTGTTTAGAGAAGGAGTGACTTGTGTATGTCCACCTCCAGAGAATGAACTGAAAAATAGAAATAAGCAAGATACAGTATTATATGTACATATATCTTTTTGTTAAATGATGCTTTCTCTAGTGCATGGAAGAGAAGGAAGGAGAGAGATACCTAGGAATTATAATGTAACAAATAATTTTAAAAAACACAGAAGAAGACATCTTGAGAGAAGCTATGAGGTAAGAACTGTTGAGATACTCCTCATGGGGTGGAAAATCCATGAAAGGAATCAGTAGTAAAAACATGCCCTCAAATATCTGTACATAAATACCCAATGTCTGGATAACAAGCAAGAGGACCTAGAAGTTCTAATGTCAGGAGGCAAATTGTCCCTTATGGGTATCCCTGAAATATGGTGAAATGAAACCTGTGGCTAGAGTATGACCTTAGAGGCATATAACATTCAACAGAAACAGGCAAACTAAAAAGGGAAGAAAGCATCCTCTATTGAGAAAGTACATTATTGTAAGGAAATCTAAGAATAAGACATTGAAATTATGGTGGATATCACCTGCATAAAGAGCAATGGGGAGAGAAACAGAAAAGTTAATTTTATAATTGAGAATAATAAAGACCACCTAACACAGAAAAAGAAAATATGCCTGGAATTTGGGAAACAAATCATAAGCCTGGCACAGAGGCATGAAGGGGAGACTTCAACTATAAAGACATCTACAGGATCCTTCTGTGCGTGTGTGTGTGTGTGTCTGTCTGTCTCCCCCTCTCTTTCTTCTCTTTGTCTGTCTGTGCCTATGTCTGTTCCTTTGTCTATCTGTCTGTCTGTCCTCTTTCTCTCTCCTCTCCTCTCTCTTTTCTTCTACTTCTCTCTGCTGGTCTCTATATCTCTCTGTATTTGTATTTCTCCCTTCCACCACTAAAAAAACTGGAACAGTTAACTTTTTCTTGAATTGCCTTAATGACAATTTCAGACAGTGAAGAAAATGAAAACAAAGGAGAATTTTGGATATGATTTTTATCATCATATAACAACTTGTTTTTGCAGTGGGAATTCTGGGAACTTTAGGAGGAGGTGACAACTCTCTTCTAAAGTTTGTCCTAGAGAAGAAAGATAACTAGGTATAGTCTATTATGCACTCCAGATTTTAGCAAAGCTTGTTTGAAAGGGTTCAGATGAAGGATAGATAGGATGACATGGTTTAAAATGCTGTAAGAGAAGTCAGTTCAGGAAGGATGAGAAAATCTCAAGTATAAAATGTTTAAGAAACCAAAGGAAACAATTCTAATAATGTGGGGAATAATGGTTTCGTTTTCTGAAGAGGCAAATGAGTATGCAGAAAATATGACCTACTGTGGGGTAAAAAACTGCCTTTGGAGTCAGAGGATTTGAGTTCACATCTATCTCTAGAACTTACTATCTGTATGACTTTGAGCAAGTTATTTAATCTCTGTAGGCCTTAGATTCTGCATCCATAAAATAAGAGTTAGACTAGATGACCCCTAAGATCTCCTCTAGCTCTAAATCTATGATCTTATAAACTCATTTATGATGCTAGCGAACTTTGATGCTTCAAAATATATTTAGAGAAGATGGAAGCAGGGAAGGATAACAGAAGATGAATACAAAATTATGGTATGATGACATAATTAATAGAATCAGGCATGCTAAAGCTAAAAATGAGATGAGAATCAGGCATGCTCAGGACAAAAAAAGGGTCTTTATGCTATATTAGAAGTAAAAGAAGGATAAAAGGAGTAAGATTATTGCTTTGGATAGATTAGATAACTGACAACATAGACAATGCAAAGATATTCTGTGCTTAGTTTCTTTTAGCTCTTCCCAACAGAATGATCTTTAAACTGAAAAGTTGAAATAAGAATGGCTAGCAGGGCTCTGATACTCAAAACAGTTAGGAGACAGAAAGAATTCATTCAGATGTCCTGAAAAAATTAAAGTCATCTGGTCCAAATAAATTATATCTTTGGGTATTGAAAAAACCACTATCACTGATATTTGAAAGATCATAAAAAAATGAAAAGGTATCATCATATGACTGCAAGAAGAAAAATGTCCCATTTTCAAAAAAAGGTGAAGAAAATGTAATCTGCAAACTATAACCCCCTGAAAATTGTGATTAGTGGGGAAATGATAGAGTGCAGAATTATATAGCTAATGAGAATCTCGGAAAAAATTAGGAGATCCCAAAAAGTAGTTTTGCTTCATCAAAAAAATGGTTATTCCAAGATAATCTATTTTTTGTCCTTTTTTTCTTCGGCAGTGTTAATAAACTAGTATATTCTAGCTTTGTGACTCTGGGTAAGTCACTTAACTCAGTTGCCTAACCCTTCTGACTTGAAACTTCAGACTTGGAATGTGATATCAATTCTAAGAAAGAAAGTAAGGTTAAAAAATAATAGATTGGTGCAATATTGTAGATATAATTATGGGTATCTTTTAGCAAAATAGATATATACATAAAATATATTTAGCAAAGTATTTGACAAAGTAGAATCTCATGTTTATGAAAAATGGAAAAATGTGGGTTAGATAATTACAATTAAATAGAATCTAAATTGAGTGAATGATTGGACTTAAAGAGGAATCATTAGTGATTCCATATAAACATAGGAATTTACCAGTGGAATGCCCCAAGGATCTCTGCTGGGTCCTATCCTGTTGAACATTTTTATCAATTTTTATCAATTCAGCACAGGTTCTGGAGTTCACTATACAAATTTCACTCATATTAGGTCCTCAGAGAAGGGCAACTATATTTTTCTCTCACTCCTCAGGACTCTGAAGGTTTCCCTGAAGAGCTGGTGCCTCTTTTTATTCTCCCTCATAAATTCCAATCCCATATGTTCCTTCAATATCAATTATCATTTAATATGATCTAACCAATTAATCTAAACCAAATGATGTTAAATGGTTAACATCATTTAACCAATTTATATCAATTAGCTTTTACAAAAGCATATTTATTGAAAAGATATAGCAAGAACCAAATTATAGCAATCTCCAAAAATAGGAAAACATTCTCCCTCCTACATAATTACTCAGTGCCTGGAAAGAATGAGGTCCAATTTAAAGCCCTTGCTATAAAATTTACCTAAATATGCACTTGCAGAGTTCACTTCTGTACATGGTGTATTAATCCCTTGTTTGTAATGACATAATGTCTGAGCTACTTGTCCTGCTGGGCACTGCTAAGTCAAATTGGTCACTCCTCAGGGCTAAGCTCCATGCCAGATGTGGCTACTGCTACCTGCTCTGATTGCTGAGGGGATCTTTGATGGTTCCTCAAATCTTTACAAAGCTCACCTGGTCAATTCTGCCTCTAAAACTCATTCATTTAAGATCAAGAAAGAATAAACATATCAGAGACAGCAAAAACCAATTGTTATGCAACTGTTATATGACTGAATGGGACATTAGGCAAGCACCTGTTATTTCTGTCTGCTCTCAGTACTCCTTTGCACAAATGAAGGTCCACAGCATGACTTCTTCCTTATGAGAGTGAGACAGACAGAGACAGAGACAGAGAGACAGAGACAGAGACAGAGACAGAGACAGAGAGACAGAGACAGAGAGGGAGGAAGAGAGAGAAATTTCTTCAACTGAAACTTTTTTGTATACACATTCAGTTCTTACAGGAGCCAATTAAAAGGTTTTTTATTGCATTGCCTTTAGGTTAAGCAGACATTACATGGAAGAAAATCCATATAAAGAGGCAGAGAAGAAGCAGACAGACAGACAGATCAGAGGAGAAACAGGAAAGAGTAGTATCACAAAAACCTAGGAAGGACAATATCAGGGAAAAGAGGATGATCAACATTGTTACGGACTTCAGAAAGGGAATGAGCACTGAGAAAAGGCCATTAGATTTAAGAGATCATTGGTAACTTCAGGCAAATTAGTTTCAATTGAATGATGAGATCAGAAGCCAGACTGCAAAAATTTAAGAAACCAGGGAGAGAGAGAGAGAGAGAGAGAGAGAGAGAGAGAGAGAGAGAGAGAGAGAGAGAGAGAGAGAAGTGGAAGCACCTATTTTATATGATCCTCTCAAGGAACTTAGCTCCAAAAGAGAGGAGACGTATAGACTGATAGTGATGAGAGAGGGATGGATCAAGTAAAAGTTTTTTGAGGATGAGGGAGACATGGACATATTTATAAACACAGAGAAGCAGCCATTAGACAGGGTGAGGTTGAAAATAAGTGATAGAATGAAGATGATAGAGGCAGCCATTTGCTAGGAAAGATGGGATAAAATAGAATCACTTGTGCATTTAGAGGAGGGATCCAAGGTTCTAATGAAAGAGGATGAAGATGGGTACCAAAAAGCAGACAACATAATAAGGAGACTGCCAGGAAGTGGTGTGAAAGCCTAAGAGGTCCTAACAAGATAAAGCAAAAGTTTACTTAAATCTAATAAAATGAAATTTAATAGGAATACATGTAGTCTTATTCTTGAGTTCAAGAAATCAGTTACACAAACATGAGAAGAGGGAAGCAATGCAAGATGGAAATTTATCCGAAAATGTTCTGGGCATTTTCGGGGACTTCAAATCAATACAAGTAAATGGGTTATGGCAGTCCAAAAAGCTAATGCAATCTTGAACTGCATTAAGAGAGGAATAGCTAGATCTGAAGATCTAGTTAGTTGACAGAGACATTTTTGGTAGCACTCATATGTATTTCAGTCAGTTAAATGTGCAGTTTGCCTATGTTTCATAGAATTATAGAATCTTAGAGTCGATCTTTGTCTTGAGGTCACCCCTATATTCCTGACCCAAAACATAAATCTTCTCTGCAAGATCTTTACCAGTTGTTGCCTAGTTTCTGGCTAATTCTCCATTTTGTCTTCCATAGTTTTACCTGGCTAAACCAATCTATATGAGCTATCAGCAGAGCTTATAAGTACAATTCAACACAGCATAAGCTCATTTAAGTTCTGTTCTATAAAAAAAAAAAAAAGGAGTTTCAGCTTTTGTCGTCTAACCCATCAGTAATGCCAATGATTAGGATTTTAGATTATGGCAGCCAATAAGGTAAGACACCTTGAGCCCCGTGGGACCTTGCAGAGACTCATGACAATAGTTAATATCATTCATTTGCTGTAGATAGCAGCTTATTCCGTCTATGTGTGGTGTCAGGCATTAAAAAATATGTCTCATTTACATGCAATTTTAATTACATTGATTAGTAAGTAAATGTTGCTATTAACACACAGTCCAAAGCAGAAGGGGTAATTCAGAGTCTCTGCCATTCATGGAAATGGGTTTCCAGCAAACTGGCCTGAGATAATCTTTCCCTTATGCTGAATTCTACTATAGTTGTATCAACATGGATTCTGATTTTATAGCATAGTAGATGAAGAATGGCAAAATCCAAACAGAGCCAGGTTTCACTATTTTAATGTTAATAAAACATCACTGCATATTAAACAAGCCTGATTTGAAAGACTGTTGATATTAATTTTTTTAAAAGGCCGGACCTTTAGAAATAAAGAGATAAAAATCAATAGAGAGGTTGGTCTTTCAAGAGTTTCCCCCATGCAATAAAACAGACAGCAGAATATGCTTGCTGGTTGTCTGTAGTGCTTGAAGTGACTACAGCTGACCAACAAGGTAAATCAAATCTTCTGCCAATACATTCTTTTGCTGTCCAGATAAAAACGGCAGACTAAGCTGGTGAACTTTCACCCTTCACCCAAGCTCTCTAAGCCAAAGTACAGATTAAAAAAAATCAATAACCCCAATCGATGGGAAAATATTTTTAGTCTCTAACTGAACGATACGTTTTGACAAGGCCAAAGAGGCGCACAAAAGAATGACAAAAGATAAAAGACAGAAAATTAGGATTTTGCTTTATTGGTTGAGGTGGCATCACCAATCACTTTCTTCCCTCCCCCCACCTAGGTTTCCCCACTGACACTGGCCTAAATTATCTACTAGTAAGGAAATAAAGTGTAAAGAGATGAATTTTAAAAAATATGTGATTCACAATCAAGCACCTTGTAGTCTATTATTGACACCATTGGAAGTTGCCACTTCTAAAAGATCAGTCCAAAAGAAACTACCACTTACAGATTAAAATGGAAGGAAAATGTTTTGCTTTGTTCTTCCCAAAAACTATGAGGGGGAAAGGAACATTACAAGAGAGGTGGGCAGGAAGAAGAAAATAGAATGAAAATTTAATGCAACAAAAATCTCTCTCTTCCTATCCACTCCCAAGAAATTCCATAGTGATCAAATAAAAATTCTGAACATTTGTGGTTGCATTTAAAATCCTATCTCTTCTCTTGTTCCCTCTTCATTGCTCAATAGTTTGACACAAGGTAATTTTTTTCTTCCCATAACCTTATGCCCTTGTGGTTCTTTTCATAAGTGAACAAATTAAACAATTAATATTGACAGAAGTATTATCTTTTCTTCTGATACCTTCAGCAGTGATTTATTTTTGTATATAACATAACCTACCACATTGACAAAAGTTAATTTATATTTAAATATATATGTATATATAATCAAATTTACCACAGTGGTATGTGCATGTATATGGTTCCAGACAATAATATCTATATAACAAAACAGAAAAACATTACCCAGAACTTATGTAACTGCTTTTCCCTGCACGAGAATGATGAAACTACAAAATGCTTTCACAGATTGATCAACATTTTTCAATTATTTTATGGCAAGTAATATTCTGCATCGCAAACAATTGACAAATGGATTTATATATGGAGAGCAGCATCTATTCAAATGCTGTGAACTAATCATGAAAATAGTAAGAGCCATTTTACTCATCAATACATTTTTAAACTTTTTCTCAGAAAAAAAATAATTTTTTCTTCAGAATCTTCTTTAGGTGATCCTAATGACCATTTCTTTGCTAAATTCTACAAGTTGAACTTCATTATTTTTCTCTTTTCTGATCTTTGCCTTACATTCATTGTTGATATAATGTTTTAGAATACCATCTTCCCAAACAAATTATACCAAGGTTCACAAAGAATTCAGTTAAATTAGTCAGTTAAGTAGAAAAATTAGTAAATATGTTCATTTGGCACCATGTAGATTGGTAATCAAGCCAATTAATTATTAACTTATTGAGATAAAGACTTTAATTTCCAGCTATTTGCTTTGGTGCTGTGGAGGTAGTATGCTTCAGTAGAAAGAATATTGGACTTGGAGTCAAAAGACTTGGGTTTGAATTTGGTTCTGTTACTCACTTATAGTGTGACTTTGGATGTAACATTAACTCTTCTTGGACTATTTTCTTATATGTAACATGAAAGAGCTAGACTTGTTGTTCAGCAATTTGAGACTTGTCTGACTCTTTGTGATACCATTCTGTATTTTTTGGCAAAGTTACTAGAGTGGTTTGCCATTTCCTTTTTCGGATTGTTTTACAGATGAAGAAACAGAAGCAAACAGGGTAAAGTGACTTGCCCAGGGTCACACAGTGAGTGTCTGAGGTCATATTTTAATTCAGGAAGATGATTCTTCCTTACTCCAGACCTGGCACTCTATCCATTATACCACCTACCTGATCAAGGGCTAGATTAGATAACCTCTAAGACCCCTTCTATCTATTTTACTATCATGTTGTCTTTGGCTCCCATAGAATTAGATGTAAAGATTTGAACAGTCCAATTCACTGTGATTCCTTCAACAAAAAGTAATATTTCCATAATACTTTGTGATTTCTAAAACACTTTTTTTCACAGCAGTGAGGTAGCCATTATAGGGATTCTTATCTCATTTTATTGATTATTAAATATAGGCTAAAAGATTGGAGGAATATGTCTAAGGATAGCAAGTATTAGTTAAAAATAATATGAGTAAAATCTTTTATTTATAAGGATTTTTAAGTGTCATAAACAGTACAGAAAACCCTGTTGGCTCTTTACAACTTTGGTGCCATGAGATAAGACTGGATCATTTGTAAATCTATTGTTGTTGTTCAGTTATTTTTCAGTCATGTCTGATTTTTCATGACTCAAATTAGAATTTTCTTGGCAAAGGTACTAAAGTGATTTGCCATTTCCTCCTCCAGTTCATTTTTCAGATGAAGAAACCGAGGCAAATAGGATTAAGCGACTTGCACAAGATCACATGTCTAAGGTCAGATTAGAACTCAGGAAGATGAGTCTTTCTGTATTTTATCCACTAAACCACTCAAATCCTATTTTGGCCATTTGCTACCTTAGTAAGTAAACTTAGATGGTTTACTTATACCTTTTAACTTCAGTTTCCTCATCAATAAAATGAAGGAGCTGGATTACGGTACTCCAAAGGTCCATCCCATTATTGTCTGTATCCTTTAACTCCTCTGTTTTTCAGCCTGATTATCCAAGCATATTTTATTCTTGCCATGGACCAGGGAATCAGGAGCTTAGAAACACAGGAAAGCAGCTCTCTAGATTTACCTGGGCCAGTTTCAATCTCCACAATAATATTTTTCTCATCGAACAACCCCACCACACACATGCACACACACATACATGCACACACACATACATGCACACACAGAGTTTCCCTTGGGAATATTAAATTTTGAGCATAAAACTCTGATGGGTTCTACCACAATCAAAAAGATTTTCAGTATGATTCTGGCAGCAAGCTATGTCTGCTGAAGACCTGCCTGTGAATTCTTTGGTCAGGACAACCTTTGAAACAAAGGAAAATACAAGATGACTCTCAGTGGCATGTATCTCCCTTCCATTAGGTCAGAAACAATGATATAATGGCAGAAAAGAGAACATGATACTAAGAATCACCATTTTAAGACTGTCTAAGAAAACAACAATTTTTGATACTCTAAATGTGAGATCCTTGGCCAATGGATATGGTACTGGAAGAAGTGAAAGTTATCAATCTTGACATTCTTCTTATAAATAAAATCAGACAAAAAGGAGGAAGCTTAAATTAAACGGAAGGAAGAATCATAGGCTCTACTTGGAGATGAGTTGGAGGAATTGGTTTTTACCATGTCCAAAGGCAAAAAGAAATCTCATAATTTCAGGAGAATTTACTTCTCATTGTTACAATCCTCATAATAAGTATTTGGGGAAAAAAGAAAAGATCACAATGAAAATAATGATAGCTTATGAGCCAATATTTGGTGGAGAGAAAGAAAGGTAAATATACTTTTGAGTAAACTCAATAAGATCATCTCATTTAACATAATATATACTTTCATACTTAATAATTTTAGCACAAAGGTAGACATGGATAAGGAGGATGATAAATGTGGGGAAAATCTGATTTGTTAAGAAGGAATGAGAGAATTAAGACCCAGACCCGGAGATAGGAGGTACTGGGTTCAAATTTGTTCTCAGATACTTCCTAGCTGTGTGACCCTGGCCAAGTCATTTGACCCCCATTGCCTAGCCATTATCACTTTTCTGCCTTGGAACTAATACACAATATTGATTCTAAGACAGACGGTAAGAGTTTAAAAAAGAAGAAGAAGGAATGAGAGACACCAAAGACTTGTAGATGATAAAGAAGTTTTATTCCCATATATCATAATTAGTTTTTTTAATAAAAAAGAATGATAGTGGTTACAATGAACTTCTACTAGCATTTCAGAAATATAATAAATTATATTTTAACAAATAGTAATCAATTCATTATTCATGCAAAAGTCATTTCTAAATATTTGATTATGCTCCAACTACAGGCTTATTAGGAAAAAAAGTCAAAATTAAGACAAAGATGAAAGAACAAAAGCTAACACACACATATATAGGAAGGAATATATATGTGTTCCATATATTGTGTATATGTATACATATACATCTGCAGCATATATATATATATATATATATATATATATAGAGAGAGAGAGAGAGAGAGAGAGAGAGAGAGAGAGAGAAAGAGAGAGAGAGAGAGAGAGAGATGTTAATATAGATAGATATCTTGGTTGAACACTGTAAATAGAGAGGTGAACCTAGAACTCAAATGGAGAGAAAATTAATCTGGATTACCTCTGAGAAACTCTACTCCTTTTAATGACCCCAACTCTCTCCCCCAAACAAAAGCCATGATGTTCTGTTCTGTTTTGTTTTATTTTGTGTTCCATTACCAATAGTCTTCTGGTGATGTTATGTGACTGTAGGTTATGGGACACTATAATATTGGAATAGTTGAAACTTAAGATCATCCAAGGGACAGAAAGGGGGTTCTTAATATATGAGAGCAGGCTGCAACTCTATATAAATGAGGAATTGTAAAGTAGAAATAACCTAAAGGGTGTCATCAAAGACAAGTGTGATCAAAAGGGAAGGTGGATTTGATATATAATAAGAATGAGTACAGCCTGTGTTTTCCACTGGTACCCTCAGAATGTCAGGAGATCTGAAGAAACACTTTTAGGTTTTTATCTAATTTCCTGTAACGAACTTGTGGTAGGACTTGGACAAAAGTTACATAGAATGACCAGACATAGTTATGTTGCCATTTGCATTGTATAGTTGCAGGGAATGTCAATAAAAGGGAGATTGCAGATCCATTTCAGTATTTTTGAACACACAATAGACTTTGTTCTACTCAACAGAAAATAAAAGACTTGTACTCAAGCCCACACGTAACCAACTCTTTTCCTGATAGGTGAGCCGCACCAAACTTTCTCCCCTAGTCTTCCAGATATAGAACACAACTGCGATAGCATTAAAGGGAATGGCACCTGACATGGCAGTTGCAATATCCTGGTCTCTCTTCAAGGTGGCTTACCCCAAACTATACTCATGCTGACAAGTCCAGCAATGTTTCCCAGTGTCAGGGGAGTGGGGACAGAGAATATGGGGTACCATCTTGCTACAACTTATTCTTGGGATGCTAACTAAGGGTAATTCTCATGTGGAGGAAATACACATCTACATTTACAACTTATAGTTCCTGAGCCTCTCCCAGTGGGCTTCTAATTTAATATATTATCATAGTGATTCTGCAGCCATCTCTGTAATCATTCAGTATTGTATACTTTCATTCTAATCCTTTCAGAATTCCCTGTAACTTATGTCAAGAACTTTTACCTGAGAAACTTACCTTTTTGCTCAGGTTTCCTCAGAACTATTTGTGCCTCACACAAAATGTCCTTTTTCTGTACTTCTTCAACAAATAAAATCCCTACATAAGAAAGGGAACTTTTTCTTGAGGTCGAAGGTGCCCATAAAAAAGAAAAGCATGTAAGTGGCTAAAGAGTTAGATTTTTCTATCTTTTTAGAGTAAGTCACCTTCACAGAGTGATACAATGATGTGGCCTTCTAAAACATTGACCTGGAAAACCTAGGAATTCACCCTGAAACAAGGTTCCCCTTTCTTAACCAACCTTTTGGGTCATTCTTTGACTCTGACCCCTGAAGTAGTTTCTCAGTCACCTAAAGAGACCAAATGAACATAAGAGATCAGGGAAAGTAACTCCCTTAGTCCCCAAGGTACTGTATAGGCCAACAAACTATTACATTTATACTTGATTTCTTGAGGATTATGTCTTAGCTAACAAGGACTTCTTAGGGACCTATTGCTGTAGTGGTCACCCTGAGTTCTTCTTTTGATTCCCCAAAATTGAATAAACAGAAGCTCAAAAGAAACATAAAATATATCAATTTAAGAGACATATCCATCTCAAATGTTCATACAGACTATTTGTGCCCAACCTGTGACAGAGCCTTTTGATAAGCCCCAGTTGGACACACCATATATTAACCTTATCATAGTGATGTCATTTTGCTCCTCTTTGAGTAGGAAAGACAACTATAAGCAAATAGAGTCATTGAAATGTTTCGAATCTATTCATTCTTTTCATTGTCACTGCTACCCACTTCCTTACCCTATCTTATTGCAATTACCTCCTAGCTGAGCTCTTTGATTATAACCTCTCTCCCTTCTAATCCAACCTACATAATTCTATGAAATTAATCTTTCTAAAATATCACTTTTATCATCTCACTCCCCATTTTTAACTACAAGATAAAATCCCAACTCATTATCCCAGATTCAATCACAATGGAAAAGACACTGTATTTGGAGTCAGATGACCTCGGTTCAAATCCCATCCCTGTCATTTGCTATCTGGATGACCTTAGACATTTAACTTAACCTCTCTGGGCTTCCATTTCCTAATTTGTAAAAATAATGGCATTTTAGTAGATAGCCCCTTTTAGCTATAAATCTGCCTTTTCTTCCTACTTTATGCCTTCCTTTCTACCTTCTACCTTCTTTTCCTGCTTTATATTATTTCTCCCTCTACTATAGCCAGGCCATCCTCTGTACATATTCATTCCTTCTAATATGCCTTGTTCATGCCCTTGTCTTGCCTAGAATGCCCACCTTGCTCCTCTACATATCTAAACAATACTTATCGTTCATGACTCTTTTTTTTAATCTTACCTCCTTCATCGTCTTCCCTAAACAACCCAGACCACTATCTTCTGAGCTCCATATTGGTATGTATCATATGGTAGGCATTAAATTGTTCAGTGATTTATATTATTGTGTGTACTTTTTTGCTACAACTTGGTTATAAGCATTTTTAGTGAGGAACTAATACTCTGAAACTAGGATTGTATATCCTATTAGATTATAAACAAACTAGAGAGGACCCAAAAAAGTCATTAAGCCAATACAGAAAGTAAAATTTCTACATCTCAGAAGATATTATAGCCTCATAGTATATTAGATTTAATTTTCAGTTCTGGTCTTATTTAATTATAGGCATAAGGAAACTTCCATAATAGAACTGATTCTTCTCTTCCATTGGTTCCCTAATATATGAAGGACTAGAGTAAGAAAGAACCTTCTGAGTATAACTAAGGCACACTAAGCAAGGGTGAGGGTATAACTAGAATTTAGATAAGTAGATTTAGGGATAGAGATATAAGAAAGCAAGGTGGTTCCTACCTTCATACATTCTAATAGGAACAACACCTAAAAAGGAGCTGAAAAATAAGAGTCAACATACAGGATGGCAAGAGAAAGAGGAGCCAAGAGAGTCATAAGTGGAAAGAACATTAGAGACTATCCAGTCCAGAGATTCTTAACCTAAGATAAAAAAAAGTTTTAATATACTTTAGAAGCATATTTCAATATAATTGGTTTCCTTTGTAATCTTATATATTTTATTTTAAGCATTAAAAACATTATTCAGAGAAGGGATCCAAAGGCTTTACAAAACTATCAAAAGAAGTTTGACAAATCTCAAAAATCACAAACAATGCTAATCTCAGTGACTCAAAAAAGGAAAAAAGTTTAAGACCTCATAATCTTGTACAACTCCTCCAAGTTAAAGGTAAAGAGGCTTCTGGAAAAAAAAGACCAAATGATTTGCCCTAAGTCTCACAAAGAGTAAAAAACAGTTTTCATTAAAAACCAAGACCTCTGACTCCAAAATGATGGCTCTTTTCACTATAAAACCCTGTCTCTGAGCATTTGTAATCTCACATGTTGCTGCCATCTAGTATTTGAGAGTTTCATGAGTCTACAAGTCATTTAACCTAAAAGCAATATGATCTAGGCTCTGATTGGACCGGGGCAAAGAGAAACTAGTAGAGCATTTTTAACTATAATTTTATCCAACAGATATTTCAGAAATATAGGTACTCTCTGAGGGAAGGCCTAAGTTCATTTTAAGACCTATTCAACCTTTTTACCAATCAAGAATCATGAATCATGATAAACTGTTCTCCCCTCTGCTTTATGCCTCTATGACATGGAGAATATTAGCTAGAATGGGGCTATACACTTCATTTCTCCAAGGTAACTTATGACTAGAAAAGTCCTACACAAGAAGAGAAGTGGTATTAAACCATCAAGACATCAATATGTCCTTCTACAAGGCCAGTGTTAGCTCCTGATTTAGGAAACCCTTATTTATGGGGTTTTCACACACACACACACACACACACACACACACACACACACACACACACACATACACACACACACACACACGCACACACATACACACTACCTCTCTTCCTCCAGCAATTCTGTGTTTCCGATTAGGTAGAAGGAACATAATAACTAAAGTCAAGGTAAATAATGCTATTCAAAATCAGCAGTATGACAGTGATGGGCAACCTTTTGATCTTGGTGTGTCAAAATTCGCCAGAATCACTGAGCCTAACTCAGGCAGTATGTCACTTCAAGAAAAAAAACATAATTTCGTGATATTTATAGTTTAAATAACAAAAATGTTTTAATTATAATATATAATTGCATTTAATAAACCAAAATAGGTAAATTAATATAGGTAGAATTGCCATCTATAGTGCACAGAGTGTCTACACTACTCTACAACAAATGTCTCATCCTCGGCATGTGGTCCCATACTTCTTTGTATGCAGTCGCGTGTGGCCACGTATCATCAAAAATGGCTACATGTGTCAGTGCTGACACGCATGTCATAGGTTTGCCATCACCAGCATAGGAAACAGAGTTTCAGATATGGATTTGGAAAGAAAATTGATTTTAACTTTGTCCTCTTTTTCTTTTACTAACCTTTTCCCCTTTGGCTACTCATTTAGCTTTTCTGAGTATAGTACCTGGCACAGGTGTTTAATAATGGCTGTTGACTGAGTCTCAGTTTCCTTAGCTATAAAATATAGTACTTACCACAAAATGTTGTTTTGTGGGGCAAATAAGTTGATTATGTAAGTGGAATCTTGCAAACCTTAAAGCACTCTTCAGGTGTCAGTAGTATGACTGTTATGTGTAATGCCCAAACCAAACTCCCTTTTTAATTTAACTGTGTTGTCAAAGCCTCTGCTGCCCAAAATACCTGGTTGAATTGTACTCATCCGGGACAGCTAATCCATTTCAACTGCCTAGGCTGTTGATTTCTATCTCTGATTGGCCAGTGGCTAAAGGGGGTCTTGCCTAACTGACCCTTTCAGCTACCCAGGGGCTATCAATAATGGAGTAAAGTTGAAGCTCCTATCATTCAAAACCCACCCTTTGGTGCCTCATAAGGAGCAAAGCTGAATGCCATGGAGTCCCTGCTGCTTTCAGGTGGACAATAAGTGGAAATAGCTTGACAGGAAGATACAGCCGATCAGTTAACTATACCTACTGTTCCACTAAAGCAGCAGGGATGCTTGTTGCTTGCCTCTCTCCTTTCCATCAGTTGGGGTTGGGGAGGGAGTCTTGTCAATCAAGCAGGAAGCAGAGCTTCTTCCTTCAGGTGCGGGTTAGCAGTGTAATCTGAGAGGCAATGGAGTGTAGTTTGGGCACTGGATCTGGGGTCCTATTATAGATCCCAGGATCAAAGATTTAGAGCTAGAAGGGACCTTAGAGTTTAAGAATAGTCTCAAGGATTGGAATAGTATCAACTCTGATGTTCTTTCTATAAATAAAACCAGAAGACCAGTGGACATTGAAGGTGAAAGGAAGAATATTTTCAGGTTGCCTTCGAAGAGGAGTTGGAAGTGAACTGGATCCAAACTTTTTGTTTTAAAGATAAGTAACTGAGGTCAAGAGAGGATCATAACTTGCCCAAGATCTTGATGCAAATAAATAACTGAACTGAGATTTGAACTCAGATCATCTGACTTCAAATCCATCAGTCTTCCCACTGTATTCTGTTGCCCCTGCTACAGAGACAATCACAAGGCATCTCAGTGTGAATCCAATTTCTCTCTAAAATGCAGCCTTGAGTAAAGCATGTCATTTCTAGGAACCTCAGTTTCCTCATTTATAATGCTAATAAGTTAGACTAAGTGTTCTTAAATGTCTCTTTCCACTCTTAGTCCTATTATACTATGACTATAAACTCAACTTCTGGTTCATTGGAATTTTTTCTTCAGCACAGGCATGAAAAATTAGTTTGAAGGCAGCATTAAGCTCCCTACCCCACGGTGGACATTGCTTTATTCATATAAAGATCATAGGAACTAAGATTTATAGAACTAGAACAGGCCTTAGCATTCATGTTGTCCAATCCCCACATTTTAAAATTAGGAAACTGAAGATCAGAGAAAAGTGACTTACTTACTCAAGGTTACATAGGGAGTAAGTGGCAAAGTTGAATCTGAACTCAATTTTCCTCACTCTCATTCTCATCCTCTATCCATATGTTGACCAAGCAATCATAGAAATCATATTATTAATGTGTAAAGACATAGTCTGGCTAGATACACACAGAGCAGAATTGAACAATGGAGTCAGTAAGAAAGAGTTTTATTAAAATATCCAGATAATTTGATCAATTATGCACTTTACTTTTGAGTACAGGTATGATTTTTTTGTTTTGTCTTGTTTTTGCTGTGTCTGTCTACCTGGATAAGATGAGATAGTAAGAGATAAGTTGGACTGGATAGCCTCCAATGTCCCTTCCAGCTCTATAACTGTGGTCCCAAGAGCTCATTAACATACACTGGATTTCCCTGTTCAATTTAAGCCATTTCAGAAAATTGGGAATTCTGTCTTCATCAAAAAATAGTTCTCAGAGTTGAAAAGGCTAATGACACAAGCCTCATGGGATCTTAAGTCCATATAGAAGAGCATGTCTCTAATAGGTTCCTTTTGGCACTCAGAAAAATATATTACTGTATTAAAATATGAAATACTTGGGTCATTAGGGTTGTTACATGAACATTCAATTGCCTAGAATACATTTTCTGATTTCCTGCTGGTACATGTGGGAGAAAAAAAACGAATGTGTACTATTTAGTGAGAGTGCCCATAAGGAATATAAATGATAATGACATATAATGGAGTATATCGATGTCTACAGAATCTTAGAATCTTCGAGTTGGAAGGGATATTAGGGGTCACTAGTCCAACCTTCCACCCAATGCAGAAATTCCCTCTTCAGCATCTCTGATGGATGATCACCCACTCTCCATAGAACACTATGCAGACATCTGGAACCCAAATATAATAAGAATTCAGATATATCAAACCATATCCTTCAAAAGATTTTATCAATTTTCCTAAAACCCTGTTGTAACATTGGTAAGAGAGGTAATAGTTTCAGCATGAGCTTTATAAAAGGGAATTCTACTATATTTAGAAAAACTCATACAACAAACAAAATTCCTTTTTTTAATATATAAAAATTACCTGAATAATTCAGGTGAGTCTTCTTTCTGGTATGAATTATCCAGGTAAGATTGAAGGAGTTTTTTGGAGACATAGCACCAGGGCAAGACATAATCACACAAATAGACTATAAATAGCAAATTGATGCCAAGAGATAAAGTATCTTATCCATGGAGGTCACTTAATTAACACTGTAGAAATAAAGGGGTTCCATATGGCTCCAGTTTGGTACAGAGCACTGAGTATTGTAGCTGCTCTAAAAGGGTAGGGGTCACAAGTTAAATATAAAGATAGAGAATAGACCTGTGATTTCTTTGATACTGGACCCGCCCAAGTGAGAAAATTCCCTCTCCTAATCTCCACACTTGATAATTTTAGAAAGTTGCCTGAGGCAAAAAGAGATTGAGTGATTTATCCAGGTCCAAATAGGCTATATAAGTCATTGGCAATATTTGAATCTAGGTGTTCTGGTTTTGATGTCCAATCTCATAGAGTAATAGTGTTGAAAGTCAAGGGTTAAGGATATGACACCAATCCCATACAAAAATGGCATTAAGGACCTAATGGCAAGCCCTTAAATTCTCTTTTTTTTTTCTTCATAAGCATCACAAAACCCCTAGTAAGAAAAATAGATGGGCAGATGAACCCCCTTAAACATTTTTTCTCTAGTAATTTTTAGCGCTTCCTTCTAAGGTATGATCTGTGATAAACAATGGGGCCCAAGAGGATGAAGACACTGGAAACCAAATTAATTGCATGGGCTTAGGGTCTACATGGAATAAATGTGATTATTCTCCTTGCCAGCCTTTCTACTTATGGTATGAATCCCATCCTTTCCCATCTCATCTAGAATCCTAATCAATTGATCATTTTCTCCATTTCATCTTCAACTTCTCTCTTTGGAGGATATTTTACCACTGCCTGCAAAAATACTGATATCCTCTGCAAGTTAAAAATCCTTCACTTGATCACTCTCCTCAAACTATCAACCTATATCTCACCTCCTTTTAACTCTAATCTCCTAGCAACTTTTATCTACATTATCTGTCCCCATTTCCTTACCAATACCCTCTTCTCTCTTCTTCAGATACTTTCCTTTGGTGATCTCAGCAGTTCCCGTGGATTCAATGATCATTTCTATGCAAATGATTTCCAAAACTATATTTGCCACCCTTAATTCTCTTCTATCCATTCATATCCTAGTGTGAAATAGCACTATTTAAATGTTACCTGACAACTACTTCAGTAGAAGCTGCAGACCCTGCCAACTCAGCAGCACAACTACTGAAGGCCTGGAAAAGAAAGTTCTTGTCACTAAATTCCTTAACACTAAGTAGTTTTATTAATGAAAATGATATTAAAGATGGACTGGTATATGCTTTGTCATTGTAAACTTTAGTTTTACTCGGCCTTCTTATCTGACTTCTAGTTGTTCTTCTTGGTATCTTCTTCTTTTTGTATCCTTCTTTTTGTATTTCCTCTTCTATTTGTATCTTCTTCACCTCAAGCTGTGCTTTGAGCTTAGCAAGCACTTAGTAGATGCTTTTTTCATTCATTCAGCATGTCCAGAAGAGTCTCTTCTCTTTCCTCCCCACCCCTAAAGTTTCCTCTCTTCCAAACTTTATTGTTTCTATTGAGAATAATACCATTTTCTAGTCAACTATATTCATAGTTTGTGAGTCACCCTTGCCTCCTCCCTCTCCCTCACCCTTCATAGCCAGTCAGTTGCAAGATTCTATTAATTCTGCCTGCACAACACCTCCCACATCCATCCCTTTTTTCATACTCATACCACCAAAACCATAGTTCAAGCCCTCATCACTTCCCTCAGAAACAATTGCAAGGGTATAAGTTATGTTGGCTGCCTCAGATATTTCCTTTAGCTAATTCATTTTCATTCAGCAACAGTATGGGAAATGGTATTCCTAAAGCATAGGTCTGACCACTTCACTCCCCTGCTAACAAAAAAAAAAAAGAAGAAGAAGAAAGAACAGCATCACTTTATTCATTCTCTGTTGTTTGTAAAACAGCATCCAAACTCTCCAGTCTGAATATTAAGACATTGCATAATTTAGTTCTCATCTTATCTCCTTATGCAAACTTTTTTTTCAAATGATTCCCTTTCACACACTTAATCAAATTGGCATCTCTCTTCTTGGCATTTTATCTCTTTACCTCTTGTCTCAGTGCATTTATACAAACCATCCCCCATGTCTAAAATGCAGGCACCCTTCACCTTTGCATTTTGGATCCTTTATTTCATTTCATGGCCCTACATCAACTACCTCTTCCAAGAAGCTTTCCTTTATTCAGATAACCATTAATGCTCTCTCCTTTCCTTGTATTTACTTCTCCATGTACAACTAAATACTCTTCACCCACCCCATCCCATTATTTCATTAGAACATTAGCACCTTTTTAGAGTAGAAATTTCTTCATTTTGTCTTTGTATAGCCAGTTCCTATCGCAATGCTCCACACACAGTAAGCTCTTGATTTTTTTGCTAAGTCAAATTAAGGTAATATCTCCACCTTGATGTCACCAAAATATGTCCTAAAATTGCTGGTACTGAGATGGTAATGTGACAGCTGATTCTAGAAAAGCAATCTGATGCATAGACCTATTGTCTACCTCTTCTATAATTTCGATGTCAATGTATAACCCATAAAGATGGGGGGAAACACCATCTATTTCCCAAAAGATTTTCAGGTCATGCTATAATGTCACCTACTAGAAAATAAGAATAATAAACTTCTTTCTAGAATATGCTCCATCTTGGGTCTACAAAAGCTGTCACTGGCCCAAATATTATTATTATTATCTACGTAGTACTTCCTTTATGAACTGTATCCCCAACTCACACTGGCTAGTTGGGTCCCCCAGAAGACAGAAACCTCATCCAGATCCAAAAGGTATTCTCTTGGTCCCCATTCCTAAAACTATAGTTCACGGTCTTTAATGGTATGTTTGCCTTCAAGAGTCAGCCAATAGGCACAATTCGCACAAAGCCAAGGCATTTATAAGAATGACATAGTAAGGACAGTAGCTACAAAACATTTGCCCCACTAAGCCCAAGTCACGCTCTCCCACAAGTCTGCAATGGAAAGAGTGGGCTCAGACTTAAAAGTATACTGGAAGAGAGAAACACACATAGGAAATATTGCGTGTCCTTGTCATTGCATGTCTCTGACTCTGCTGGATTCTAATTTACTTTCTTTTCTTGTGGTATCCTCATTCCTCCTCCCAGACTCTGGATTTCTAATCAGTAGGTTACTCATTCTGCAATTCTCCACAGACTAACTCAGCTGCCAAGGATATTTCTCTCTCAAATTCCATTGTCAGTGTTCTTTTCTGCTTCCAGAAGCTACAGTTCTAGAAGCTGCTTCCTGCCCCATTTCTCAGTATCTGTCCCTGTTCCCTGCTGGATATCTTCTCCTGAGTTATGTCAAGGAAAGAAAGAAATCGCTTCCTCTCTGCTAGAGTCTAGTAGAGGCACAGGAGTGATTATCAGTCTATACAAGTGTACTCTTCCTAAAACAGTTCAACTGGCTCAAATTAGCTCTTAAAAGATCAGTCAATATTTCAACCAGCCAATGAGAAGTTATCTTTCCATTAAGGAAAGTCTTCAAATCTGGTAAATAAGTAAGGGCATTTACCTTAACATATTAATACCTCATTACCCGTATTTTCTTTCTCTTCCTTTTTGTGGTTACATTAGTTGTGCTAGAGGGAGGAGGTGTGGAGAGACCAACTTTCTCCCTCCCACCTGCTCACAGATGCAGATATATTACATCCATTACAATTTCATATCTGATGCCCTCAGGCAGTTATCCCAAAAGTTATATCCCAAAAGATTGTCAAGACTACCTAAAACTAAAAATGGAGCACTAAGCTTCAGCACTTCTGCACTGAGGGACATGAGCAGATAATATTGCATTCTGGTAAGGGCATGGAAAAGATTTGGTTTGGATAGAGGTCTTCTTGGCATGCAACTATTAAGTTTCCCTATCCCCTTGGAGTCTTGACTAGGTGTTCTACTAAGCAGAAACTAGAAAATTGTGATACAAAAATGTCCTTTCCATGTAACAGGTCTGTTCACCTGTGGTGAGTTTTGAGTGAAACTCTTCTCTTCTCTTCCCCCATCCCTAACTGCATGGGTTCTTCTGGATTATGTCACATGGCCAGGGGGATTTGGAAGGGGAGACTGGTTTTACCCATAAAGAGACATCAACAAAAGCCCCATACTTAAGGTTATATTGATTCAGGTGAACTGTTTGATGAAACCTGGCAGCAACAGGGTCTCTTCTAGCTGTATTATTGCCAGTTCATCACACACCAAGTCTACCAAGTCTTCTTTAATTTAACTTGTTACGGCCCGCAAGTTGTATCAAAGATCCTAAGACATTCTTACAGAAGATGCTACTAAAACTCCATGACAAACCTCCTTTCCTAGCCTTAGCTACTAGCTGTATAATCCTGGGTCAGCTACTTGCCCACTGCCTGCTCAGGTTCCTCAACAGTAAAATGAGGATAATAGTAACACCTACTTCCCAGGGTTGTTTTAAGTATCAAATAAAATAATGCTGGGAACACACTTCCCATAATGCCAAAACCAGGGCCATAATAAGTTTTTAATAAATGCTTGTTGCCTTTTCCCCAGGAAGCCATAACATGTTGCTATTGTTCAGTCGTTTCAGTAGAATCTGACTCTTTGTGACCCCATTTGGGGTTTTCTTGGCAAAGATACTGGAGTAGTTTTGCCATTTCCTTTTTCAGCTCATTTTACAGATGAGGAGCCAAGGCAAACAAAACAAGGTTAAGTGATTTGTCCAGGGTCACACAGCTACTAAGTGTCTGAGGTCAGATTTGATCTCAGGAAGATGAGCCTTCCAGATTCCAGACCCATTGCTCTATCCACCACACCACCTAGCTGACCTAAGGAGAGCATCATCAAACACAGAGCCAACGTACATAGTACAATACCAGACCCAATAACAATTGCTGTCAGCAGATGAATTTCCCATGGCTCTTTTTCTCTTCCCCTACAATAAGGCTCATTTCTAAATCCAAGTCAGAGCAACCCACTGAAAGTAAGAGTATGACCAGGTTAGAGGAGCCATGATTCCTATCCCTGTTGTTTTTATAAGCAAATGTTAGATGCTACATCAACCTTGGAATTGCTTAGGCAATTGGCAGTCTACGGTACTCAAAGTTTGTCTATTTTACATTTTACATGCTAAATTTTTTCCAGACCTCCTTCCCTACCCTTTCCTTTATAACTTTGCTTAATTTCCCCTAATTAATAAAAATTTTACTATGACTACCACCCTTAGGCACGTTGAACGTACTACATAGAGCTTTTCAATGTCTTAGGGTCTTAGTTGTAGGGAAAAGGAGAAAAAAGATGAGGACAAGGGGAATTGTAAGGCCTAAACCCACCATATTCTACTCCTTAATTAAGGTCATGGGTGGTCATCCCATGATCACACAATCAATCAATAAGCCTTTATTAAGCACCTACTGTGTATCATGCACCATATGTTAAGTGCTGGGAATTTTTAAAAAAAGAGACACAAAACAATTCTTGCCCTCAAGGAATTTTTCATTATTAGTAATGTAAGCTCTAGACTTTTACTCTAGGTTGGAACACTATGTATCACACTAGTTTCTGGGTCTGCCATCATTAGCAATATTGTAGTGAGTATATTAAGTATGCTACATCCATGCTTAGGCACCAGATAATCCATGTATAGAGGTCTCCAAATGTTATCTATGTCCAAAGATTTCCTCTGTTTGTTCTGGACCTTGGGGAAGGTATTGATTGACTAATTTCAGGATCACTTTGTTTTTCTGGAACTCCCTAATAAACAGTATTGCTTCTGAAGTATCATCAGTGGTCCAAGCCAATTCTCTTCTATGATTTGAGCCTAGGCAACTGGAAAAATGGTGATGCCCTCACATGAATTAAGTCAAAAAGAACTGATTGAAAGGCAAGGGACATTTAGAGCATGCTAAATCTCAAAGGAGAGAGAAAAGAAAAGAGGGAAAGGTCTTTGAGGAATCCATGCCTATCTTATATAGACATAGCCCCCAAGCCATTAATTTTTGTATTAATTAATTTGTCATACTTGGAATTGTTTCTACCAGTTTATTTAATCTGTGAAATGCAAAACTTGCATTATTTGTTCATATTTGAGAGGCAAGGTGGCACTCATTTCTAATTTATAGTCATTTAACCTCTCAGGGGCCATAGATAATTCTCTAAGACTACAAGATAAAGAAAAGATGCTGACATATATTGACAAAGGAAATTCCTCTTACAGGTGTCCTATACAAATGAAACTGAAATATCGAGGCCATATTTTTTTCCTACATTAAGAAACCTAAGAGGGGGCAGCTGGGTAGCTCAGTGGATTGAGAGTCAAGCCTAGAGACAGGAGGCCCTAGGTTCAAATCCGGCCTCAGACACTTCCCAGCTGTGTGACCCTGGGCAAGTCACTTGACACCTATTGCCCACCCTTACCACTCTTCCACCTAGGAGCCAATACACAGAAGTTAAGGGTTAAAAAAAAGAAACATAAGAGATTGGCTGCTAGTTAAATATCAAAATAAAGAACAGATAACAAATTAAATGAAGAAGAGGGAAATGAAAAAACTTCATTATTTAGTCAAAATGAGATTGTATTAGATTAGTAGCAACGTATACACTAAAAATGTGTCCAACATACTAACCTTGTTTGTACTAAGTATGAAGTTTATTGTCTGGAATTTGGACCAGATTACAAGAGGTTAAAAACCAGTCCGTCCTTTAAGATAAGGATAAGCAGGGGTCACCATGTAAGAGAAATTCATATCCTCCCAGTGTGGCAGCAACCATGGGGGAACCTGAAGTCAAACAGGCCTGCTTTCCACCCTGGAATCACTTGACAGTCAATACCACCATGTCTCTCCATTGTGTAGCAATTGAAGAATAGACACCCTCAGTTTGAGATGACCCAACACAGAGCTGCTCAGGAGAGCAAGGCCAGTCTCTACACAGCTAGTCTTGACTGACTTCAAACCCTTTTAAGGAAAGAAAGAGAGAAAGAAACTTCACAGCTCAGATAATCATCTTATCTGCTCCCTCAGTGGCATCTTTGCATCCTTGTGTTAAGCTAGACAATGAAAGGGTTAACGTGTTGCACTGTGCTGGGGAAAGCACTGGCCGTATTATGTTAAACCCCTTTTATATAAAAGGAAAAATCCAACTGTTGTGCAGAAAATTCCCTACCCTTTCCAATCGATTCTTCCTACCATAGGGCATCTCGTCATTTTTGATTCAGCCTCCTGAAGCTTTTACTTCAATGAAGTGGCACAGCAGGCATGAGGGAGACAGCTGCCAAGCTCCGGATGGCAAGTCACCAGTGCCGTCGAAGAAGAGAGCAGAGACAAGGAGGGATGTCATGGTGGGTGGCTCTGGGACTATTTTAAGCCATGCCCCGGTCCTTAATCATAAACTCCAGGTTCAAAGGGCTGCTAGGCTATTGGTCACTGATCTCATCTCAAGGTGATAGTCACCTCTGGCCTTTCAGCAGACAGCAAGCCTACTGTCCATCCATCTTCTAACAGCTTGACACTAGATTCTCTACCCATTTTACAGCCAGCGAACATTCCCAATTGATTTATTGATTTCTGTCTGCCTGTGGAAGGAGCTCAGAACAGACTCTATGTGCTCTTGCAGCCTCCTGCATAGATTTTTTTCCCCTCCTTTTTATCCAAGCCGTGTTAGCAGTCTGTGGTGGAACAGGAATTAGAGCATGCGGGAGCCCAATTTATTGGTGGTGAATGTGCCAAGCTCCAGATGGAAGATCAGCTTTTCTTTCACTCCCTTCTCTCTCCCCATCCCCTTTCTTGATTCTCTTGATTTTCTCTCTCTCTTTCTCTTTCTCCCTGTCTCTGGCTCTGGCTCTGGCTCTCTCTTCCTCCTTTCATTCTACCTCTAAACTATCCACAATAGCCTTCATTACTCCTTTCTTTACTCTTCCTATTCTTTGTTTCCTCCTATGCAGTGCTTCTCTCCATTCTCTTTCCTTGACATGTTTCCATAATCCAGTGCCAAAGAGGCAAAAAGCTTAGGTGAGCTGAGATTCTTTGTTTTCCCAACCAGTTCTTACTTTGTCATTTCCCATTCTGGGGAAGACCCTCATTTCCCCAAACAAATCCCCTCTATCATTTGCTTTGGGATAAACCTCAATTGCTTTGGGTAACTGAAAAAAAAATCTATTTTGGAATAATTCTGATTCAAGTCCTTTTTGTATTCTAAATAAAGACTTTAGCATTCTCATCTTCACCAGCAACTGAGGAAGGCACATTGAAAAGCAATGAAATCAGGTAAAAGTTAGGACAGTCCCACGCTCAGTGATTCTTTAATCACAACGCCAAGGTCACATGAAGTGCATGTTGGGATAGATCCCTTCCTTTGAGAGATAAGCAGAAAATGTAAATTCTTGACAGCTACCATTCATCCACAGGGTATAAGATGCACCCTCACAGACCACTAGAATGGCAACCATGAAGCATTATTATAAGCAGAATTATAGATGGCCATGCTTAGTGACAATTACCTTCAAATCATTGAGAATGAGATCTTTACAAATCACACTTCCATGTCCCACTGGCTTCCCTACGTTCTTAATTCTCTGTGCACCATACACATCTGTCTCCCTAATTTAATTGGAAAAAAAAAGAAGAATGACTCCAGCACATAGTGAGTAAAATAGAGGACTTAAAGCAACACTGGAGATCTGCAGTATATTTACATTCTCATACTTATTTCTCACAAAAATCCTCTTTCACTTCATGTAAAACATCTAAAGCAACTTCAGAAGAACAGATGCTATCAAAGACTAATGGGCCCACTAAGGAAAAGCTGTCTGATTTTTAGTCATAAACTTCATGATTCTTTCTATATGGAATCCAAAAATATAAAAGAATAGCAGTATAAATCTGTTAGTCAGACATTGGTAGCTTTGGCATTCTGACATGGCTGAATTCCTAAAGAGAAAATTCTCTTTATAGTTCAAATCCTGCCTCTGACACTTACTAGCTGTGTGAACTTAGGAAAATCGGTTAACTTTTCTGTCCTTCAGCTTCCTCATCTGCAAATTAGGGATAATAATAACTCTTACCTCATAGGTAGCACAAATCATTTAACATATTTTAAGTGCTTTGCAAAATTTAAAATCCTATAGAAATGTTCAATTGTTGTTCAGTCCTTTCAATCATGTCCAGCTGTGACCCATTTGGGGTTTTCTTGGCAAAGAAACTAGAAAGGTTTGCCATTTCCTTCTTCAGCTTATTTTACAGATGAGGAAATTGAGGCAAACAGTGTTATGTGATTTATCCAAGGTCATATAGCTATAAGTGTCTGATGCCAGATTTGAATTCATGAAGATGACTCTTCCTGACTCCAAGTCCAGCACTCCAACCTGGTACAGTTAGGTGCTATGTAAATGTTAGCTATCATTATTACATAGTTGTGCTGTTTGCCTATGAGACTTGGTCAGCTGATATGAAAATAAAAGCTCATATGACTATAGGTTTAGAGCTGGAAGGGATCTTGGAGGTCACTGAGATCACCCCCTTTGTTTTGTAGATGAGGGATCTGAAGCTGAAAGGAGTTTTACCATGGATCATACACCAAGCAGATGTCTTGGGATTTGAACTTAGAACTTCCTGGGTCTAAGCCCAGAGCTCCACCCACTTCCCCTTCTAGCTATTGAGGCTCTAAAATAGAACTGCTTGAATTTTTCTAAGTTACCTACTTTAATAAAATCTTAGAAAGATTTTTAAATCTTCGCTTTTAAAACTTTGCTTTCAACTCGATGTTTTATATCTTTATTGCAAAATCTGTCCAGAAAGGGATGTGGGGACTCTGACATTTGGTTTGTTAAATTGATTTTGAAAGTTGCATTTGGTTCTCTTCAGAAATGGGAGAAGAGTCAGCAATGTATACGCAGCTGACATCCAATCAGTACTACCAAAAAAAAAAAAACAGGCTTGATACTGAGGCAAACCTGGCTCCCTCACTAATTAGCTACTTGTAGATCTTTGGACAAGTCATTGCTGGTTCTCAGTCATCATCATGCCTAGGTCTTGTACTCCACTATGCAAATTTGACCTGACTCTCCAGCTTCTGCCCCAGATCTCAGGGCTTCTGATTTGTCAGAGTTCACCATATCTAGCTAATTGTAGACCTACTGTTATGACTCTCCAACCATCTTCATGTAATGCATCTGCTCCCATTCTCTATATTCATCTCTATCAAAGAAACAATAATCAAATCAATACACAGAAAAGATGTCAGTCGATTGCTTTGTGATTCAACTTACTATCCCTAAAACTTCTTTGATTAAAATACCCCAACCCCACCACCATTCACCTACATGTTTCGTTTTGCCTTATTAGAATGTGAACTCCTTCCTTTTTTTAAACCCTTGCCTTCCATCTTAGAATCAATACTGTGTACTGGCTCCAAGACAGAAGAGTGGTAAGGGCTAGGCAATGAGGATTAAGTGACTTGCCCAGGTCACACAGCTAGGAAGTGTCTGAGGTCAGATTTGAATCCAGGATCTCTCATCTCTGGACTTGGCTTTCAATCCACTGAGTCACCCAGCTGCCCCCCCCCTCCATTTTTTAATTTGTAGTACTAACTAGTGCTTGGAACTTAATAAGTAATAGTTTAATCATATTTTCATTCATTCCTACATTTGAGACATTATCTAAAATACAAATACTGAATGAGTCATTTTTGAAACTTTATGATGCTGTGAAACATATTCTTCCTTTATTCTAATGATTTAGAAAATCAATAAAATCAGAACTAGAACCCATTAAACTGAATATTTATACCTGTTCCTCAAAACAGGTATTCAAAAGGGAAAGCACAGCATGGCCTTTGTTCTTACAATGAAGAAAAGTTAAATGCTCTCTCTGGCTCTCTCTGGCTCTCAGTCTCTGTCTCTGTCTCTCCTTCTCCCCTTAAAATGGATTTGGTGTTTTTTTTTCTTTTTAAAAACTAGGAGTGATGTGAACTGGAACGACCTCCAGGAATTGATGCAGAGTGAAAGGAGCAGAACCAGGAGAACCATATACACAGAGACCGATATGCTGTGGTGCATTCGAATGTAATGGACTTCTCTACTGGCAGCAATGCAATGATCCAGGACATTTCTGAAGGACCCATGAAAAAGAAAGCTACCCACATCCAGAGAAAGAACTTTGGAAGTAGAAACACAGAAGAAAAGCAACGGTTTGATTACATGGTTCAATGGAGATATGATTGGGGATGTAGACTCTAAATGATCACACTAGTACAAATATTAATACTATGAAAATAGGTCTTGATCAATGATACATGTAAAACCCAGTGGAATTGTTCGTTGGCTATGGGAGGGATGTGGGAGGAGGGGAGGAAAAGAACATGAATCATGTAACCATGGAAAAATAGTCTTCAGTAATTAAATAAATAAATGAACTTTTAAATAAAAAAATACATTTTAAGAGAAGAGACAAAAAAAAACAACCTAGAAATGGATCTGGACTATGTTAAAGTCGTGGCCATTGTTATACTACAGGAGCAAGTAAGGCAGTGCTCTGTAACTTATGAGTCTTGATGGTGTGGTCAACAGAATAATAACAATATTTATCTGGTACTCACTAAGTGCTCAGCATGGTGCTAAGTGCTTTACAATTATCATCTCATTTGACCATCAGAAGAACTCTGGGAGGTAGGTTCTGTTATTATCACCATTTTATAAATGTGGTAACTGAGGTAAACAGGTCAAGTGACTTACCAAGGGTCCCACAGTTAGCAAATGTCTGAGTGTGAATTGAATTCAGGTCTTTCTGGCTAGAAGTGAGGTAGTCAGGTGGCTCAATAGATAGAACACTGTACCAAGAATTAGGAAAATCTGAATTTGAATCCAGCCTCAAAAATTTACTAACTGTGTGACCCTGCACAAGTCTCTTAACCTCTGACTTAATCCACTAGAGAAGAAAATAGCAAACCACTCTGGTATCTTTGCCAAGAAAACCCCATGGAAAGTATTGGTGAGCTATGGTACATAGGGTCATGAAAAACTGGACATGACTGAATGACTGCACAATCACAATAGCTTCCTAACTACAGGTCTTGTACTCTATCCCCTGTGCCACCTAGCTGCCTAGAATGCTTGGCAGGTTGAAATCTACTGAATAAATAGGCAATTTTGCTCAAGAGAGAGATAGAGATGAAGATTCATAAGTATATGGAAATTTCTAGCTCACTGCAAACATGCATGTCGATCAAAAATAACCTCTATAAATTGAGAATGCAATCCCTAATAGTAATAAGGACACAAGATATCCTATAAATAGGATAAAATTTGATAAACTTTCCTAGGTCCCGTTGAATCTACCATGACACAAGTCATGGTGACCTCCATAACTCTTAGCAAAGAGCAATAGAGGGAAGGAAGGAAGGACAGAAAAGAGACAGAGATGGAGACAAATAAAGATACAGACAAAGATAGGGAGAAAAATAGAGTCAGAGGGAGACGGATTACCACTTGCTCTTCTACATACCAGGAAGAATCTAATGGGAACACAAATTAGATGTCAAGAGATGATGAGAACTAGTGCTGTCTCCTGCTTATGTCCTGCAAGAAAGATAACAGAGAGAAAAAGAATCAAGCAAAAGAGAGCCCTGAGAAGACCTATGCATCTCTAAAAGTTTCTACCATCTAGAGTCTAGTTAGATGGCATGTAATTATCTTTCATATTGCTAGAGTATGTCCCTCAGTCCCATTTGAAGATTAAAATCAACATCATTCAATAAACTCTAATTCAACAAACATTAAGTAAGTACATACTATGTGTAATATACTAGAGTTAGAAAGACAAAAATTGGTCTTTGCCCTCAAGGAATATCACACCTTACATATTCTAAGGTGTTTAAAAAAAACCCTTACCTTCTGTCTTAGAATCAATCCTGGGTATTTGTTCGAAGGCAGAAGAGTGGTAAGAGCTAGGCAATGAGGGTTAAGTGACTTGCCCAAGGTCACACAGCTAGGAAGTATCTGAGGTCAGATTTGAACCCAGGACCTCCCATCTCTGGGCCTGACTCTCAATCTACTGACCTACCCAGCTGCCCCCCATATTCTAAGTTTTATAACAGGTTTGAAGGCCTATAAAGGTATCCTTATCCCACATTATGGTGGGAGTCCAAACTCTTTAGCCTGTCATTTCACAGATCCACTTGGTCTATCTACCTTTCAGACATTTGCTGCCAATACAAATCTTCTTCTTTGGTCATAGTATTTTACTCACCATCCCCTAAACACATCATACATTTTCTCATCTCTGTGCCTTAGCTCATACTATTCCCCTGACCTGAAATGCCCTCCATCTTTCTTTATGTCTATTTGAATCATACTCTTTTTTAAAGATCCTACCATCAATTGCTGCATCCTACATCAAACCTTCTATAATCTCCCCAGTTCACAATGATCTTTCCTCATATTATAAAGCTATTTGTCAGCATCTCTCATTAGACACAGATATGCTGCCTTATATTGTTATTTAAATGTTCGTGTCTGAATGTTTTAACTCTCCAGCTAGATTAAAAACTTTCAATCATTTTTACAAATTGTATTCCCTACAGTGCCTAGCTGAGTGCTAAGCACTTTGCAGGGATTCAGTAAATATTTGCTGAAGGAAGAAAACCATCATCCAGGGCTTGAGGTAAAGGTAAATGCAGAAATTGTATGTCCTCTTTTAAGAGTGAACAATAAACAAAAAACTCTAAGTAAAAGATAAAGAGGAAATAGAGAAAGTAAAGGAAAGGTATTGGGGAGATAATAAGAAAAAAAGAAAAATATGTAGACAAAAGAAATACTAGAAAATATAATCTTGAAAGTCTCCAAGAAAAATGGAAGAATCATACTCAATTCCTGAAGCTTTGGATGAGATTTAAAGCATTCCAAATTCCAATGATTAAGATATGGAAGGTAGGTGGGTGAAAGTCAGCCTGATAATACATATCTTGCTGTAGAGTCACAAAGAAAGTAAAGGTCCCAGAGAAGCCCAAGAAGGAGTCAAGTCAGGAGGACAGATAGAATCTACTGCCAAGAGACCAATTTGGCCAAAAACTCATTTTTAACTAATTGTTTTCATATTACATAGCCATAGCTATTAGTTTCTAGCACCCATGTAAGTTGTCTACCTACACATCACTTGTTCCATAAATATTATATTCCCATTGTCTTTTCTGAGCACAGATGGTCTAATGGAAAGAAAAAAGAGATTTTGAATTTCTGCTTATAAGATGAATAAAATCCACAAGGCCATGGAGTCTTATGAGTCTCTACCCTCATTCAGGCTTTTATCACCTTTTACTTAAACTATTGCAAAGTTCTCCTAACCAGTCTCCTACCTCCTCTCTAATCCATCCTTCAGACAATTGCCAAGTTAATATTCCTAAAACACAGGTCTCTCCATTTCAACCACCCAGATACAAAAAAATCCTTCACATTTTTGCTCCCACCTACATTTTCAGGTTTATTCATGTACTAAAGACAGAATATTAGTATGATCAGCCATAGTCGGACAGACTGTGTATTGATGCCCCCAGCACAGTGATGTCATTTTGTTCCTCTTCAAAACAAGTGATAACGCTTCAAGAGAAAGCACAGAGTAATTATAATCTCCTTATTCTTGGAAGCTATGGCTATGGTAATGTGGCTTAATATCATATTAGCTTCTTGACTGCCACATAATATTAAACTTATATTCCACTAGAAATTCCAAATTTTTTTTCAGACTAATTGCCTTATAGTCATGCTTCCCAGGGTTTTAGGCTTTACATTTATCCCAATTAGTGAGAGACATATTAAACTTAGCCAAATGTTTTAGCTGCCAGGATCTTTTTGGATCCTGCTTTTTTTTGTTATCCTAATTTTTATTTGTTATATTAATTTTTATTTGTTATCCTAAAATCCCTCCTAGCTTTCTATAATCTACAAATTTTCAGAGAATACCATCTATGTCTTTATCCAAGTCGTTGACAAAAATATTAAACAGCAGTAGGAACTAGTACAAATCTCTGGCATACTCTGCTTATGATCAACATCAAGCTGATATTGAACTATTAATAACCTCACTTTGAGGCCATGCATTCAAACTGCTCTCAATTCATTTAAATGTATTATATCATCCAGTACTATCTCTCCATCAACAGTACAAGACTCTTTCCCAAGCCTTTGCTAAAATCTAGGTAAACTTTATCTACAGTATGTCCCTTTCCACTGGTTTAGTAACCTTGTTTTAAAAAAGTATTTTAATCTGGCATGACATTTTCTCAATGAAGCCAGAAAACCCCTTTGCTACCTCATTTCCTCTTTTAAATATTCACCAAAAAAGCTCTTTAATGATAGGTTCTAGAATTTTCCCAGAAATTGAAGTTGAAGCCCACAGGACCATAGTTTGATGAATCCATTTTCTTCCCTTTTTTGAAAAATTGGGACATTTGTCCTTTCTTTTCTACAATTTTATATGGCCCATTAAAATATCACTATCATCTTAGCAATTATGTCTACCACTTCTTTCATTACCTAAAAATATAGATTATTAGGGGCCAAATATCTTGACTTTCTGAGGGAGAGCTAAATATTCTCTTGCTATCCCTTTACTTATCCTGGATATAAGTTCCAACTTAACCATTTTTGTTCTGTTGTATCCAGTGCAAAGGTCATTCTCCTCAGCAGAGAAAAACAAAATAAAGATTTATCAGATGTGTCATCTGTTATTACTTATCATTATGTCATCCACCTCTAAGCAGTAGTTCCTTCCTTTCTTTGTTCCTCTTCTTTCTTTTAATGTAACATTAAAAAACTTTTTTCTTGTCCTTAATTTCTCTCACTTGCCTTAGTTCATTCTGAACTTTAGAACCCCAGACATTGTTTTTCAAAATTGTACTTTCCTCTTTAAATATAAAAAGAGTTCATATAACTCCTTCTTCATTCTCATTAGAATTGCTTCCTTGTATGTCCTCAGAATGTTATTCTTGGAATTTCCCATCCTTCCTACATTTATGCCCACTAAAAAAGAATTATAGTTGATGAGATCCAGTCTCTGTTTCCTTTACCCTTTTAAATATGGTTAACCAAAATCTAGAACTGTGCCATACTTTCTTCTTCTCTATCACAAACTGTAGGAGGGAGTGGTCACTCCTACCCAAGGTTCCTATCATTTCTACCCTACCAAAGAGTTCTTCCCTGTTAAGGGCAGAAAGAAAGCTCTAGTCAATGTCCAGATAATTAATGTCTCCCATCACTACTCTAACATGCATCTAAGCTTGACTTGCAATCTATTTTCCCAAAATAATTATCTATTTCCTCTTTTTGTCTAAGTGGTCTATCATTTCCATTTCTGCTTCCTGTGATCTTTATCCATATACTCTTCATGAGGTCTCTTCAATCTGGTCCCTGAATTTCCTTGCCCAAGTATTTTATTTTTATTTGTCCCAGATTCATAATTTAACTAGTCTAGCAAAGAAACTCCCTCCACTAATAGAGATCAGTAGCCATTCTGTAGGGTAATGACTTAGGGAATCACTTAAGAAACTGAGAGGTCAAGTGATTTGCCCATACATAGCCTTTATGTGTTGGTCATGGAACTGAGCCCAGATCTTTGTGATTTTGAGCCTGGCTCTCTATCCATTACCCTATATTATATACTGATAACTATGTATTCTTTTTCTTAAACCCTTACTGTCCCTCCTAAAATCAATACTGTGTATTGGATCCAAGGCAGAAAAGTAGTAAGAGCAAGGCAATGAAGATTAAGTGAATTGCTCAAGGTCACACAACTAGGAAGTGTTTGAGGACACATTTGAACCCAGGACCTGTGGACCTGGCTCTCAATCTATTGAGACACCTAGCTAATCCCCTACTCTCACACACACTTTTACAAATGGAATTTCTTTTGAATAAGGTTTACTCATATGGAGCCATATTTCTACTCATGGTTGGTTTTTCACCAAGTGTGGTGATATCTTTTTTTTTAATGGAGCTATGATATCATTACTATAGAGAGCTACATATTAGGAATATCTGCTACTAATACATAATGACACCTTCTTTGGGATACTAGAAAGTTAGATGTCCATCTTCGCACTAGAACTTCTATTTCTTCTTGTTTATTGACTGAACTTTGAACTTTTGTGTATAGACATTTGATGCCATAGATTTTTACTTCTTGTTCCTTTTCCTATTTTGTCTCCTTTTAATTTTAATTATATTCTTCCTTTATCATAACTAATCTCTACTGTATCTAACTTGCTAGATATGTTAGCATGTTTTGCTTCCTATACCTTTTTTATTAGTTTAAAGAATTTTTATTGCATTTACAAGATAACACAGAAAATACATTCTGTTCAACTTTTGTTAGATATACTTCGCCCTTGACTAGGAACCTGTTCTTATTTTTTCAATTATCCTTCAGAAATCCAAATTCCATCCTCAGATGTCACCTTTGTAGCCAACCGTCTAAATTACCTTGTATTACCTTATATTTTCAAATACCTTCTACTGTATTTGTATATAGTTATTGAGGTGTATATAGTTATTGAGGTATTTGTATATAGTTATTGAGTGGATAGAGAACTAGATTTTATGAGTTCAAAACCAGCCTCCCACATTCATTAATTCTAACAAGTCACTTACCTCTGCTTGTCTCAGTTCATCATTTGTAAAATGAGCTAGAGAAGGAAATGGAAAACTATCCCAGTACCTTTTCCAAGAAAACCCCAAAATGGGGTCATGACTAGTCAGAAACAACTGAAATAGCTCAACAACAACAAAAACAGAATGGACAACCTCAGAAGGTGACAATTTCCAATCAATCAACCAAAACTTAGAACAGTTAGGTAGCGCAGTGGATAGAATACTGTACCTAAAGTCAGAAAGACTCATTTTCCTGAGTTCAAATCTGCAGACACTTACTAGCTATGCAAACCTGGGCAAATCGCTTAACTCTATTTACCTCCATTCCTCATCTATAAAATTAGCCGAAGAAGTAAGTAGCAAACCACTTCAATATATATATATATATATATATTATTGTTTAAAAACATGACAACATGTGCATGGTTTACTCAAAATTAATTCTTCTTGCATAGCTTACTCAAAATTAATTTTTCTTTCTGCTTTTATTTTTAATTCTGTTTGATTCAAAAACACTTATTATATGCTAGGTATTGTTCTAGGTACTGAGAATGCAAAGACAAAAATGAACCAGTTGCTGCCCTTAATGACCTTACATTCCCTTAGCAAGAAACAATATGTACGTAGGTAAGTAAATAAAAAATAAATGCACAGTAATTTTGCATTGAGAGAAGCAGTCAAGTAGAAGAATCAGGAAATATTTTTTGTAGAAAGTGACCTTTGATAAACTAAGCCTTAAAGGGAATTTGGAGGGTTAAAAGAGGCATAAATGAAGAGAGAAAATCCCTAACCTGAGGGACCAATGGTGGAATGACAAGTGAGAGATGCAATGCTATATGCTTTGGAACATCAGCCATGGCAATTTGTCTGGAACATAATATGCATGAGGAAGAGAAATGTGTGATCAAAACAGAAAATGTCATAATTGGATTGAAAGAGACTTTAAAATCCTTACAGAGGCATTTGTGTTTGATTCTAGAAGCAAAAGAGAGCTACTGAAGCTTCTTGAGCACTATAGTAACATGATCAGATGTGTGCTTTAGGTATAATAATTCAGTGTGTAGGGTCAATATAATAAGAATTGACAAGAAAACATAAATTGATTTACTTACTCAGTGCCATCCCATTCAAACTATTATAGGATTGTGTTAGAGATCTAGAAAAATAATTTTAAATTTCGATCTGTAGAAACAAAATATCAAGAAGAGAAATCACTTTTTAAAAATTAGAAAGAAGAGACTATCTGGTACAAAATGTTAAGATGTATTATAAAGTGTGATCAGCAAAACTATCTGGTACTGTTTAAAAAATAAAAAGACTCACCAGTGGAATCAGATTACATTTATAATATTCAGAAGCAAAAAAAAAAAACCCTAGAAGCATCATGATCAATAAACCCCAAGACACCAGCTTCTGGGGCAAGAATTTATTGTTTACCGATAACATCTGAAAAAAATGGAGTATGACAGAAATTGAATACAGACCAATACTTCAAATTATATACCAAAATAAGTTCCAATTGGATACATGATAGATATAATTGGTCACATTAAAAACAAATTAGAGGATTAAGGAAGGAAATATCTATCACAGCAGTGGATGGGGAAGAGCTCATGACCAACAAGGGATATATAGGATCACAGCAGATAAAAGGGTCAATTTTGATTACAATGTTGAAAATTTTTTACAAAACAAAATTAGTGTTGCAAAAATTTTAATAAAAATTAACTGGAGAAAAAATTTTGTATCAAATTTCTCGGATGCAGGTATGATATCCACAATATGAATGAACTGATTCAAATATATAAGAATTATAGTTATTTCTTAAGAGATAGTCAATGTATATGAACAGTTAGTTTTTAAAAGGAAAATAATCCAAGCAACCAATCACTATATGAGAGAGAAAATATTGCAAACCATCAATATTTAGTGGAATAAAAATTAATATAACTCTAGGATTCTACCTCATATCCATCAGATTGGCAAATTTAATGAAAAAAGAGAATAACTGTTGGCATATGTCTGGGAAATAAGCAATGTTGGTGGATCTATGATTTGGGCAGCCATTCTAGAAAGGAATTTAGAACTATATCCAAAAACACTGTAGTGGCAAAAAATTGGAAACTTAAGGTAAGGGAGTGACCATAAATTGGGTGAAGAGTTGAACAAATTATAGGATATGAATATACTGAAATGTTATTACACTATAAGATATGACAAAAGGGATGGTTTCAGACAAACTTAAAAACATTATAAATTGATGCAGACTAAAGTGAGTCAAGCCCAACAGTGCAATGACCAACCACCATCCCAAAGGATCAGTATGAAACATGCTACCAGAGATATGCTACTAAATGTTTAATAACTGACTCGGGGGTGCATAACGTATTTCTACAATATTAACATTTTATCTATTGCTTTCTTAAGTCTAAACAATCAACAAAACAATAAAACAAGCCCTGATTGGCAGCATTTGCCAGTTTCTAAAGTACAAATACTCTCACTGAAATTTTAACAGCTATATTCAGGTTGATTCTAACCCATTCCTAGATGCTACCTAAGTATTGTCAGAGATAGTGAACACATGGTACAGAACAAATCACACATTTTGGACATGGCCACCGTGGAAATTTTTTTGCTTGATTATGTATATGTGATACAAAAGTTACATTTTGTTGCTTCAGTTGGATGGGTTGGGCAAATTGAGAGGGGAAATGGGATTGTAATGGGCTTAATTTTTTAAAAGAAAAAATATAAAAGTGGGTCATAGAGGCACTTTCTAGAAACAAAGTCAGTAAGAAAAACAAACAAGTAAAGCAGCTTTAAATTTTTAAGTTGAACTAACTATATACTTAAAAGGAAAAACAAGTTGTCCATGATACAAAATTTTAGATTAATGTATTATCCTTTTTTTCTGTTCTACATTATATATAGGAATGTTCATCTTATTTTGAGTTTAAATCCAAATGTTTTTAAAAGAAAAAAAGAATATCAATTTTGTCATCTGTGTAAAACATGAATTAGAAGTGGAAAAATCCAAATTCCAGGACAGCAGTTAGAAAAGTCTTCTAAAAGTCTAGAGAGGGAGTGATGAATGTCTGAATTAGAGTGGTAGGTATGTGAGCGGAGAAAAGAGAATGGATGTAAGAGATGTTGTAGAGGTAGGATCAATAAGACTTGGAAATTCTATTAGGGGGTGGGAAAGGGGAGGGTAAGTCAGTCAGTGAGTCAGCAAGCATTTATTAAGCCCAACTACATGCCAGGTACTGTACTAAACACTGAAGATACAAAGAAAGGTGGAACAAGCCCCAGATCTTCAGGAATTCACAGTCTAGTGAGACTGTGAGAAAGGAGTTGAGGAATGAGACCACACTACAAATGGATTGATATTTAATGTATTAAGAACTTGATGAGAAGCAACAAAATCTAGTCGATAGAAAACCAGCCCAAGGGTGAGGAAGGCCTGAGTGAAGGTTATGCCTCTGCAGTCTACCAGCTATAGGACCATGGAAAAATCACAATTTCTCAGTGATCTCAGGTAACCAAGATGATAAAACCACAAGTGTCAGTTGCATTTTCAGAGGAAGCTTCTCTCTCTTAATAAAGCTCCCTTTATTAATGAAATAGTCTTGCATTATCTGAAATACCTTTGAGAAAATTAAGTCTCCATGACCATAAATCAAACATTTTCTCCACCATACCTCAATATCTCTCTTTTTTCCTGCACAGAAGCTCAGTGTCTTAAAGAACCAGGCAAGTAGCACTAACTGGTGAGTAGGGATCTACAACCACTGAAAGGGGTTTTGGCTTACCAAGATGGTACCTCTCTATAGCTTCTGTATATCAAGCTGCCCAGAGTATGGAGGCCCACATACAGGAGCCCTTCTCCTGGGAGACGAAAGACATTCAGTTAATTCCACTGTCCTGCCATGTGCATCATAGCACCTTCGGCATGCAACTCCTATTTTGCAAAGCGAGTTAATAATAGCTAATGTTTATATAGTGCCTACTATATGCCAGGCGCTATGCAAAATGCTTTAAAAAATATTCTCTCATTGGATACTCTTAACAACTCTCTGCTATAGATTACAACATATGGTTTAGCAAATAGAATTTCATAAGCTGTAATAAGAATACAGTCAACTTGCCTAAAATCTGTTTATTCAATGTATTAAGGAGACATGTGCTGATGTCTGAGAGGGATGATCAATTAGTTCTTTGTTTTGTTTTTCAAAGGAAATGAGACTACAGTGTCATCACAATGTTACTTATCTCTGCAATGTAGATATAAATTTAGACATAAAACATTTTCAGTCTTAATACCAAAATAATAACAAAATAGTCATATAAATGGATCTTAAAAAGGATAATATCTATACATTTCTTACAGAGAAGAATCCCCTTCTGCCTTTTATATGGATTTTCAAAATCTGCTCTTAAGAAAATGTCTCTCCTTTCAAAGGAGATAGAAGTCCAGCTTGTGGTAATAACATTCAGTGCTTAACTAAGTTGAATACAATGCAAAGTCTTGCCTTTCTTTCTTTCTCTATTTTTTTCTTCTCTTTCCTTCCTTCCTTTCTCTTTATCTTCTCTCTATCCCATCCCCTCCCCCCTCCACCTCGACTCCCCACCCCACCCCCATCTCCTCCCTCCTGCCATTGGCTGATGCCATTTGCCAGAGAGTGAAGGTGTCTGTGAGCTCTGAAAATTGGATCACAGGGACAGCTCTTTGCTGGCCCTGGTCATGCTGACGGCAAGACTGATCAATCAATACCCTGTGTGACACTTCCAGAATTCATTGGAAATGATGCCCTTTTCAAATGACACCCACATTTTATTGAGGGCAGCTCTGGCAAGAAAAATAAAACACCAAAATATTCGGAGGGGGGTTGTATTAGATACATTTGGTTACAAGTAAACTTTATGAGTTAGGACCTTTTAGTCTTTATTTCTCCATCCTGGCCCCTTTGAACAAGGAAGAAATAGGATCTTTGGGCAGTCCTAAAAGCTGACATTTCTCTGAGCTCTTAAACCTCACATTTATTGTGTCACGTGGTCACTTCATGTTAAAGGCAATGAGTCTTTTAAAATTCTGAGTTAACTGTGGTTTCCCAAAAAAGCAAAAAAAGTATTGAATTGTATTGTTCCAAATATAATGGCTCATAAGCAGGTTACCGTTTTAAATTTTTTGATAAAACTGACTTATCCTTATCTTATTTAGAGGCATAAAATAAAATATAACTATTTTAGTTTCTCTTCCTCATTCTCATTCTCTGTCTCTCTCTCTACCTCTGTCTCTCTTTCTCTCCCCAAGCCCCATTTCTGCAAACCACTTAAACTATTCACTTCGGTCTCCTCACCTCTTTAAATGGCAATTTCTATACCATTGCTTCCCAGATTTGTTGTAAGAATAAAATGAGATAATATAGGTGAAGTGCTTTGTAAACCTCAAAGCATTATATAACTGCTAGCATATTCACACACATGCATGAGTATGTGCATAAATGTATATATACTTTCTATATATATATTTTATATTTACATATATATATTTACACAAATACATATATAGAAGTACAGATGTATATATCCGCATATATATGGAGTTCTGTGTTTGTGCCGGGCTGAGGGCTTAGTAGTTGTGCTTACTAAAGCTCAGAGTTAATTGCCATGTCTGCTCCCTTGTCCTCTAGGCCAATAAGAGCTGGCAGTGTTTCAGAGGTACTGCATACAGCTCTGGGGAGAAGAGAATGCCTGGAGTCACTCCATAACAGCCCATCCAGCCAATCAGACAGTGACATTGACCAGCTCTGAAGAAAGCACATCTAGTTTCCATTTGGGGAACCAGAGGTCAATCACTTTGAAGACAATTGGGAAGAGTCAAAAAAGAGAAGAGAAAGAAATTGGCCCTGCAGGATTAGGGGAGTAAAAGAGTGGAGACAGAAACAGGAACAGAATGCTTCCAACTCCTATTTGAGTGTAAGATCAAGAAATCACAATTTAGAGTCATTTTAAAGTTCCTAAAAGCATGCAGTTTGGAAATGACTGAATTTCTTCTTACGTCATTGTGTTCCTTAGGAGGGTAGATATGATAAAACTTCTCTTTTTCTGCAATGATATATCCCAAAATGCATTTTGACCATTTAGTACTGAAAAGGTACAGAGGTGACCTCTGAATTGTCTTCTCTCTTGATAATAATTCGGTAAGCAAAAAGGGGAAGTTTATAATCCTTGACAGCTAGAGCTCCAGTTAAGGTTCAGAGAGCAATCACTGAGGCTGCTTCTATCCAGTTCAAGTGAATTAACCAAAAAAACAGGTCAATTCTTGGTGGTGGGGAGAGGTGGGAGTTGGCTTTTATAAGGGCCATCCAATCAATAGAATGGCCACGTGGTTTATCCCATTCAGTCATCAAGACAGCCAAGAAAATGTAACTATTTGTCAGTCCAGTTAATTTTTCAGTCATCTTAATGACCAAATCAAGTAACCTTAAAGGGCCAGTTCCTTGAATATGATTCAGTGATATTAACTTCTTGACTCTGAGTTAATTGGATTGAATGAACCAGAGAATCTGAAAAAAAAATGGAAGATATTCACTGTTTTAAAAGAATATAAAAATGGCTAAGACCCATTATAGGACACAGTGTAGTGACAGTAACTAGGTCAGAAGTCTGAGACCACAAAGTATACCCACTAACTCTATTTTTCCCCACGAGGAAGCTCAGGCTCACTGATTCCCTTTTACAAGTTTCAAGTTGCCACCTCTTCTCTTTGCTTACACAGAGTTCGAAAATCCCCAATCGCCTATGGAAAAATCCCAAAATTTTCTTCACCTCATCTCTTGCAAACCTATTTCTTAGATACCTGAAAAGAAAGGGGAGCATACAATAGTAAAGCATAATAATGGGATAAAAAGTTAAGAGCCCCTAGTTTTAAAAAAAGTTCTTTTAATTGAATAGTGGTTTTCTGCTAAGCAAAAGAATATTTCCCTTATTCTCTTTAGCCACTGCTGAAGACAGAGGATGAATAAGAGTTTCAGTTCAATTTGCCCGATTCATTTAGATGATAATATTAACTTATTTCTAATTACATGGCCCTGAAATTTGTCAACCAGGGCTAACCGATCTCTCTACTTCCCACTAGTCCTCTTTCCAATTTGGTCTCTACATTGGTGTCAAATTTATATTTTCCTAAGATGCAGGGAACTCCCTTATACAAAAACTCTCTGTGATGTCTTAGTTGCCTTTAGGATAAAATGAGAAGTCTTCAGTTTGACATCTACATCCTTCCCATAATCTGTCTTCCAGTACCTTACTGACCTTAGTTCATTTTTGTCACCTTCCTGCTCTTAATGCCAAATTGGCCTACTAACTGTTCTTTTCATTTGATATTCTACCTCCTGCCTCTGGTGTTCACTTAGGCTCTGCTGATGCCAGTCATATAATCCCTCCTCATCTCTGCCTTTTAGAATACCTTGCATCCCTCAAGGTTTTACCCAGGCTCCAGTCTCACTGTGAGCTTTTCCCTGTGTGTCTAATTGTTCATTTTCTCTCCCTCCTCAAATTTTCGTATATTTCCTTCTCTGAGTCTCTATTGTTCCTCCATGGGCTCCCCACACCTATCCTGCCACTTAGAGAAGGTAAGCTCTTTTCAGGCAGGGAAGGCTTGATTTTTGCCTTTCTGTTCTTAGCACTGAGAACAATGATGTGAACTTAGAAGGAACTTAATGTTTGTTAAATTTCTGAATCTATATTTTTTCACCACCCTGCTCCTATACATCAAGAAGTGTCCCTACATTATGAGGATGAAAGGAAAAATAAACTTATTTTTCAGTCTTGTAGTATTCAAAATGTTATACACAGAAAAATAAAGAAATGACCATAACATCTGTTTTTTAAAAATGATCATGCTTGTCTGGACAACTATGTCATCTGATTGTCTACAATGAGCAAAAATACTAGTTAGAAAATGCTTTGGAAAATCTTAACTCCTAGTCTTTCAAATCTAAGCCACTTTTATATGTTTTCTCGAGAATGGAATCATCTAGTAACTTTAACTTGAGGAAACATATCACAGAAATATCTCAACATTAAGAGTGAGAGTTCAATTTAATTCAAATTTGTTAAGAGCCAATTAGGGGCAAGATATGGTGCTAAAGGTAGAGGAAATAGACAAAAACAACACAGTTCTTGCCTTGAAGGAACTTAAAATTTAATCTAGTTCTATAACAAATACACAAATAAGTATAATACCAGTTAGAATGTAATAGAAGCAAAAACAAATCCAAACAAAGCAGTCTAGACAAGTCATGGGCAAACTTTTTAAAGAGGGGGGCAAAGGAAAGGAAATGCTCATCTGTCAGTCTGTTTCTAAAGCAACTCTTTTGAAGTTTCATTTTATTGTATCCTACATATTGTATTTATCAGATTAGGAATAATGTCACGGCCAGATAGAACATTTCAGGGGGCCACATCTGGCTGGTGGGCTGTAGTTTGCTCATCACTTGTCTAGACCAGTTTGAGGCATCAGGTTCACTTTCAGCTTGAAGACTAAGATAAGGATTCATGGGGGAGCTGGGTTTTGACATCAGAAAAATATTTCATCAGGCAGAGATGAGTAGGGCGTGAATTACAAGAATAAAGAATAGCTATATTGAATGCATGGAGGCAAGAAGATGAAGAAGAGTGGTAACTAGTTTAGCTTTAACATAATACACAGAGTGCATGATACCCTTTGATCCAACAATTCCACTACGAGGTCTATATCCTAAAGAGATTTTTTAAAAGGCAGGGGGGAGGGACCTTTGTGTACAAAAATATTTATAACTGCTCTTTTGTGGTGGCAAAGAATTAGAAACTGAAGGGTTGTCCATCAATTGGGAAATAGCTAAACAAACTGTGATATATGATGGTGATGGAATACTATTATGTTCTAAGAAATAAGGAACAGGATGATTTCAGAAAAAGCTGGAAAGACCTACATGAACTGATGCAGAGTGAAATAAGCAAAACCAGGAAAACTTCATATGCAGTAACAGCAATATGTGGAATGGACTGAATAAAATGGAAAGGAATGGAATGAAGAAACATGTGGAATGATCAACTGTGATAGACTTAGCTACTCTCAGCAATACAATGACCCAGGACAATTCTGAAGGACTTATGACAAAGAATGTTATCTACCTCCAGAGAAAAAACTGTTGGAGTCAAAATGTATATCAAAGCATATGATTTTTCACTTTAGTTTATTTGGGTTTTTATTTGGGGAGTTTGGTTTTATATGATGATTATCTCACAAAAATGGAAATATTTTACATGATAATATATGTATAACCCAGATCGAATTGCTTACTAGCTCTAGGAAGGGGAGGGGGAAATGATTTGGATTTGGATCATATAACCTCAGAAAACTGATGGGGAAATTTGTCATTACATATCATTGGTAAAATAAAATATTTTATAATAAAACAATAACATTGAGTGCATGATGGGAAGTACTGAGAAATAAGGCCAGAAAGGTAGATTAGAGTTAATATTTTGGAGGGCCTTACAAATGTTTTACATAACATAAAGAAAATTGGCCTCAGAGCCATGAAGGTCTGTGTCTCTCACACAGACTGACTTTGTGGTCATAGACATGGCACATATCCTATAGAACACAGGAAGTTTTGATAGATGAGTTTCCTATACCAGTGAAATCAAAAGTTTAGACCCTCTTCCTCTTTCTGCCTCTTAAAAGATAGACAAAAGAGTATATATTTTATCCTGTAGATGATACTGAAAATTTTTGAGTAATGAATTAATTAGCATGGTCAAATCTATATATTAGGGAAATAATTTTATGAGAGAAGCATGGTTTGGAAAAGGTTGAGTCTAGAAGAAGGGAAACCTCTTAGATTTGTCCAATTGTCCAAGCAAAATAAAGGCCTGAACTAGAATGGTGACTGTCCTGGTATCAAGGAGGAGAGAAGTAGAAGACATAAGATGAAGATTCAATTGACAGGAATTGGCAATAAATTGGGTAAAGAAGATGAAGGCAAAGGAAATGTTTAAGATCATTTTGAGGCTTTGAAATTGGATCAGAGGACTTGGAAGCCACCAATAGAAATAAAGTAATTGAAGATACACTTAAGGGATGGACAATGAGTTCAGTTTGTACATATTGAATTTGAGATGCCAATGAAACATCTAGATAGAGATGTCCAATGGGCAACTGAAGGTATGGAACTACAACTCAAAGGAAAAACTCAGGTTGGACCTACAGACATGGGAATTATCTACATAGAGATAAGTTTTTTGGCAGCAAGAAGATTGGGATCATGAAAAGCACTATATAAATTCCCAAAAGCAATTCAAATGGATCTTCTCCTGTTCGAATCTAGATTCAATTGTTCATTAATGTAATACATATCTATATTTATATTACTATATCTATATATATGTATATTTGGATAGATAGATATGTATAAGTAGACTAACTCAGTGGGCTTATTCAGTTGTTTATCTGATCAGTATACATTCTTTATTTACTCTACTTCTCCAATGGCAGTGATTAGATAATCTTTTTCACACTGCTGTTCATTTCATGAAGGAAGTTTTGTACTGTTTTGGAGCCACAATACTTACTACAATGATACCATATAGAATATGAACTCTTTGAAGGTAGAAATTGCCTCATTTTTTTCTTGTATTGTGTGTTTGTTGTGGATATAGATAGATATAGAGATAGAGATAGAGATAGAGATAGAGATAGAGAGATATAGATATAGATATATATAGATGTAGATGTAGATGTAGATATAGATATAGATGTAGATGTAGATGATGTAGATGTAGATGTAGATATAGATAGATAAAATCCCCAGCACTGGCACAGTATCTGAAATATGATAGGCACTTGGAATTCTTCTTGATTGATTGGCAAATATGACTTGTAAACAAGAGCATTTGGAGAACCTCTGTCAAAATTAAATCTTTTTTTTCTTATTTGAATTCAATATATGGCAGTGGGAAATATTACATATTAATATTTCTTTCTAACTCCCTATTTAATGTCAATTCTTAGCATATCTTTTTATAAAGTTGTTTTTCAAGCAATCGATAAACAGATATTAAGTATTTACTAGTGCTAAATGGTGTGCTAAGTGCTAGGGATACAAAGAAAAGGCAAAAATAGTCCCTGACCTTGAAGAGCTTACATTCTTTTGTAGGAAATTATATAGATGATATAGATGTAGATGTAGATATAGACATATATAAGCATTATTAATAAATACCAAATAGATAGAATGAAGTCTTGGAGATTAAACCATTAGAAATAAATGTGTTTTGCAGGATCTCACTCTTAAGATGAGTCTTCAAGGAAGCCAGGACACTATAAAATGGAAGTTTGTTGTATTGTAACTTCATTAAATGAAAATCACTTGAGGGCAGTTAGGTGGGTGGCTCAGTAGATAGAGAGCCAAGCCACAAGTAAGGACATCCTAGAGTCAAATCTGGCCTCAAACATGTCCTAGCTATGTGACTCCTGTGTAAATCACTTGACTCTCATTGGCTATCCCTTACCATGCTTCTGTCTTGGTATTATTAGTATTTATTCTAAGACAGAAGGAAGGAAGGAAGGAAGGAAGGAAGGAAGGAAGGAAGGAAGGAAGGAAGGAAGGAAGGAAGGAAGGAAGGAAGGAAGGGAGGGAGGGAGGGAGGGAGGGAGGGAGGGAGAGAGGGAGAGAGGGAGGAACAAAGAAAATCACTGTCCAACAACAGAAGTCTGACAAAGGATAGTTAAGTTCAAACTGAGTCAGATGCATTTTGAACAGTTTTTCTATGTTGATGGAGTGGTGCTACCTGAACAGGATCCAAGTTTACTAGCTTCTGTTATTAATGAGATATATGACTGAGTGAGGAAAAGGTAATGGGAATGTGAGATATTAGATATGAATATCAGACAAAAGGCAAATATGACCCTATAAATAGCATTGCTCATAGCATAAAAGCAAAAGAAGATGACTAAGATAAATAGGCAAAAGGGAAAACTGGAACTGAAAGTAATCTGGCTCAAAGTCCCATTAAGGTCATATGGAAACTGTACATGAATGAAGGTTTCTACAGAGATGTTATGAAGCGACAAGTTGAAGTGGCCTGTGGCTACTCCCAAGTCTGATAACTAATGATAATTCTGGATTCTGAAAATTAGAAATAAACTATAACCCATCTGAATTTTAAATCTAATCTAAGTGGAAGACCCCAATTTATCCCTTTATGTCAATTTGTCTAAGAGGAAAATGATGAATCACAAAGATTTGGAGCAGGAGAGGTAAGAGATTGTCAATCAAAGGATGGGAGACATACCAGTTGACTATAATTCCTACCCTTGAGTGATAGCTTCCTCATATAATGTTAATATCTTGGAATCAGTCCCAGGGAGGAATCAAAGATCCTTTTCTAAGGACACATGAAAATGTACTAATTGACCACAGTTATATTTTTATCTTCCTTTCTGGGGATGCTTGGTTTCTTGTTCAAATAGGGGTTGGGAGGGAATGAAAATAGATACAAGGATAAAAGGACAATCAATCAATCAACAAACATTTATTAAGCATTTACTATGTGCCAAGCATACTGCTAGGCACTAAAAGATGCAAAGATATTCATGAAACAGTTATTATTCTTAAAAGCCTACAGTCTGGATAGGGGAGACCACATACATATGCACGCAGAGAGTTATGTGTAAAATAATTTTTAAAGATACAAAATGATTTGGGGTGAGTAGGGACTATTAGCAAATGATTCAGGGAGTCAGGAAAGATTTCATGTAAAACATGGTACTGGAAGTAAAGAATTCTAAGAAGCTGGAATAAGGAAGGAATTTAGATGAGATAGCTGGGTGGTACAGTCATAGAGACCTGGACTGGGAGGCAGAAAGTCCTAAGGTCAAATCTGGTCTCAGATCCTTATTACTTGTATGACCCTGGAAAAGTCACTTAACCACTGCCTTCCTTAGTTTCCTCATTTGTAAAATTGAGATTATAATAGCAGCTACCTCCCAGGGTTATTGTAAGGATCCAATGAGATAATATATGTAAAGTGCTCTGCAAACCATAAAGTACTAGATGCTAGCTATTGTTTTGTTATTGCTGTTATTTCTTGCATGAGGGATGGGACAATGTAAAGGCACAGATATTAAAAGAGTACCAGATATGAGGAAGAAAAAGGCCAGTTCATGAGTACTGCAGTGAGGATGAAAAAGAGCCTTATATAAGGATTGAAAATTATAATAAGGCCAGGTTGTAAAGGGAATTAAATTCCAAACAAACATTTATATAATTGCTCCTAAAATTAATAATAGAGGCCTTCTAGAATTTACTGAGTTAGGAAATGATAAATGAGTTAGGAATGAGTTAGGAAATGGTTAAAAATGCATTTTAGATCAAGCACTTTGGCTATTCTGCAGAAGATGGATTAGAGTGGGGGGAAACTTAAGGCAGGGGCATCATTTCAGGAGGCTGTTGTAATATAAGAAAAGCAGCTAGGTAAAACAGTGGATAGAGTGCCATAGCTAGAGTCAGGAGGATCTGGGTTCAAATGTAGCATCAGATACTTCCTGGTTGTGTCATTCTGGGCAAGTCACTTAACCCCAATTGCCTAGCCCTGTTGCTCTGCTATCTTCTAATTGATACTAAGACAGAAGGTAGAAGTTTTAAAAAAACACATTCTAAGTGAAAGGTTCAGAGAGTTTGAACGAGGATGAGGACTTCATGAATGAAATGGAAGTGACATATCTCAGGGGTGTTGTGGATGTAGAAACAAAAAAGTCAGCAATTCATTGCACATGGAGGAGAAGAGTATGAAGAGCTGAGGATGGCACCAAGGCTGTGAACTTAATCAGCTAGAAGTAAGTTCCAGAAAGAGAAATTCCTAGTCACACTGTTATATGCTATACTAGGAAGGTCTGTATTTTCTTATGGCAACTTATGGGAAAAGCTAACTCAAGAAATTCCTTCATCCTGGATCTAGCATTAGAGAGCATGGGTTTACATATTGTTCCTAACACTACCTGTGTGTCCTTGAATAAGTTATATAATTTCCTCTATACCTCAGTATTCTTATCTGTGAAATGAGGGAATTGAATTAGATGCTCCTGGGGTTCCTTTGAGCTCTAATCTATGATCCCATGGTCAAAAGCTGAAGGTAGCTTTCTAGTTCAGCACTTGTGTAGTGGACAGCATTCCAGAAATGAGAGACATCCTAGTCCTGAAGCAATACTTTGTGATTTTTATGGAGGAAGAAGGAATGTTACTGAAGCCAATAGATTTACTGGACTGCCTCATTCTTCCCTTTTGACAATCTTAACTGTTTACAGAGCAAGGATCTTAGATGACCTCTAGGGTATGGGATGAATACCAAAGGGATATGAGTATTTATCTTTGTGTCTCTTCCTCAGTAAACTAACTTTCAAAAACACTGTTTGTCTCTGTTTCCCTTCCCTTTGTGCCCAGGGTATACTAACAGCTTTTTTTCTTCAGTCCCTGAGTAGCAAGGGAATGATGTTCCAGAAAGGGCTTTCAGAGATAACTTCAGATCAATTTCTATAATTTCTGAGACAATGCTACATCTCCTAAAGAGAATTTTGAAAATCTAAATGCAACAGAATTTACCTTCATTTTGGGTCAGTCTCAGAATCTTGGGCAGGAATAGTCTCAAATTCTCAGATGTTCCTGTTTGTATATGTATTGGAACAGGATATAGTTGTCTTGATAAAGCTACTCTCACTAGCGGTCTCCTTTAGTGCTACTAAGATATAATAAGGTGAGACCCAAAGCCACTCTCTTTTCCAAGAGTGTGGTAATTAGAGCTGTATCATTTGTCACCTTTGGGTGGTAATTAGAAAAGGAAAGTCAATAATAATAGTACATAACACTACTTTACCAAGATTTAAACAAGTTGTAATATTGTTGAACATCTATTGATAAGTCCAAATGTGCTACAGGCTATTGAACAAAGTACTTTGATGTGATTTTTTCCATTATTAATTTGATGAGGTGGGGTTTGTAGAAGCTGGGACAGTCATTTTTATTTTGTTACACAGGCCTTGTCCCCAAATAGCTCTCAAGTCAAACTATCAAACTTTGGAGTTTGATTTTTGTTTTTGTCTGTTTTTTTTTAATAAATTAAAGAAAAATATAGGACAGTTAGCTAGCTCAGTGGATTGAGAGCCAGGCTCAGAGGTGGGAGGTCCGGGTTCAAATCTGACCTCAGGCACTGCCTAGCTGTATGACCCTGGCCAAGTCACTTAACCCCCATTACCTATTCCTTACTGCTTTTCTGCCTTGCAACCAATACAATACACAGTATTATTCTAAGACATAAGATAAGAGGAAGAAAGAGGGGGAGGAGGAGGAGGAAGAAAAAGGAGGAAGAGAAAGAGAAGTGGGGAAGGAGGAAGGAAGAGAAGGAGGAATAGGAGGAAGAGAAAGTGATAGAGGAAGAGAAGAAAGAGAAGCAGAAGGAGGAAGAGGAGGAGGAGGAAGATGAGGAGAAGAAAGAGGAAGAGAAGGAGAGAGAGACAGAGAAGGAGGAGGCAGTGGTGGCAATGACTATAACCTTCCAGGACTACTGAGATTCCTCAGATCTTTGGTACCAGGTCTTTGCCTGGGAAGGGGTAGATGGTCTGTGAGAGAAAACAACCATTTTTTACTTAATGGAGTTGTTTCAAAGCAGAGAAAAACCTTCTTTAGATTGTGTCCTCTCTAGAGAAGTAAAAGAAACAGGGAATATCCATTATCTGCCAGCTTAGTGTACAGCTATCCTGAATTATGAAAAAGAAATTTCCTTAACCTCTACCTGTGCCACTGGGGCTAAAGGCATTATTATGAATTCATTTTAAGGAGCCTGCATATCATCAAAGGATGATTACATTAAGAAGTGCTTCCCCCTGACAAGAACTTTATTTGCTTGTTCTACAAGAAGAGAATTACAATTAAAATTCTCTGGAGAGTCCAAATAAATTAATTTTAATTATCAAATAATAAAAACCAGGTCATAGAAAGAAAAGGAGCATAGCCACCTGACCAGTCACCACCTTTCTTCCTAGGTAACCTGAGCTCACTGCTCACCTCCCATCTCTGAACACTCACTGCTTGGCCAGAAAAAAAAAAAACTCAAGCTTCCTTGATGCATCACTCATTACCCTCCCCAGTGACATCACTTCTTCTGGGCCTCCCTCATTGGACAGAGTTGATCCTTGTCTGGGTTAGAGGCCATTATTCCTGATGCCATATGTAATTAGAATCTGTTACCCTAAAAAAAACTATGATTCCCAGCACTCCACTCTCTTCCTGTCATTATGTGCTTATGGTAGACAGGATATAAATTCTGTGGAATTCCATCTTGCTTCCTTGTCTTCCTCAGAAGGTTTTGGTGGAGCAGGTTTTTTGAGCAGGTAGAAAAACTTAGTCACATGGTTCTATTTTGTTAGATAATAAACTTTATAAAATATAAAACTTGAAGTATTGGACATGAATTTAAATACTCCAGGCAGGAGATGCATGGAACAAGAGGCATCTTCTGGAATGCCAAGGAACCATGAGGCTTTTTGGCATTCCCCCCCCCAGAGTACAGGTATTCCCCTTATCCAAAGAAGCCTCAGGCCTTGTTCTTTATCTAATCAAGGGCTGGGGGCTGAACCAAAACCCAATTCAGTAGAGCAGGGGTCGGCAACATATGGCTCTCGAGCCATATCTGGCTATTTTGAGGGCCAGATATGGCTCTTTCTACAGGAGCCATAAAATCAATTTTTTTTCAGGCGCTGTTACAGGAGCATGCACTGTGAGCACTGTACAGCTCTCACAAAATTACATTTTAAAAAATGTGGTGTTTATGGCTCTCACGGCCAAAAAGGTTGCCAACCCCTGCAGTAGAGGATGGGTTTTCAAATTCAATGTGAAACTTTCCTTTTAACATTCCAAGACCAACTTTAGGGTACCAAAAAAAGGGGTGCAAATCAGTGTGCAATTCTCACATTAGAACTCAGAGGGTGTTTATATAGCTGTCTTTCATGTAGTAGAGTGAGTATTGGACTTTCAATAGAAAACAGCTGGGTTCAAATCTCACCTCCCCCCCCCCCCCCCCCCCCCACAAATTGTGCAATACTTTTAAAGTCATTGTATCAGAACTCAGTTTCCTCATCTGAAAAAGTTCAACTACTACTTTAAAATCCCTTTATAGATCTCTCAGCCCCAAATAGTTCCCAAATACCTAAATCAATTCATGTATTCCAGTAAAGAGCTTGAGCTTGCCCTTTGAATGATATTTAGTACAGAAGCTACAGCATCTTTCATCCCAAACATTTCCCTGAGCTCTGCTTCAAAGTACTGGTAGTTCCCTAGTGATGGGTTGTCCTCTTTCAAGGGCATCATCAATAACCACCCTTTAAGTTTACCACTCAATTGAGCTACCTGGGACTATTCTACAGGAAATGTTTGGGTTGTATCCTAAACACTAAGTGGCGCTGTCCCAGAAAAACCAGGGCTGCTCCAACTTCTCCTGGACAACAGGAAAGAATGTGAACAGTAGCTCCTATGGAGTTGCTAAAATTGGGAAAGCAAGCAATGTCACCTATTTTCTGTTATGGTTCCCATTCCTTAAAAGTAATAACTTGGAGCCCCCAGAGTTCATATCATGATGAAATCATAGATTTAGATCTGGAAAGAATCTGGGAAATCTAGTCCAACTCCATAACTTTATAAAGTCAGGAAGACCTAAGTTCAAGTTTGTCCTCACTCACTAGCTCTATGACTGTGGTCAAGTCACTTAACCTTTTTTGTCTTAATCCATTGGAGAAGGAAATAGCAAACCACTCCAGCATCTTTGCCAAGAAAATCTCATGGGTAGTATTGGCATGCTATAATCCACAGGGTCACAGAGTCAGACATGACTAAAGAACTGAATGACAGCAACAACAACATTAATTAGTTGTGTGAACCTGGGTAAATCACTTAAGCATGCAGTGTCTTAACTTTCTCAACTATAAAATGAAAAGTTTGGGTGCAATGACTTCCTATCCCCTTCTAGTTCTAAATTCATGATCATGTGATCACAATGATTTACATAGCCAAGATACTTAATAAATGTTTATTTGAATTAAACTGAATAGGGGAATAACTGCAAAAATTTAATGCCTCTAGAGCCAAAATAAAATCTAAATGGGGATGAGCAACAGAATGAAATTCTGAAGGAACAAAAAACTCATTGGGTTGGTGCCAAGGAAATTATTATCAAGCTTAAAAGAACAGTTCTAGCAAAGGGTCTGTAGCAAAAGCCTCAGAAGTTTTGACAGTCAAAATCTTATCCGATTAGAACTCACAGATAATTCAAGCATTCATCAGTATGAATGAATGAAGTATTTATTAAGAACTTACTTTGTGTATGTCACTGTGCTAATTGCTGAGGATACTCAAAAAAGAAAACCAATCATAACCGTCAAGGAGCTTACATTTTAATGGAGAAGGCAATACTATGGAAAGCTTCAGCTGCAATTCAGATGAAAAGACCCCATAGTCCTTAGAGTATAGAAAGAAAGCAGGTTACAATAGCTTTTCTTTAATCTCATTTCTACAGATTAAATCATATCAATTTCTGATGTTAAAGCACCTTTCAGGACCAGGGACTTAGGTGAGGAGAACTTTCTTTAAAAGACTTCAATGCATGTAATGATATCACCTGCCAGAACAGTTGCCAGGTTTCATCTCCATAGTGATTACTTCTAGGAATGATATCTATGGCCACTGGATTGAAAGCTTTTCTATTCCAAAGGCAGAGATTCACAGAATCTTAGAGTTGGAAAGACCCTCACAGGATATCTAATTCAACCCATTCCTGCACAAGAATCTCCTATATAACATGGCTAAGGGATAATCATTCTGCCTTTGCAGAGATTTATAAGAAGAGGTAATTCATTCTTTTCTGAAGGAGCTCAATTAGCACTTGGATTGCTCTAATTGTTAGAGAGTTTTTCCTTAGATCAATCTCAAATTTGTTTCTTTGCAATTTCCACACATTTTGGCCACTGGAGCCTAGAAGCACAACTCATCTTCAATATATATGTCCTTGAAGTATCTGAAGACAAAATACTACTGCACTATAGGAAATAATGAACATGTTAGTTTTTTCTTAAGCTTGGGAAGACCTACGTGAAATATTGAAAGGCAGAACAAGTAAAACCAAGAGAACAGTATATATAGCTACAGAATTAATATTTGAAGAATAACTTGTGAATGTCCAACTCTAGAGGAAGAACCGATAAATAGATGCACAAAAGGCATCATTTATATACATTTTTTGTCAGTTTATGCCTTCTATGGTGTGGGCAGGGGAGAGTTTGGGTGAAATACCTGGGATCTATTTTTTATAATATAAATAAAGATTTTTTTAAGATTTTGAAGAAAATAAGAATGTTCTTACCAAATATTCTTTTCTAAATTTCCTTCAAATGATTCTTTTTTTTTAGCCCTTGACTTCTGTGTATTGGCTCCTAGGTGGAAGAGTGGTAAGGGTGGGCAATGGGGGTCAAGTGACTTGCCCAAGGTCACACAGCTGGGAAACATCTGAGGCCAGATTTGAACCTAGGACCTCCCATCTCTAGGCCTGACTCTCAATCCACTGAGCTACCCAGCTGCCCCTCAAATGATTCTTATATGGCACTCTTCCAAGAGTTCTCACCATCCTAGTCACTGTCCTCTGAATAGCCTCCAATTTAGAAATGTCATTCCTGAAATTTGGTGCCCAGTACACATTCTAAATGTTCTTGGTCCACAGCAAAGCTAAGACCTTCCTAATCTTGGATTCTATGCTCCTCAAAATGCATCCTATTATCACACAAAATTTTTTTTGGTCATCATGTCATACTGTTGAAGGAAGCATAGAGTAACAGATACAGTTTTAGGGTTGAAGGCAGGAAGACCTTAGTACAAATTCAATCTCTAAAAGCATGTTATAAAACATTAGGGAAGTAATTTAACCCTATGCCCCTCAAGCAGCTCTCAAGAACTTATCTATCACAGAAATGTTGTGATTTGCTTTGGAGGTGCAAAAGGAGCTTACATTTTTTTAAACCCTTACCTTCCATCTTAGAATCAATACTGTGTATTGGCTCCAAGGCAGAAGAGTGGTAAGGGTAGGCAATGGGGGTCAAGTGACTTGCCCAGGGTTACATGTCTGGGAAGTGTCTGAGGCCAGATTTGAACCTAGGACCTCCCGTCTCTAGGCCTGGCTCTCAATCCACTGAGCTACCCAGCTGCCCCCAGGAGCTTACATTTTAAAGCATTCTAATTCTTGCACTCCCACACCAAGAGTCCACCTAAGCTGATGAAATCAGAGTTCCTTCTCCTTTTCATGTATTAGCTATCAACTCATTTCTAGCTTCTGGTCCACTAAACTTTCCAGATCTTTTTTCAGGCAAATCATTATTTATACTGTATTAGGATACCTAGGGTATTTCAAGGTATTTCCCCTAGGACAGCTGAAGCTCTTTCAAGGGATAGTTCCTTTCTGAAAAGGACTCAGCAATATCTCATTTTCCTTTTTGACTGGGAGGTTGGAAAAAAATGAATAAGGTTGTTGAAAAGTTTTAATGGCTAAAAGAAAGCAGCTCCTATTAGATAACTGTAGCTTCAATAAAATAGGACCCTTAGCCTTATGTTGTCTTTGGAAGGGTAAGAGTACAGTTGAATGTTTGTAAGGAAAAGGAGGGGGTTGTAAGAGTTACTATGGGAAAATGAGATATATAAGGTCAATAAGAAAGGCAGAAGATTCCCTAGATAATAGAAAGTAGTCAGGCTTACACACAGAAGCCAAGATAGGAGTTTCATGAAGCAAGAGCACTCTATGGTGCCAAATGCTTCAAAGGGAATGAGGCCTGACCAAGAACCACTGGCTTTGGCAATAAGGAGGTTATTGATCTCTGAGGATTTAATTTAAAATAAGATAGATACTCTTCCACTAAAGCCCTATTCTGAGGTCTCATCATAGTATGCAAGGGAGTCTTATAGTACAAGACCAGAGAGTACAATTCCTGGCCAGTCCTATTAAGAAAGACTTCAAAGACCCAGCTGATAACAGACCATATATCTATTAACCAAGAATTATCCTGGCTATACTCAGAAGCTCATCACCAGGTTAACTGTAGCTAATAGTTCTCAAAGACCCTTTACTAAGCCAGAGAAGAGTTGTAATTTGCACGCAAAAAAGTCTCATATTATTGAATTAAAACAAAATGAAGTGAGTAAGCAAATTTATGGCTAAGGACAGGAATTTGAAATAGCTATGCCAGGTTCTTTTGGGAGCAAAGGGGGGAGAAGGGTAAAAATCTACTCTTTTTTTAATGAGCCTCATCTGTAGAAAGGAAAAAATACCAACCCCGAAAGGGACTGTTGTAAGAAACAAGTGGAATATATGAAATTGCTTGGAAAAATAGGAAGTTTCATCTATCATGAAAAACAAATGACATCACACAAAATTGCTTGGAAAACTATAAAAATGGGCACAAGTACAAAACAGCCTCATGATATGTACTATAATACATAATGTTTCATATTATAGTTGTGATATGATAGAAAAAGGTATTCCATTTTAAAGTATAGTATAATAGGATCATATAGCTAGAAGGGACATTAAGTGATGTCCACTCTTAACTCCACTATTTATCAGATGAGGAAACTGAGGCCTTAATTTTTAGCTTTAATTATTTGCTAGCAAGAAATAGAACCAATATTAAAAGCCCTTGGATCTAAATAAAAGGAACAGTCAATTCTTTGCCCCAATTTGGATATCTCTGTTTAACCTACTGTAAAATTAAAATAAAGTAAAATAAAATAAAACCCTAACCTCTTTACAACATGTAAAAATAGCCAATCTAAAAAACGCATTTGATACCTTAGAAGGTAGCATTCAAAGGCAAATGGATAAGGAATTATAAAATATATACCACTGAATCAATACAACTAAGAATACTTATTTTCATTTCACTTATCAGAGGAAAAAGGTGTTTTACATGTATTAATCCTTAATGTGTAAAATAATTTCTTCTGACTTGGTCAAATGAAGCTATTTCCCTCCACTTTCTTCCCATGCAAAAAGAATAATATAAGTCCTTTTTAGGACACTGCAAAATGCTAGCAGTACTCACCTAAGTCCTATAGATAGATGTTCACTCATGATGGAATCAATAGATGGAATATGAAATTCATCTCACAGATGAATGGCACCTAATAGACCTGGATTCTTGTACTAAGACAGGACTCTACACTGAAAAACTAAAAAAAAAAATTAAACAAGTTTCGCTTTGGAATAAACATATTTGGATGAAGAAACTATGCAATCAACAATGACCTCAATATCTCTGAGGAATATTAATAAAATATGAACAGGAATTGTACAGGCACTGAATGTTAGCATTCCCCACAAGTAATATGAGTGAATTCTTTATACAGATCAGTTACTTCCTTATTAAAAGTGAAGAATAAAACAGCTAATTGTTTTCATGAACTACAAAAAGAAAAATGAAAAGGCAAAAATTAAAGCAGCATCTTTTTTCACTTCAAATAAAACAAGATGCTTTTAATGCATTATACTTTATATCTGGCTATTTGAAAACATAACTGTCTCAGCCTTTTTTTCCAGATCATAGATTTAGAACTTGAAGATGCATCAGAAGTCATTCAATCCCATACTATAGTGCTAATGGAATGATAAACTGCTTGATTTCTTTTTTCTTTAACCCTTCCCTTCCGTCTTGGAGTCAAGACTGTGTATTGACTTTATAGGTGGAAGAGTGGTAAGGATGGTCAATGGGGGTCAAGTGACTTGCCCAGGGTCACACAGCTGGGAAGTGTCTGAGGTCAGATTTGAACCTAGGACCTCCCATCTCTAGGCCTGGCTCTCAATCCACTGAGATACCCAGCTGCTCCCAACTGCTTGATTTCTATATGAACTGGAAAGACCTCCATGACCTGAAGTGGAGTGAAGTAAACAGAAGCAAGAGAACATTGTACACAGAAAAAGAAACATTGTGGAACCATCAAATGTGATCAACTTTGCTACTAGTGGCAATGAGTAGAAATGCAGAAGAAAAACATATGATTTTATCACTTGTTTATATAGGTATGTGGTTTGGAGTTTTGGTTTTAAAAGATTACTATAAAAATTAATAATACGGAATAGATATCAAGTGATAACACATATATAACCCGGTGGAATTACTTGTCAGCTCCAGGAGAGGGGAGGGAAGAGGAGAGGGAGAGAAAATGAATCATGTGACCATGAAAAATATTTTTAAATAATTAAAAAATGTCATTCAATCCCAAACCATTTTTTCATATTTGAAAAACTGAGGATTAAAGAAGGTAAATGACTTCCCCAAATCTCACAAGCAGTAAATTACAAAGCTAGGATTTAAACCTAGTCCAAAGTCAGTACTCTTTCTATTTTATCATATTGTTTGCATGACTGGCATCATATTGTCAGAGTCTTAAACCATTTTTATATAATGTGACTAAAATTATATATACATTTTTCAAGATGTTCTGTTATCTTTATAATCACTTGCACAAGAATCAATTGGACCTGACAAAACAGGGGATTGGGATGACTATCTAAAGGCCAGACATGATCTTTAAGATGAATACACACTGAAGAAGGCATCATTTGACAAAAAGAGATAAGTATACATAAAACTATGTCTCATCTGTTTCTATTTATCAGTTCTTTCTTTGGAGGTGGACATACATAGTTTATTCTTCAAGCAATATTTCTTTTGGTTCTGTCCATTTTATTCTTCATAATTTCATGTAGATCTTTCTTTTTTTAATTAATCTATTCAGCATTTCTTACAGTGACATAATATTTTATCACAATCATATGCCACAACTTATTTAGCCATTCCCCAATGGAATAAACGAAGTATTCTCTAACATACTCCTCACCACCACTATAATTTTCTCCTTTCTTTCTTGAAGTACACAATCTCACCATCACCTTTCCTCAGTTTTAAAAAATGGCTTCCCCTCCTATTTAATTGGGAAAACTAAGGGCATGTGACATGCATGGCAGAGTGTAAAGAAGATTGGCATTGGAGTCAGGAGAAATGGCTTTGAATGTTAGTTGGTTTTTACTTTTTACCTACAAAGCGGGTGACCTTGGACAAGTAAATTAATCTCTCTGAGCATCAGTTTTCCCATCAATAAAATGGGAATAATGATATTTGCATAGTGCATTTCACAGAGTCATTATGAAGAGAATACTTTGTTTAAAAGAATATTATATGAATTGTTACTATTCTGAATTCCATGTCCTATTCCCTTCACCTTGAACTATCTGTACTTAATGCATCTATCTTCTTATCCTTTTTTCTAGTTTCAGAGGAATAGGCTAACCACCTCTTCTCTGTCATTCTTTCCCAGGTTCCTTCCCTTTCGAACTGGACACTTGCACTTATCTTCTCTCTTCCTGGCAGCTTTAATCTTTTCTTCTCTTCTGTCTTGAAACATTTGCTGGTCTTGAGAAAAAGAAAAAAAACCCTTTGCTCCTGTCTGTTGCCCCCTATAGCTACTATCCTATTTCCATACTTACTTTTACTACCAAAACTCTTAAATGACTGATTTTCATCAGTGTTTCCCTAATCAAACCACAATTTTCTACAGCAGATCTGTCCTTAATAACTGATAGAAGACAGGAGCTATGGAGAAGTCAGAAGCTGAGTGCAGAAAAAAAAGAATACAGAAGAAAAGGAAGGGAAGGAAGAGTCAAGGTTTTTTTTAAGTTTCTAAGCTTTATAAAGTAAGGATAGATATTTCAAACCATCAAAACTGTGCCATGGATAGTGAAAGCATGAAGAAACAATCTGTCATCAAGCAAAATTGGAGAACAATAGCAATGAATCACCAATGGGAGGAAAGTCACTAGGAAAATCATGAGGGGCACAACACAAATAATTATTAGAGAAATGCAGCTTTTCCCCTTGCTAGAGACTCTTATGATATAGCATTGAAAGTCATGAGATTTCATTAAACCCTAAGGAGGAAAGTGGTTTACTATGGGATGTGGGATTTGTTATCTTTCTATGGGCTTAGATGTGAGTACTTTCTGTCCATGAATAGGATATAACTAATAAATTTGTTGGATGATACAACTTGAAAAGTATAATCTCATATACCTGATCTCTGAACATCCCACCATTAGTTCAAAACTGTCATTTACAAAATGTAATTACCTTCCCTCTCAGTCCTCCCAACTTCCCTGTTCCTGCCAATGGCACTCTCATTATTGAAATCAACAATTGCTCCTTCTCACTTATCCATTATATCAAGTCAGCCACCATAGCTGATCACATCATTGAGCTACTCAGAAACCTCTGGTGAGTTTTCTCATTGTCTATAGGGGAAAAGTCAACATTTCTCTTCTCTTAGGAGAATACTAAGGATATTTATTATAATGCCACATTGCTTTAACTTTTCGTAAACAGTACTGGTTTTGGTCACTGAGTTTACAAGGTATGCAAATTCTCCTGCTTGGAACATAGCAGTGTGAGAAATCTTGGTATACTGAATGGAACTGGAATTGGATCATTTCTCTGGGTTCAAATTCTGCCTCTGAAAGTTACTAACTGTGTGACCATGAGCAAATTACTTTAATCTCCTCTATTACTCTCAAGTGACTCTTCAGATGATAAGTCAAGCTCTGAAAAGTCTGTGGATAGATTTCATGGGTATCTGTAATCTTGGATGATTTAAAGACAATTACAATCTTTTTCCATCAACCTCTGACTGAAATATAGAATTTCCTTCAGTTAAAGACATAGATAATAAACCAGAGTAGCATTAGGAGATACCAAATTGCCAACGGTGTCTATGACACAAATAGTTTAAGAACTCCTAATATAAAGTGTCATAATCTCTTCCACTAGATTTTGGTCTAATTAAACACTATCAGATTGACCAACAAACCAATTCTCTGTAATAGTTATAGTTCTTGCCTTCTGAAAATGCTACATTTGGGGGATCAGAGAAAGGGTTGATACTGGGTGGACTTCAAGGGACAGAATGGCAAATAAACGACCAAAAAACACCAGAAATGAACACTATAGCATTTCTATCTATATCATGTGATCACATATTCTTCTTTATTCTGACTGAAGAGATATTCCCCTCCCCAGATACAAAATTGTCCATTGCCTACTTCCCTAGAAGAGCAATAGATCCTACAGACAAAAAAACAAAAAAGAAAGTTGGGTACTTCTGGAAGAGTTCCCTCCTTTTGACATGAAACATATATGAAAGTTCATCAACCATGTCTCAAGCCATTGCATTTGATTCCTCATATGGAATATGGCAGAAAATCTGGTATTTTAAGCCCAACTTCTTGTCTAGGTAAATATACCCATTTTACAAATGGAGACTAGATTCCTGGAAAAGACAAGTTATTTGAAAGAATGATTTATGTCCCTGGGAATCAGTCCTGATACTGTGAACAGAGTCAGTCTCTCCTTATAATCCAGTTTTCCATTTTGTGAACATATAAAGATACATAGTGGTCACTCTCTGAATAACAGATGCAGAGAAGACTACTGCTGCTTTTCCCATTGCTTCCATCAAAACATTTTAAAGAGTTCTGACCACTTCAGAGCTAAAATGGGACATTTATCCTGGTTTCTTAAGAGGATTTTTGAAAGAAAACAAGCTGTGTGTTCTCTCCTTTATTGTATGCTCCCTCTGGAAACCTTCTGTGAAAGGGTTTTATTGTTTAAGGTAGTTTTTTAGCCATAGCTCCAACCCTAAGTGTATCTGCATTAAGAAGCAGCCTGTCCCTTTCCTCTCCTAGAACCTTGCCCTCTTGCTATTAGTACATTCACTAGCCCCTTACATTTATAAGAGCAGAAGAGAAGTCAAAATAGATGAAAGGAAACGGATCCATTTTCTCCTAACCAACTCACTTAAGAGCCTCTTATTGGGTCCTGGACATCAAATATTTTCATCTTTTCCATTCAAGAAAACCTTTCTGAGGGCAACGCTATGTCTACAAAATGAGACAAAGATTAATGTTACCTTTCCTACTATTCCTTCCAGAACATTTCCCAAAGAATACTTTTGTCCATAAGCCACAAGGCTGCCTGGTACCATTTGACTATGCCTACTGCAAAGTTCATTTGATGGCCTCTCTGATACTCTTTTACTGAATCAAAAATCACTGCAGTGTTCTATCTTTTAGGTCTGAAGCTTCCTTACCAAAACCAAACAAGTCCTAAAGATATCACTGTTTCCTAAATGCTTTCCTGAGCAGTATATGGAAAGGTCGGAATAAGAAATAACCTAAAACCTTGGGAGGAAGGGGAGATGCGAGCAGTAAGACAGCAGTGACAGTAGCCAGAAAGAAACCAGTACTTTATCATCCTTTTCCTATAGAATCACATATAGCTAAACAAAAGTTTGTCCAAATATTGACCAGTGAAAACTGCTATTTCCCATAGCAACCATATATATGGCATCTCCTTTTTCTTCTCCTGGTTCTTGGTGACACAACATGTAGGGCAAGGCCAGGTGTGATCAGGTCAGCTATGTACTCACTACAGCTCTGACAAGGGGAAAAAAGACCACAGCTGCACTGCACAGTAAGAGACGAAGCTGCTATGTAACCTTCAATGGAAATAGTTATGATCTTGCTTGGCCAAGGAGCCTGGGCATTTAAAATTGATAAATATTCCATAACCTTGGTTCTTGGACCTTGAACATGGCTGAATATGTGTCTTACAACAGAATACATTTTTCATCATGTCCCACTGCTTGGAACCTAGATAAATGAGGCATTTGTAATTTTCCAGTAATATCATTTTTGCTCTTTTCACAAGAAATCTTTTGGTCAAATATTTCATTGCAAAAATGAGTCATGAAATAAATAAATAAGTAAATGATCGTAAAAAATCATTTTCTGGCATGAATTTAATAGTAGATTGTGGGGAAAGTATCAATATATTCAAAATGCATTTTGACAGCACAGAATTATTAGGAATATCTTTGCAGTCATCTTAATTGAAATATTTGCTCTGTGGATTATAGATGGAATTTCCTATGTTCAACATAAAGCTGATTCTCAAAAAATTAATTTCTCAAGGGATTTTCCTTTTAATATGCATGTGGGGAATTGGGCATTGAGAAGGTTTTGGTTTATATTTTAGGTCCTTTGTAAGCATGGTATGGTAGGTAAGAGAGCTGGGCTTGAAGTCAGATAGACTTGGTTTTAAATCCTCTCTTTGATCTATGCCAGCTGTGTGACTACAGGAGTAGCAACTATGTGACAGTGATCATCAGTTCATATCTATCATCTTTAGTTTCTTCCTCGGCAAAATGAGAAAGTTGGACTAGAAGAAAAGGGATTATAATATTTCAATTTTCAATTTGGAATTAGAGGACCTGAATTCAATTCCCAGTTCTTCTTGCTATCCTTGTGCCATTGGCTGAACCCATCTAGGCCTCAGTTCTTCATCTGCAAGGTGCGGGAGTTGGATTGAATAGTCTCTAGAGACCCTCTCAATTCTAAATCTATGAGTTAATGAGCTTCTAAAACCTCTTCCAGATCCAAATTCCATGAACCCAGAAGCTAAAGCAATAACCACAATCATAAAAATGATTGCTAAGAGGAAGCACATAATTGGCTGTATGTGGCAATGGATAAAAGAGAACTAATTAAGTCAGTTAACCAGAAAGTCTCAGCCAAAAGAATGCTTTTCTTCAGCTGCCTAGATATTGGTGTCAAAAAACAGTTGTGTCCAGAATTAATCAAATGCAACCTTTCCTCGGGGCCATTTTCCCAACTTGCAGCCCTATTCGTAGATTTGGTCCCCAAAGAGCAGCTGCTATCACTAAGGATAAATCTAGATATCTACATTCTTAATACAAGATCCAATTGTGTGTGTGTGTGTGTGTGTGATATGTATATGTACATCTATGTATAAATAGGTACACCCATATATGCTTCCCCTTAATTAACTAGTAGGTACAATTTGATCTAAGCAAAGGTATTGAAACAGTGGTTACAAAACATTTACTCTATAAACCTGGAATGTGTTTTCCCATTTAAAAAAACATTAAATATCTTAAGAAGAGGCTCGAATTTAGCATGTATTAAAAGTGGAATATACTTATAGGGTGGTAAATGCAACTGACAGCTCCTGGTATTTCAGGGCTTAGATGTTCTCTCTTCATATAGTCCCTTCCAACTATTCCTTTTGGATATTGTGTCTCTGATGAGCAAATTACCTATCTCAATGCTTAGGATCTTTCCCATAGCTATCATCAACTTTTGAGAATACCTCCTGCCATCTCTTGTTGGGCTTCTTCATTTGGTAGCTGCTATGTGTAGGGACCTCTAGTCCACTGACCTTAAAGTACCTAGCAGGGTACTTGTGGAAATCAAGAATCTTTTTCTTGTGCCATTTTAGGGATTGATGATAGCGGCAGCTCTAATAAAAACAAATGGGAGCTTTAGAAGCATAGAAGGGAATTAGAAGCAATTGTAGAGGTTCAGGGAAATAACAGTGAGTCACAGCTACTTATGGAAGATGTTTTCCAAATGGAATGTAACCCTGAGGAGCTTGAGTTATCTGGGGAGAATTTCTCCTCCTGCCAGTAGCTTGGGAAGCCATGAGAGATTATAGCCTTTTGTAGGAGGCAGAGGGAAGGGGAAAGAGAATTTTTCCTCTGTATTGACTTTTCTATTCTTTCCTAAGAGTTTTGATATTTGATTTATAGTTCCCAATATTTTGATAAAAATGCATTGGATGAGGACTTAAACCATACTTGTATAATTATGATTAGCCAAATCACTCCACATCCAACATGGGGTACAAAAGGGTTCTTGTGCTACTCAAAACCTATGCCAATACATCTTTTTGCAAATAGTACTGGATGCATAGCATTTGTTGACTGATTTTTATTGGTTTTTGATAAATCATGAAAACATTATGATTTTATGTCTCATGCTGAAACCATAATGAAATATTTATTTGTTCATTTTATTCTTTTAATTTTCATTTCAGTCCTTTTTTCAGGCCATACCTCATGTAACCAATCAAATTCTTCTAGATCTAGAAATGTGTTTCTACCACTAATGATAAAAAAATCTAAGACCAATTTCATAATTCAGTTTACATATCTGAAACAATGCAAGACATCAAAATGTTTTGTTTCTATTTACTCCAGCCAGCTAATTCTGCCTTCACTTGAATAACTGACTACCAGGGCTTTTATTCAAGCCTGAATAAGTGCCTTCACTGATGGGAACTTGGAAGCCCTTCATTTTCTCTGTTTCCCTTATTGGGCTATAGTCCTCTCTTTCTCATTCAATCTCCCATCTATTGAACACTAGAATGTTTTGTTCCCTGCTGAATGTCCCCAGGTTCTCTGATTGGACATAGGCCATATCCATAGGAGAGCAGCATTTACAAATAAACTGTATTTTCAGAGTAAAAACCCAAAATCCACAGGTTTTTTAATAGAATTCAATGATCCCATGGTTTGTCAGGGATGGGTTACAAATAGTGGTGGTAGTTATCTTGATGTCCCAAACATTTCATGTAGCCATATGCAATACTGTTGCCTTGTATCTGTAAAAATAATAATTGGGGTGAGCAATACAAGGTGCAAGGAATGCTGAAGAGACTCTTGTTTATGAAAAATAAATTTTATTTAAATATATATGAGGAAAAAGGATTTCTAATTCTAAGGGATTCTAACTCCACCCAAATAAACTCTGAGGTCCCACAAGGAATTGCTTCTTCTACGGTTCAAAGGCTACACTAATCCTCCCTGATCTAACTAACCAAATTTATAGTATTCTAAATAAACCTAACCACTGTAACTCTTAACTTCACCTTTAAGTTATAAAGATAAACAAAGCTAGGTTGAGTCTCCACAAGGATCCGGTTAGGACTCTGAGCCTTAACAGACTCGGAGTCCAAACCAAAGACCAGGTTTTCTTTGGTCTTTTTAGAGTTTAACCAATGTATAGACAGTAACAGATAAATGAATGGTGTTTCCCAAGTTGGAAAAGAAAACACTCCCCTCCTTCAAGTCTTTCCCTCAGACCAAAATAGAGAGCTCTGAGAGAGAAAGCAGCTGTGTGTAGCTCTGTTGAACTGCCAGAAGCCACCTATCAGAATGCCACACCCAGAGAGATATGTAAACTGAATTATGAACTTGGTCTTAGATTTTTTTTTTATCATTAGTGGTAGAAACACATTTCTAGATCTAGAAGAAATAATGGTTATAACTAACAACAGCTGAAATTAACACTCTCTCTCAGCTCTATTTGAAACTCCAATTCTTCCTCAAGCTAGTTTCTCTACTTCATATCTTTAAACTAATAAAACAATACTTATTTTCTAATACCATCCTTATATATCTAACTCGCTCATACTACCCTGCTTATAGGTAGAGAAACCAAATATAATGAAAAGAGTAAACATGAAAATAAGGAAGCTAAGTTAAAGAGATATAGGAAGAAACTTAAAAGAATGATATACAAAAATACTTATAGCAGCTCTTTTTGTGGTAGCAAAGAATTTGAAACTAAGGAGTTGCACATCAATTAGAGAATGGCTGAACAAGTTATAGCGTATGATTGTAATAGAATACTATTTTGCCATAAGAAATGATGAACAAGATGATTAAAAAAAAACCTGATGCAAAGTGAAGTGAGCAGAACCAGAAGAACATTTTACAAAGTTATTGCTGTTATTTTGTAAAATGTTCTTCTGTTGATTAACTGTGAATGACAACTATTATCAACAATGCATGGATACAAGACAGTCCCAAAGGCCTCATTATGAAAAAGATTATCCACTGTGATAGAAAGAACTAATGGAGTCTGAATGCAGATTGAAGCATTCCATTTTTTCATTTTATTTCCTTCATAAGTTTTTTTTTTTCTGAATGTGCGATATATCTTCTTTCACATGATGAACATGGAAATGTGTACTGCATGATATCATATTGCTTCCTACCTCAGGGAGGGGAAGAATGGAGGCTGGGAAAAGTTTGGATCATAAAATGTCAGGAAACAATATTGAAAATTGTTTCTATATGCAATGGATTGGGTAGGAAAGAATTTTTTAAAAGATAAAAAGAGGGGTAGGAGAAGTAAAGTGACATTGGAAGTGGGAAGAAAGTGGAAAAGGGAAAATATGGAATTGGATAGGAGGCAGAGGAGAAAAGAAAGATGAAATTCATAGTTGTGAACATCTGGAGATTGAAACTAGATCAATCAAGTGGTTTGAACAATAAGAATTGTCAGCATAAATGTGTGAAAGGGATTGACTGACTTAAACACAAATAAACTTATTCAGTAATTTTTTAAAAATCATTTTATATAGTGATAGCAACTTTTTGACAAAAAAGATAAAATTATGAATATTCAATCTCTAAAATATGCTAAGGGGGAAATATGAGACACTATGATTTGAAAGATTGTTTTCATATTTAGAAATCATAGAATGTTTGGGTTAGGAGAATATTAGATCATCTAGTCTGATCAATTTACTCATTTAATAAATGAGCAAACTGAGGCCCAGAAAAATCAGGGTCACAGAGCAAGTAAAGGGCTAGAATTAGAATCTCTTGATTCCCAGATGTTTGTATTTTTGGTACTTTATATCCACACAGATTTCTATCTGACTACTTTCTTATTCTGTTTGTATGAAAATTAATTCTCCCTCCCCAAAAAAAATCACCAAAGAATATATATTAGATAGAGACCTTGCCTCTGCGTCAGAAAGCCCTGGATTCAAATCCCACATAATGGGCCTATTACCCTGGGAAGATAATCTAATCTTTGAGTGGCCTCCAGGCAACTCTCTCTGACTGAAAATTGAAAGAGGGTGCCAATTTGCATTGGAGGAGGAAGTTCCTTAAATGAAATTGCCTGTACTACTGAAATTGAAAGCCTATTCAATTAATAATAATAATAGCTAATATTTATAAAATACTTTAAAGAGTTCACTGCATACATATATATATTATTTAAGATTCCTGGCAAATCTTTGATATACAAACTATAAAATATCCCCTTTAGTTGATGTTTATATAGATATATAAACACATATGTAAATGTATATATGATATATATGGGTAAATAATATATGGTACATATATATGTATTATATATAAAGTATCTGTTGTATATTATATATACATGTAATATGTAATTATGCATGTATTATTCAGGTAACATGTATGTATGTGTATATATTATACATATATTCATTTTACATATGCAAATTATATATTATATATTTCTCTATAGATATGTACATATATGTATAGATTGTACACAAATTCCATCACATATATGCATGTATATGTAAATATGTGAATGTAATATACTCAAAATATGAAATATAATACATAATTTTATGCATACATATATAACACATTATAAACACACATCAATATATGTATATGTTGGTATATGTGTATATATAGCAACTAAAATGGGAATGCATTTGTAGTACATATCTCAAAGACTTGTGTTAAGGCTTAAATGATATAACATATAAAATATAAAATATAATGAGAAAACTTTTAAAGTTTTATACTATTATAAGTGATTGGGGAGTGGGGGGAGACCTCCTGTAGACAACAGAATTTTAGCTGGGACTTGAACAGAGCCAGAGAAGTCAAGAAGTAGAGATGAGAAGGGACCATATTGCAAACATGGGCAACAATGAGAATGTCTGGAATCAAGAGATGTGGTGTCATGTATGAGGGACAGCAAGGAGGCCATTATCACTGGATCAAAGAGTATAAGAGAAGAGGCGGGGTATGAGGGATAAGAAGACTGAAAAGGGAGGGAGGGAAGAGAAAAATTTAATGCTAGGGAGGAGGATACAATTGGCCATAAGCACTCTATCCTGAATGCTAAACAATATTCATCTCTGACATGCAGTAGAGCACTGAGTTCCCACTTCTTTTCTTAGTGGCAACAGAGCAACCCCCAAAACATTCTACACATGCAGAGTGCTATACTAAACAGGATTCCGGATCTGGATTTAGAGGATGTAGGTTCAAATTTCCCCTGTGCCACTTATGGCCTATGTGATGTTGTATATGACCCTCTTCAATCTCTCAACAGACTGTTGATGAATCATGTTTCTCACCTTTTAGCAGAAAGGTGATAGAGGTGATGTCAATGTGTAAATTTGTTTCACTTAACCACTTATCTACTACAAAAAGAGGCTTCTAATTGGGGGATGAGAAGATTTCTAGGGAATTTGACTAGCAATAGTTCTGGGGGGGAGGCAAAAAAGAAAGAAGAGTATGTCAAAGAAACATTTTTAAATACATAAAAAAGAACAGAAAGAAATTCAGAAGGAAATATACATAAGTAGGATAATTCATTGAAACTGTGGTAGTAAGGTAAGTAAGTACATAATATAGATTCATAATGTCATATGCAGTCATTTTTGTTCTTTATATAAAGAAAAGTTCAAGTTTTTCAAATTCCTAATAACAAAAAAGAAATGATAACTATCATTTATATAGAACTTTCAGGTTTGCAAAGCACTTTACAAATATAACTGGGCCCTGTACGCCCCTGATTCAGGATCCACTGATTCAGTAATATGTGGCTAACCACAGAGAAAAATGAAAACAAGTGGAAAATTTTGAAAATTCCAGAAAATTTAAAATAAAACAGCTCATAAGTTTCAAACTGCCCACCAAAAAATAATATGGTGAAATAAAATAGTTCCGTACATGATTCATCTCCTTTTGAAATTCCAACAAAGAATAAGTGAGATGACATTGTGGGGAAATATCTTGACTTATTCATGAATTAGAATTAAGTGATGCGGGATTGCACAAAATCATCAGCCTCATTCTGTCTTCCAGAGTCATTGAAGTCCAGTGGCAAGACAAAAGTAATGGCCCAGGATTTACTGAATCGCCTTGGCATTTTGAATGTCTGACCAAACTCTAAGTACTCCACAGTACCTGTGTCATCCACCTTCAAGACAACTGGATTTGTTCTAATTCACCCATTCCATCAGAGGAAGTCTTTACATGATGAGTTTGTGGCCTTTTGGTTACCCTCAACCTGGATTAACCCATCTGCCAAATAGTTTTACCAGGCTGTGGTTACTGTATATGCTACAACTCCTTAGAGCCACAGATCAGAGTTGTGTGCCTGGTGAAGACTAAAGGTGAGTGAGTTGCCCTGAGAAGAGCTCAGCAAACCATCACACAAGAGGTGTTAATCCTCCTTGAACATCCATTCACACCAAGAGAGAGTACAGTACTATGTAATAAATATAAAATGTACTTTATTCTTACTATATTTAATGCTGGTAATGTCTTTCTGAGTGCTTAATTTATCAATTATACTTTATCATATGTATGTACATACAAGAAAATCACATTATAGTAAGCAGATATTTCCTTATATCTGTAGTTTCAGCCATGAATATATCACTATCAAATATGGGAACCCTATTATTTTATCTCATTTTATCCTCACAACCAGCCCTTGGATGTAGATGTTATTATTTATATCCATTTTACAGATGAGGGAACTAAGACACAGAGATTAAGTGACTTGACTGGGATTACACAGCTGGCAGCCATCCCAAGCTAGATGTGAACTCAGATCTTGTTTACTTCAGGTCTAGAGTTCTTTCCACTGTTTCACTTGGCCCCTCAAAAACTTGAACTTGGAAAATAAGAGAATAGAAAAAGATGGCCTCTTGTCTACCTTTCAATACTATTTCTGTGATCCTGGATGGATCAAAGTGGTTTTTATTTTTCCTGATATCTGGGTACTCGTGTTGTCACTCAATTAAATGGTAGCTGTAGATGATTGCCAAATATGGTAACCATAGATACCAACACCACAATCCCATCCCCAATACCTTTTAAAAATATATATTTATTATATATAGCATTTCAAAATGAGAAATGCCATTTTCTCCCATTTACTACGTTTTATTTTATTTACTTTTTGCTACTCCCCTTCTTTCCTCAATTAATTTGATATCTGGATTACAATTTTTCTCTCTTCCACAACTCTTTCCTTTATACTATAGGGCTTCAATATATAATGATTGGCCCTCAAATATTCCTCAAGCTACTCTCCTATAAGCTGCTCTTCCACTTTACCTCAGCCACACACAAAGATGGTCATAGTTTAATCTTACTATCACCCACAAATATGCCATTTCCATGTTCAAGAATTCTGAACTCCCTTCATCTGACCATCATCTACTGAATTTTCATCTCTCCCTCTGCCTTCCCTTTTTTAAATTCAAAGATATTTTATTTTCACAATTACATGTAATAACAATTTTCAACATACATTTTCTAAAATTAAAGATCCAAATTGTCTCCCTTCTTCCATTCCCAACCCCTACTTGGAGATGGTAAGCAATTTGATCTGGATTATACTTATATTATCATGTAAAACATACTTCCACATTGGTCATTGTTTTAAGAAAATAATCATAAAAAAACCAAAACCCCAAAATAAAACCATAAATAAACTAATATGAAATATAGTATGCTTTTATCTGCATCTGACTCCAACAGTTCTTTCTCTGAAAGTAGATAGCATTCTTTTTCATAAGTCATTCAGAACTGTCCCAAATCATTGCATTGCTGAGAGTAGCTAAGTCTTTCACAGTTGATCATACCACAATATTGCTGTTACTGTGTACAATGTTCTCCTGTTTCTGCTTATTTTCACTCTCTATCAGTTCAATTAGATCTTTCCAGCTTTTTCTGAAACCATTCTGCTTATCATTTCTTGTAGCACAGTAGTATTCTATCACCCATGTATACTACAATTAGTTCAGCCATTCCACAATTGATGGACATCACCACCAGTTCTTTACCACCAATTCTTTCCAATTCTTTACCACTAGAAAAAGAGCTGCTATGAATATTTTTTAAAAGCTCTACCTTCCACCTTAGAATCAATACTATGTATTGGTTCAAAGGCAGAAGAGTGGTAAGGGCTAGGCAATGGGGGTTAACTGACTTGCCCAGGGTCACACAGCTAGGAAGTGTCTATGGCCAGATTTGAACTTAGGACCTCCCATCTCTAGGCCTGACTCTTAATTCATTGAGCCACCCAGCTGCCCTCTGCTATGAATATCTTTGTACAAGTAGGTACTTTCCCCCTTTTTTATTATCTCTTTAGAATACAGGTCCATAGTGGTATTATACAATCAAAAGGTATGCATTATTTTATAGCCATTCAAGGATAGTTCTAAATTGTCCTCCAGAATGGTTGGATCAGTTCATAACTCCATCAACAATTCATTTAATTTTGCCACATCCCTTCCAACATACTGTCATATTGACATAGGTATGAGGTAGTAACTCAGCATTGTTTTAATTTCCATTTCTGTAATCAAGAATGATTTTAAACATTTTTCCTAAGATAATTGATAGCTTTGATTTCTTAATCTAAAAACTTCTTGTTTATATCCTTTGACCATTTTTCAACCTGGAAATTGATTATATTCTTATAAATTTTACTTGGTTCTCTATAAAATTTGAGAAATTAGACCTTTATCAGAGTAATTTGTTATAAAAATTTTCCCAGTTTGTTGTTTTCCTTTTAATCTTGGGTATACTGGTTTTGTTTGTACAAAAGCCTTTTAATTTAATATAATCAAAATTATTCATTTTACATCTTATAAAGTTCTCTATCTCTTATTTGATCATAAATTCTTCCCTTCTCCTTAGACCTACCCTATAAACTCTTCTATGGTCTTTCTTTTGGTATCACTCTTTATATTTAAATCATAAACCCATTTTGACCTTATCTCTCCTTTCCTTTTTTTAAAAAAACTATTGTCCCATTTATCTGTAATAATTATAAACATTTTCCTAAATAACAAAATCCAAATTGTCCCCTCTCTCTAATTTTCCCTCTCCTTTCCATGAGACATGAAATTTTGGTCATGGATAAAAATGGGAATTTATTATACTTGATTATGCACATTTGTTACAATATTTTTTAGTTTAAATTGGTAGAAGAAAGAAAAAATTAAATGCTTACCAATTGAAAGTATTTCTTTCGTGGAACATTCATAGTTATTTCTAAGTGCTTAATTTTAAGTTTACCTACACTGTTCTTCTGGGTCTAGGATGATATAAGAATTCAATTCAATAAACATTAATTGGTTACTATGTGCCAGCACTTTGCTAGATGCTATAGCTACAAAGATAAAAATGAAACAGTTCCTGAACTCAAAGAGATTATATTCAACTGGGCAGATACCTACATACAAATAAGTAAGTGAAAAATAATTTAAGGAGAGAAGGAACATTTACAATTCAGGCAAGTGAAATTAGAAAAGTCCGGTATCATAGGTGACACTTGGGCTAAGTCTTGAAGGACCCTCTGAATTCCAAGAGGTGAAAGAGAAGATATGAAGAGAGACTTAATTAAATGTTTTCAAAACATAGATTAATCCACATACATATTTCTTAAAAGTTCTCTTTGAAAATACTTATTGTATGAAAAGCACTGGTATAACCTATATCAGACAATTTACTACTTTGGGTGATGGGAAGGTAGAGAGTGAGAGAATCTGAATCTTAAAATTTCAAAAGACAATTGTAAAACATTGTTTCCATATGTAATTTTTTTTAAACCCTTGTACTTCAGTGTATTGTCTCATAGGTGGAAGAGTGGTAAGGGTGGGCAATGGGGGTCAAGTGACTTGCCCAGGGTCACACAGCTGGGAAGTGGCTGAGGCCGGGTTTGAACCTAGGACCTCCTGTCTCTAGGCCTGACTCTCACTCCACTGAGCTACCCAGCTGCCCTCCATATGTAATTTTAAAAAATAAAATTTAATTTTGAAAAATTCTCCCTAAAAATAATTTTGTCATAACCATACAAAAGTTACCACAAGGGAATTTTGGTCCTGTTACAAATAAAATTGATATAGATGGATATAGATAAAAGTATTAATATTTTATTTATAGCCATGTTGGTAATTTTAAGAAAGACCACTCACCTGCTAAGATCTAATTCAAATCGCCTACCATTACCTCCTGCCCACCTGGCTGCTTCATAGGAAAGAGTGCCTCCCAATCACCTCAGGAGTCTTATACTGTTGTCTATGTAACCACACTTCCTTTGTAAGAGGAATCATGGGAAATGTAGTTACAAAGTCCCCTAAATATCCAAAGGAAGTTTATGTCATATATCTAAATATTTAAGGCTCAAATGAACCCTAAATTTCCACTAACACAGTCCAAAAGGTAAAGACTGAGATTCAATTCAATTTAAGCCCTAGACTAAAACACATTTGTTGTTTGTTTTGGTCTAAACCAGAACCAATAGCCATGTTACCATTATCAACAAATATTTCTTTGTTATCATTGTATAGGATGTTTTGTTAGTTACTTAACAATCATGGAGAATTTGTTATAACTCAAAGATTCAGTCATTAAAATTTATAATCCATCAACACAGTCCTGAAGACAGACACATTAATACACACGCTAGTTAATATTCCATTGAGCTTTAGTCTACCTCTAGATAATAGCAATAATTAAAGTATTTTGTATTTATATCACTTGGTCTGAACCCACAAATTATAACCATCTTCAATCAGTATCTGCTTTCTATTTCCTCCTAGTTAAGAACTAGCACCATAAGAGAGACTATAACGTGTACATGTGCAGACTTGAATACACACACACACACAGGTCATGTCTTTACAATATGACCAAGTCAGCCCCAGAGCATCCAATCCAAGGTTTTGTTTTGTTTTCTATCTTTGCAATCGATTGTGCAGCAATCAACTGGATTGATCATGTGGTAATCGCCTCAGGTCATTAAGATCTCTGAGCTATTCAGATCAACCTCACTGACCAGTTATTTTGGTCATATAGACAGCAGAGTAGTCTTTTATGTCAGATGCTATTTTTTGTCACTCTCAACTAATTGTATTGCTTTAACCAACAATCCTTTTTTTTTTCCTTCAGGGCAATCACATCCCATACATCAGGAGCTAATTACCAAGTTCATTTAAGGCATCACTTTTCAAAATGAGTATACGGGATATGCAATCGAAACTCAGAATGTATATGCTATTTCCAGAGTCTTTCCTTTTAAATAATGCAATTGTAAAGAAACACCACAAAGACAACGAGGATCTTTGGCTCCTGCATACAGGAGCAATTCTCACAAGGCTCGGTTTTCCAATTCATAATTCCAAGGCCTGTGTTACAGATATGCCTAGTTAACCATGGCCTCATGTCCTGCAGGGAGGTGGGTGCAGCTGGACAGTAGCAGTCTGCTGGTTCAGGTTGATTGTATGACCTGTCCTGAAGAGACTCCAGGGACCTGCAGTGTTCTGCAAATTAAAGTCGGCCTGGCCTGAAGGTCAGCAGCCATCTCCCAGCAGTCACTCTGACTGTCCCAGCCCACTGCCTTTGAGAAATTGGTACACTGTGAAACATATTTGCTCTGATGTGAAATGAAAGGGAATTTTTTTTACCTAATTATATCCATTTGGCTCAGAATAGATATTGCAGATCTCTTTTATGAAAACAAAAGGAGGGAAGAACTTTCTTGTGGTTTCTTTCTTTTATATTATAGTAGCACTGTCTGAAAAGAAAAATTATCATCAACTATAATTATTCAGGATAATGAGAGTAAGTTTCCTACCCACCTCAACAGAGCCCAAGCTTATAGAGAGACCTGAGGAAAATTCCTATAGGATGATGTTGTCATGCTGTCAACCACAATTCTGCTCCTCTTTGGGAGTTAGGAGGGGAAGTGGAGGCAGTCATGGACAGCAAAATTCCACTCACCTTGTGAGAAGGAAGAGATAGATTTAGAATACTCTCCTCCAAAACTTAGCCCTCTCTCTTCAGCTTCCAGGAGTGTGGGAACAGGCACATGGTCATGATCTTCATCCAGCAGTCAGTCAATCAATACGCATTTATTAATCCCCTACCAAGTGCCAGACACTGTTAAGCACTGAGAATACAAAAAAAAAGTGATGGGTAAGGAGAGTAGAGAAGCAGCCTTTGCTTTCAATGAACTCATAGCCTAATGGAGATCTCCAAACCTCTTTATAAAACTTTTTCAGTATAGTATCAAGAAACAAAAGGTCAGAGATAGCTTTCACATGTAGGTCAACATCCAAAGGAAAATAAAATAAACTATCCTCTTTTGGGCATTAAAAGTATAAATAGAGTTCCAGTGGGAAGTGAGAAAGGGAAATGTGAACAGTTATCAAGGAAATTATATAATGAAATATAATGCTATACCTACCTCTGATACTTCCTGAGTGTCCTTGAACAAGTCATTTAATTTCTATCTGTCTTAGTTATCTCATCTGTAAAATGATGGCTGTAGATTTGATGGTCCCTAAAGTCCCTTTCATCTCTAAATCTGTGATCTTTTAAATTCACCTTTATATTATTTTATCAGATCATAAATTTAAAGATAAAAGAGACTAACCAGATGAACTAACCCAAATCCTCATTCTTAATAGATAAGAGAAATAAATCCAGACAGATTAAATGATTTGCCTCAGGTCACATAGTTTAGTGACCATGTCAAGATCTGAATCCAAGTCTTTTGAATCCAGATTTAGTGCTCTTTTCCACTATATCATTTTTGTTCCCTCTGTAGTGATTCAGGGAAGAATTAGCCTACCTGGATAAACTTGTAGAAGAGCATTCTAGAAACTTGGTTGTATCAGACAATTAATAAATAGATTGTCCCATAGTAACCCCAGGATCTACTTACTGCTAACTGTGAATATCAAGTAACAAGTAATCTCCCAGAACAAATATATTCTTCATAATCTTTCTTCAGAGAGCTATGTCTATTTAATTATAATTTGCAAAATAGCAGCACTTATGTGGTATCTTCCCCACCGTCTTTTGAGCATTCAGTTATTTGCCAACTTCTCTGCAAATACCTGAGTGCTGTTGCTTTTCACTTAGAATTAGCATACCCTGAGGAGCAGTCTATTCTGGGGCTCATCAAGGAAACTAGATGATACAGTAGTTAGAGAATCAGGCCTGGAATCAAAAAGACCTGTGTTTGAATTCAGCCTAAAACACTTTCAAGAATGCTAAGAAAAAAAAAAATAGACAGACAGATCAATATCTAAGTCTTTACCAAGATATGGTCAAAATGAGTATATGATCTAAACAGAAGGAGTGATATTATAAGTAAATTAGGGGAATATAGAATGGTTTACCTGTTAGATCTATGGAGAAGGGAAGAATTTATGACCAAATGAGATAGAGATTATTACAAGAAAAAAATGAATAATTTTGATTATATCAAATAATAAAGGGTTTGTTCAAGCAAAACCAATGTAACCAAGGTTAGAAAGGAAGCAACAAACTGGGTAAAAAATTTTATAACAAATTTCTCTGATAAAGGTCTAACTTCTCAAATAAATAAAGAACTAAGTCAAGTGTATAAGAATCAAAGTCATTCCCCAACTGACAAGTCATCAAAAGGATATGAATAGGCAGTTTTCAGATGAAGAAATCAAAGCTATCAAGAATCATATGAAAAATTGTTCTAAATACCTCTTGATTAGAGAAATGCAAATTAAAAAGAACTCTGAGGCACCATCTTAGACCCATCATATTGGCCAATATGACAGTGAAGGAAAATAATAAATGTTTAAGGGAATTTGGCAAATTTGGAACATTAATGCATTTCTGATAGATTTGTGAATTGATTCAACCATTCTGGAAGGCAAATTGGAATTTTGTCCAAAGGACTATAAAAGATTGATTACCTTTTGATACAGTAATATCACTACTAGGTCTGTATCCCAAAGAGATTTTTTCCCGTTTGTATAAAGATATTTATAGGTACACTTTTTATGGTGGCAAAGAATTGGAAACTAAAGGGATGGCCCTCAATTGGAAACTGGCTGAACAAAATGTGGCATATTATGGTGATGGAATATTGAACAGGATGATTTCAAAAAGAAATGGAAAGACCAACTTGAACTGATGAAGAATAAAACAAGCAGAACCAGGAGAACATTATACACAGTAACTGTAATATTGTGAAACAATCAAATGTGATAGACTTTGATACTAACAGCAATATAATGATCCAGGTCAATTCTGAGAGACTTATGAAAAGGAATGCTATCCATCTCTAGAGAAAGAACTGTTAGGGTATAAATGCAGATGAAAATTTATGACTTATCACTTGTTTTGGGGGGTTTATGATTTGGGGTTTTGGTTTTATAAGATTATTCACTTACAAAAATGAATAACATGGAAATATGACTTGCATGATAATACATGTATAACCCAGAATGAATTGCTTCACCAGGAGGGGGGGAATAAGAGAGGGAGACAATATAAGTCATACAACTTTAGAAAACTTATGTAGAAATTTGTTATTAAAACAAAGTCTGGGGAAAAATAAAATAAAATGCAACTAAAAGAAAAAGAATGCTAAGCAAAGTATTTGGTTCATTTTCCTTAATGTCAATTCATTTTTTGAATAAAGCCAAAGAGCAGCAATCAAAAGAAAAGAATGAAGGAAATAATGTTGACTGGGAAATGCTATAATACATGGAAAACATGACTAGAAATTTAGAGCCTTAGATTCAATTCCCAGGTTTGATATTTACTAGCTGGGGACTATGACACTCACTTCACTTCTCTGAGACATAGTTTCTTCATAAGTTTTGAGGAACAAAAACACTTGGTAAGTGTCAGTGCTATGGAAATATGAGTTATAGTTTGAATATCTACTATAATTTATAAGACACAGAACCTGTCTGGAAATTGAATGATTCTATTAATTATCTTAAGAGGTAAAGTGGAGGGAAGTGAAAGGGAATGGGAACAAAGAAAACACTTAAGAAAAGCTGAAATCCTCAGAGTAAAGAAACTACACAGATGAAAACAAAAATAAATGGGAGAAATGAAAAAATACCCCAAAACTAAACAGAAGATAATCAAAGAGAGTAGACGTTATCATTCTCCAAGAAGGGAAAAGAAAATGTGTATCCTTCATTTATTTTCAGAGGTGGAGGATGATGCGTATGTAACATTTCATATACTGTCATTCTCAATTATATGTTAGTTTTCTGAATTGCTTTCCCTTCTCTTTTTTTTTTATTATTTTTCTTCAAAAACTAGTTATCTAATGAAGACAGTTATATTTTAGATGAAGTTATCATAGAAACAAAAAATATTAATAAAATGAAAATAAAGAGGCTATAAATTTAAGGTCTCAAAGCTTATTTTTTAAAAAAAATCATTGTCATCCATTGCACTGATTTTTAAAAAGAGGAACTATGTGCTTTTAAATTTTTTCTTTTATTTTCTATTTGCTAGGAGCTATAGTTTAACTACTTATTTATTTCCAAGATCATGCTGCCAGTTACAAGGTTCAAATTCAAACTGGACCCATACTTGAAGGTTACATTAAAAAAAGTGCCCTTTGACCTTTGGCAACAATTTTGTCTGCGAAGCAGGAGTTTCATTTCATCTAATGGTTAAAACAAACAAATGCTAAGGATGGGGTCTTCCATTTCATAGTGACCACACAATCCTATCAGATTGGGTTCAGCCAATTCCCCACATTCTATGAAGAACCCCTTCAGGGCACCATTCCTGGAGAGCTCCCTTTCTCATTAGTCTCTGCATGGAGAATGCCCTGCTCTTGGACAGTCTCTGACAAACCCCTGAGAATGGATTAGGCTCGCTTCATTGTGGTTTCATGAATTTGGCCAAAAGGAACAATCGGTCTTGATTGGAATGGGGAGGGTGGGGAGGGAGGAGATAGCAGCATATGTTCAGCTAGAAAAATCTTCAAGAAATGTTGGGAGAGTTATGGGCCAAGACTAAAACTCAGATAATTCACTGGTGTATCTTGAACTAATCTAACCTTTGTCTTCTAAATAACAATAGGATTATAGATCTGGAACTGGAAAGAGCCTACTAATGCAATTCTATCATTCATAAATGAGATGCCAAGGTGAAGAGAGGTAAGTGAGTTTTCAAAGGTTCAGTAGATATAAGGGCTGGGATTTGAACCCAAGTCCCTGTCTCCAAAACCACTATTTTTTTCTCTATACAACACTGCTCTTTTTTCTGTAGGGGAGGAAATATCACACTAAGCAAGAGTTCTTAATCTAGGAGCTATGAACTGCTGTTTTTGTGGTTTGAGAGATTTTTTTATATTTTGAAAAAATATTCTGTAAGAGGGTAGGTGCCTATACAAAAGGTTTCAAATACAAAGCCTACAGGTGATCCACAGAAATCATAAGTGCTTCCTGAAACAGATAAAAATGTGATTGGGAAATATTTAACAAAATTAATAAAAATGCAATTAAATATAGATAATAGATTTTAAACCCAAGTCAATGTGGCCAACAGGGATCTTTGCATATAGTTTAGCAACCTATCTCTGAGTTTGATACCACTGCTATTTAGTGTCAGTCTGTACACAGAATTCAAGGAATATGAGAACTGAAAAAAAAGTTTACTGGATTTAGTAGTTTATATATATATATATATATATCAAGAACCCTTGAACTAATGAACTAATGAAATAACTCACAGACTAATACAAAATTTCAAATAATCTTCCCTGTCCAAAAAAAAAAAAAAGAGTTGGAGGAGGAAGAAAGGTACGAGTGAATACTTTCTTTCCTCTATTGGTTCTTTCATCAATGGCAGAATAAAAGCTTTTTTCCCCCAGACCCTGTATTGTTCAAGGTATTTGATAATAGGATCCAGAGCCTTTTGCCCCCAAATCACTGATTTGAATCCACCTCAGGTTACTTTTTGACAGAATGTTATTACCTTTTGGTGACTTTCTTGTGGCCTAAGCAGAATATTTTGATGGTCTCTGTCCTGTTCCAAGTGGACAGTTGTATGTGTCACCTCATTGGTCATCTCAAAAGAGAAGCCAAGGAGTTAATAGATATGGAACCTGTGCTACTCACTCACTGTAAAAGATGCCCTTCAGGTCAGAGTATAGGTACATGGAGACTCAACAAATATGGTGAGGGAGGCTGTGGGAAGAAGGTGTTTATTGTAGTTCTCTGATCACTAGCTCATCTGTTTCCAGGACAGCAATCCATCACATTTCTCACCAACATTCATAAGGGAGATGAAAATGACAATCAATGATTTGATTTGCATCAAAGACTTGTTTCTGCTTTCCCCAATGTTAAAATAGGGATAAATAATGTCTATCCCTTTTAGCACCTCATCATAAGCACAGTAAAGGCATGAACATTTGGCATGCAAATGACTTAAGGATTTGTGATTTGAACATTTTGGCTTAGGGAGAAAAGTCCAATTATTAGTTTAGTTGCTTAGTGGAATTTCTATCAAAGCCACATAGGTACATACATAAAACTGATATCACAATAGTACTACTTGAGAGGGGCTGTGTGACCACTAAGCAACTCATTTAAGTTCTTACTACTCCCCAGGTGATTCTTGAAGAGTATAAGTTATAAAATAGCCCTTGTTCTTCCTTTCTGCATCTCAAGAAGTCCCTATAGTCAATGAAATCACAGCTTGGAATACCAAACTCCTCACAAACTTATACATAATAGATACCTAATAAATGACTTGTTGAATTATTATGGGATTGGATCTCTGTTCCATTTTAATTTCATTCAAAAAGCATTTACTAAGTCCTCATTTTCTGCCTAGCATTCTGTATAAGAAATCCTTACCCTTGAGGAGCTTACAATATGAAAAGACAACAGAGGTACACATGGGACAATTAGAAAAAGATAAATGAAACTGTGATTTCATCCTTGTGGAAAGTTCTCATGATATGAATATTTGAAAACTCATATTTAACAACTCTTGGATCATTTCTTTGGAATCCTGTCAATGACTTAGTAGATAAATGCCAAGAAGTTATCTGAGAAACAAAAAATTAAATAACTGGTCTAGTCAACTTGGTCACTTCTAACTTATAGCTATGAAATTCAATCCTATCTCCCTTTTGGGTTTGATGTGATGCTGCTATGAGTACCTTAAACTCACATACTTATTCTTCTTATTGAGAGGCAGTCATGTATGAATGAAAGAAAGTAGACAATAGAGAACAATAGCAAATTGCATTATTATTTTGAATGGATATTGTTTACAAAGAAAGAACAAGATAAGAGACCACCCTACTTCTATAAAATGTTGCAACCAAGTATGGTTGTAATATCTGTGAAGGCTACCTACTCCTATTTTCTTGGTGGTAATCAAACACTCTCATTTATTATTGGAAACTAAGAACAAGGTAGCCAGTCCCTAATTTGTGAAGAGGTTATACTCCCACTGCAATGATTATATATGTGACTGTTGTTTGGAATGTGAAATATGTATTCTTAGAGATGATATTAAAATGGTGTTTAACTTATGACTAGAGTCAAAAAGATAACAGGCCAGAAAGTAAAAAACTGAGCCTCCCAATATTGTTTTTATGAGAAAATATTCCAACCTGCCATCCTAGAAAAACAAAACATATTTCTCAACTTTATGAATGAATGAAAGAACCAAAGAACAAATAAATAAATGAGTGGATAAAAAGTATTTTTATCTTTTATTTTTTATTTAATTTTAATTTTTTAACAAAAATTAAATAAGTGAGTTGTTCAGTCATTTCAGTCATGTCCAACTTTTTATGATCCCATGTGTGCTTTTCCTGACAAAGATACTGTAGTAGTTTGCCATTTCCTTCTCCGGCTCATTTCACAGATAAAGAAACTGAAACAAGTAGGGCTAAGTAACTTGCCCAGGATCCTATAGATGGTAAATGGCTGAGGACAGATTTGAACTCAGGAAGATAAATCTTCCTGACTCTGAACTCAACACTGTGCCACTAAGTTGCTCTATTAGTAGTTAACTAAAAAGTAGTCAATGGCTTCCTGCTATCTACAGAGTAAAATTCAAGCACCACAACATGTAAATTAAGGCCTTCCAAAGCCTAGATTACATCATATTTTGCATATTTATTTATCACTACTACTCTTCACATAATACAATGGTTCCCAGTACTTTTTATTCTATAAATTCCTTTCAGCAACAACAAAAAAGTGTTGTGAACCCCTAGGGCAATGCTACTTATAATATTATTTAGGTTTATTCATTAAATACTTAACAATAACTTTTGCCAAAATAAATAACTTTTGCTCCTCAAAAACTCCAGATTAAAATTTTATTCTTGTGCATACAGTTTATAGTTCTGTCCAATTCTTCATGACCTTATTTGGGATTTTCTTAGCAAAGATATTAGAATGTTTTACCATGTCATTCTCCAGCTCGTTTTACAAATGAGGAATCTGAGGCAAACAGGATCAAGTGACTTGCCCAGGGTCACACAGCTAATAAATTTCCGAGGTTGGATTTGAACTCAGGAAAATAAGTCTCCTGACTCCAGGCCTGGCACTCTATCTACTAAACCATCTAACCCCAATTAAAATTTGCACCATAAAATTTGAAAATGTATATCTTATTTTTAATTACATAAGCTCTAAAATTAAAAAATTCTAAACATAAAAAATTATTAATATTTTATGTAGGACATTCTAGAAGAATTAGAAGTAATCCAATAAGACCTCACATTTACTATTATTTGCAATACTTCATGCTGAATTTCTCTACTTTACAAATTTTTAATATAAATAACATTTTAATGAAATAAATTACAATTTAGAAGATGCCTAATCTAATAATTATATATAAACAATCATGATATTGGATATTTTTATTTCAACAAAGTTTTCTAATTTGCCTCAACACCAGATAAACAGTATTAAACATGGCCCCGCATCAATTTATTTCTGTCTTTTGTTTCAAAATAAGAATAAAGTGAAAATATTTTGCTCATGCAATTATGTGGTAGAATTCTGCAAACTCTTAGTGAGAGTTGAAAATTCATTAATTATTTTCAGTCATATAATCAATCAATGAAAATGAATAGCAAATTATAATATAAAATACTTTTCTACAGACTATCGACAAGAACTCAAATGATAAATGTACTTAAATTAAAATGGTATATATTCCTTTATTTTAACAAAGTATACATATTACATGTATACCCATATATATATGGCATATGTATACCAACCATTGCAAGAAAAGTATCTTTTCAGACATAACTTTTTTCTGGTCTGTCACTGGCACAACAACTATGTTCTTACAGAAACTACTGGACAATTGCCCAGTAACGCCAACCAGCTCATTTAAAAATTCATCAGTTAGAAGAAGAATAACCTAGCCAAAAGACAAGCTTAAATCAGAAAACAGCTTTACTACTACAATGAGAAATAATATAAGGTTTGTTTCTGTAGAAACATTTGTGATGGTCTATGATGGTTTCAAAATAGCTCATACAGTATATGACCAGTAATTAAGGTTTTTGAAAAGTCTAACATTTGTGCTATAGCAATACAATCATTCATAACATCTTGATCACATGATTACATACACAGCTGCTATGGTATCATTACAGGGTAATTGCAGAGAGTAAGGAAGCTACTCAGAACCAATATTCAGAATGCAAAATGGGAACCAGTTTGAGCTCAAAGGTTGAACCATTGTAGTAATTTGGAAACAATTTGAAGAAAGGTTAAGAAACAGTAAGACTATGTTATACTTGGTCAGAAGTGGTCAGAGTTTAATAAAATCATTGCACAAACACTAAAATTATTGTGTACATGACCATGACAGTTCTGAATTGCTAAAGAAACCAATCTATAATACTTCAAACATGCACATGCTTATTGTCATAGAAGAAAAATATTTTTGTAAAATAATTAGGTAATTTTTACTTCTTACGGCTCCATTAAAGAATTTTTAACATGACTCAGTCCATCTGAACCACTAAATGGGAATCACTGACATACTGCATTCTAGTCAAACTAAACCCCCCACCATTCTCCAAACACAAGATTCACTTTCCTGCTTTCATAACTTTGTTCAAATTATTCCTTCCACTACTATCACACATTTCCATTTTGTAAAATCTGACCCATCCTTCAAAGTCTGTCTCAGATGCAGCCTTTTTTATAATGTATTTCCTAATTCTCCTTGTCCTTTAGTCTCAACAGTATTTTTGCTTGTATCTTTAAAGCATTTATCATCTTTTTCCTTGTAGTATATTTACTTGTGAACATGTCTTTAGCCTTCTACCAGACTGTCAGTTCCTAGAGGTCAGGGACTGTAGTTTGTTCATCCTCATTACACCCACAACATTAACTAGAGCACTTTGAATAGGATAGGAACTCAGGAAATGTGTGTTGAATTGAATGGAACTGAGTCTGAAAAAAGTTATTAGACAGAGGCAGAAAAAATAGGAGTGCATTGCTAGGAGATTAACCACCTTCATACACACTCTTCTACTCACTGTTTTTATAGCCTGGAATAATAAAATGACCTCCTGACCCTAAAGTGGTAAGAGAGGGGGTAGGGAGGAAGGATATCATCAGCTTTTTCTGTAGCTCCACAAAAGCCTTCCCCTGAAATGGAGATGCCAATAAGATTCATGATGAGCCCTCAAAAATGCATCCATTAGAATTCCTACCTCTGCTTTTCATATGATCTTCTTTTTATCTAAAACCTTTCTCCTCTGATCTAAACCTCCTTTCATAGTGGCAAAGGACAACTAGGTTGTATTTGTCCAGCCTAAAAAGATTCCATGACACCATCTTGCTTCCCTCACAGGGAAGAACCCATTTCTCTTCCTCCAAGGCATATTGGCCACAAGGGCTTACCAAGTGTCCAGATGCTGCCTCTCACTTGTTTGCTCCTACTGTTCCCCCAAAGACCAATCCAACTACTATCTAAATATCTATGGCCATTCTCTCCATTGCACGGAAGCTGAAGCTGTGGGAAAAGGAAATTGTGGATTCAACTACACTTCTAGAAGGCAACAAACCCTACCAAATTTGGCCAGGTTCGTATTCTTTTCAATTTTGAAGCATTCTTTTTGTCAAAAATGCTTTTGAATAAAGGAAAGTGGAAAAACCTTTTTCCTCGGCATCTTTCTAATAGTGACCTGGGCTAAGCCTGAGCAGCCATCATCATTCCAATCCCCATTACACAGCTCAGTCACCAGCCTCCAGTCGTACACATATTTTAGAAGCAGCAGCTTTTATCCATTTGACCTTTCCCATCTGCCTCTAACCATTACTATGCCTCCTCTCACCTTTAGTGAGGAGGAAAACAGAAAGATGTTTTTTGTTTGTTTGTTTAGTTGGTTGGTTTTTATCAAACTTAGCCAAGAAAGAATTCTGACAACAAAGATGTTCTCTTTACCCTTCATCTGGACAACTTGATGTGTGGGGGTGGGGGGGAATGGATATTTATCACAAGGGGAAAAAAAGAGCAAACTTAAATTTACCCAAAAGCAAATCAAAGGGGAAGGGGGAAGAAATACACATCACTTCCAAAGCTAGTTCTCAACAGCAGATTCCCATGGTTCAGAGGGAAAGCAAAGGAAAAAGGATTTCTGGAAATGGATATTAAAATGAAGGTGGCACAAAGGTGGTGGTTAATTCTTTGAATGAGACAAACACAAATGATGTCTCGATATGGAATAAGGTGTAAAGGAGGAAGTCAGATGCATTAGAAATGAAAGTGCATAATGTATTATCATCAGCTATGCAGCTTTGATGGGTGAAGGCTTTTATACAGACTCTCTATTGATAGGTATTTCAACCAGCAGTAAAAAACCATTCTTGACACTCATCTATAGGGAAAAATATCCATGTACTCTTTGCTGTAGGACCAATTAGTCTGTGAAAGCAGTTGGAGGGGGGGACAGAATATAAATGCAGGATGCATCCGCACTTGATTACTCTAATGAAATGTCCATTGATTCCTATAGATTAATGTGAGAAGAACAGCAGCTGCAGAGTGGCTAACACCTCTAGGTCAGCAGCTGTGTGTGTGTGTGTGTGTGTGTGTGTGTGTGTGTGTGTGTGTGTGT
>NC_058131.1:541896390-542066640 GCF_016433145.1 Gracilinanus agilis
TGTGTGTGTGTGTGTGTGTGTGTGTGTGTGTGTGTGTGTGTGTGTGTGTGTGTGTGTGTGTGTGTAGAGCCAAAAAGAATGTGGGAGAGAAAGAAATAGGGAGGAGAGAGATTTGAGAGTGTATTATAGGTGTAATTGTTGAAGTGGGGATGTTGCAGAAAAAAAACTAGGAAAGGAAGAATTAGATGTGTTTTAGAGGAGGTCAGCAATGGCTTTTATGTGTGTCAGTAGACAATAGGATGCCATTTGAGGCCACTTCCAGGGACTGCAGGCAATGTTCCATTTCCTATCTCCCTAGAAGCTCTCCTCACTCATATTTGACTTTGCTGGAAGGCAGACTACAAACTCACAGGTCATCTGCTTTCTGTTTAATTCATTTTGTTCAGCATTTAGGAATAAAGTTTAATTTCTGAACACTCTAATGGTTCTCTCATATTTTGATTGGTTAGTGGCACTGCCTCCTTCTTCAAATCTTGCCAATTACTGGCAAGCACCTTGGCCAATATTGTCTACTGCATTAATGTGCTGAACAAATTTGCACATACACAAAGGTTTTTTCCCACCCAGGAATGTTTTATTGCATTTTTCCCAATTAATATTTTGGAGGTAGTCACTGCATCAACCCAGTTCTGGAATGTATTTAATTACTGAATTCCCCAGTTAAAAAATTCAGAAAGAGTTCTGCTCATTGAAAAGGAACTAGCTTTCCTAGAAAGATCCAGAACCTTGACTGTATTTGTAGATATTGGTTATCAACTTAGAATGTGGAGGAAAGGGAGGTGACTGGAATTTTGCTATTAAAACAGCAACATAGTTTTGGGAGAACAATTTGCAATCACTTTTCAATTTTCTTGCATATCTTATCTTCTTTATTCCACAAAACCTACAACTAATAGGCATGTTATAGAGAAAAGAAAGCTATATTTGGGATATGAAACTCTGAGTTAAAAATCTAATTCTGTCATTTGTTACCTGCATTACCTTGGGCAAATCATTTAACCTCTATGAGGTCTCAGTTTCTTCACCTGTAAAATCAGGAAGGGATTAGACTAAGTAAACTTTGGAGTTCCTTTCAATTCTGTCTGTTCTCAAGATTCATTTAAAGAAAAAGGAAGTTTAGAAAATCTAGAAAACAAGAATTTATCCTGGCTGCATTTGGTTGCCGTTTCCAAGCAATTCCACAATGAGAAATTTAAAGAACCTCCAGAAATACCAGCAGAAATCTCTAAAAAGAGAGAAAGCTGAGGAGGCTAGTAAGAAGGCACACGTTTATCAAATCCTTTTCTCCTCAGAGAGGAAAACCTTCATCTGACAGAAACATTCCTTCGACAAGGAGGAATTTGGCATGTAATTGATGTGAACATCATCCAAAGCCCAATGAGAGAGAAAATGGCAGTCTCAGTGAACAAAGCCACTTCCCTCTGGCTTTATCAGAGGATATTAATGGCTAATCAGAATGTGCTGATTACTATGAGTTCTATTTCTGTGATTCTCTGTTTGTTAAAGAGCTTCAAGAATGGAGTCCTTTTGTTGGAAAATTAAGCACATGGATGGCACAAAGAAGATGCATTAATAACTCCACTAGTACAAAATGAGGAGCTAGTGTAAAACTTATTTGCTCAATTAATTGCCAACAATGTGTTTTGTATGTGGTAGGAAAGACCCCCTAAACTTAAAGAGCTTATTTTTTGGCAGGTGCCGTGTTGTCATGTTTAACTTCATAACTGTTGTTGTTTGTTATTGCTTCAGCCCTGTGATTACATCTTCTAGTCTAAAAAACTCCTAGAATAGAAACTGTCCCCATTAATGCAAATAATAAACCTTTTTGCAATTTATATTCCTACAGAATTAGAAGGAGGGAGATACTGAGAGGTTATGAGACCTAGTGTCTAAATCTAGAACAGGAAAGGACATGAAAAGGCATCTATATCTGATGCCTTCATTCTAAAGACGGGAAACCTGAGGCACAGAACAATAAGCAACTTGTTCAAAATCAACTAAGTAGTTGGTCATTGTGAGAGGTGTGATTTTCGAACGTGTCTTTTAACTCCAGCAAGACACTAGGCCTGAGTTCAGAAAGATTTGAGTTCAAATCCAACCTCAGACACTTAGTAGCACTGGGCAAATCACTTAACCCCTTTGGCTTCAGTTTTCTCATTTATAAAATGATTTAGAAAAGGAAATGGCAAACCACTCCAGTATCTTTGCCAAGACAATCCCAAATGGAGTCATAATGACTAAGATATGACTGAAATTTCTGAACAATTTTCAACTCCAAAGCCTGTTAGTTCTATTGCCACTCCACACTCTTCTTATGGCATACCTAGCATATGGCAGTGCTGAGATTTGAACGCAGATCCTTCTGCTTCCAAGGCTGTTGATGATTGCCATTCTACATTTCAATATTTAAGTGATCTGCTGTTTTATTTTTTTTTAAGCACAAGCTGAATACTTTCTCTCCTCTCTGCGTTAGACACGGAGAGACAACATTTCTCTTTTTCCAAGTTTCCTTTCACCTGTTGGCACTAAGTCTGTCTTTTAAGTAGCACAGGTCTACAGCTCTTTTTTTTTCTTTATTGAGAAGCTGCAGAACTCTAACTGGTGGTTCAATAAATTGTATTACATCCCCCTTGTACTGAATGCCCAATGCGCTCTGGCTTTCCATGTGTAATTGCAAGTTGTTATTAGCCCTGAGCTGCGTCTGTTACTGTGCCACACTATTGCTGAGCGGTCAATTTTTCCCCCTACCATTTCCTTTGCTCACACCATGCTGACCACGTTGGCCAGAGGCGGCCCAGGGTTTATAGTGCAACATTGATTTTTCTTTTCTCTCAATACTGACAGAATCATAGATCCAAGGCAAATGAAGAAATGCATTCTGGGGGTGATGAAATGTCTTTCATTCAGGCTGGATTGAATCAAAGCCCATCACAGAAATGTTGGGCTTTAAAATGTTCCAGAAGCTCATGTCTCAAATTGTGGAAAAATAAATTTTATGTTTTCTTAGCCTTCCTTTGGATTAGTAAATCACAAGGGATATAGATGTCCTGACTATGGGCCTAACTGGGAAGAGTAAACATGAAGCAGCTATTACCAGATTCATTAATTAGGGTCCTATTTATGGCTCTATTTTGAAGGACAGTCTTTTTATTAGTTTAAGTAAGACCCTATGCCTTGTGGAGAAGTGTCATTCTGCAAAAATATTGACTAAGATTCAGCCTCAACTAAGAAAAACTAGACCATGCAATTTACTCAGACCTGTGAAACTCAAGCACATTACCTATGAGTGACAGGCAGCAATGATGACAGTAAGCTAAGCAGACTTCTCTGGGCAAAAAGAATTTTAGTTGGCAATAGAAATGTAAATATTAATAAATGTAAATATTAAAATTCATTTGGTTCCTTAAGTTTGATCTTTTTAGCATACAAAAATGTGCATGACTTAAGCAGATGAATGGGGAATATTGTATCTGGAGTGAGAAGTCTCCAGTTCTAGTCCCTACCTGTGCTACTACTTAACTATACTGTTGAACATGTTAATTGACCACTCTGGCCTCAGTTTCCTCATCTGGAAAATGGGAAATGATGTAATTGCACTACTCCCATCGGGTTACTGTAAGAAACATGAGATTGTAAAAAGTATAAATAGCTATAAGGCACCACATAAATATTGTTTTAGAAAACTGCATTGATAATTAAGACCAAGATTCAGGTTGTATTTCTGATACATACTGTTTATGAGACCCTAGGCAAGTCATTTAATCCATCAGTAGTCCCCACCACTCTCCAACTGCCTGGCAGTCTAGGACTATATATCACAGAAAAATTTGCCATTGGTAAAGGGTGCATCTTCACCAGGGAACTCCCTACACTAAAGAAATCACAGGTATAGACAGTCACAGGTATACACACAAAGGGGTACCACATATACATGTCTAGGAATGACATCTCCAAGAACATTAGTGTTTTGTTTCTCATTTATTATTTGTATTTCTTTTTTATATTTTCCCCAATTACATGCAAAAACAATTTTTAACTTTTTTTTCCAAGTCTTGAATTCTCTCCCTCCCTTCATCTTCTCCCTCTTCATTGAAACAGTAAGCAATCCAATATAGATTTTAACAGTACAATCATGTAAAACATTTTTCCATATTAGTCCCTTTGTGGAGGAAAACTTAAACAAAATAAACGAAGAAATAAAGTGAGATATAGTTTGCTTTGGTCTGGATTCAGATGCCATCAGTTCTTTCTCTGGAAGCAGATGATAATTTTCATTATGAGTCCTCTGGGATTGTCTTGGATTATTGTATTGCTAAAAATAGCCAAGTCATTCACAGTAGTTCATCATGCAATAGTCACTATGTACAATGTTCTGGTTCTGCTCACTTTACTCTGCTTCAGTTTGTGTAAGTTTTTCCAGGTTTTTCTGAAAGCATCCTGCTCATTCATCATTTATTATAGCACATTCCATTATAATCATAGGCGACAACTTATTCGACTGCTTTCCAATTCTTTACCGCTTGTATGTATTTCTTAACAAAAGCTTACTTAACTTTGACTGAATTTTTAAAAATTAATGAGCACTTATTTACTCTCTCTCCCACCTATCCCTCTCCATGAAAGAAGAGAAGGGAAAAGAAGAGAAGGGAAGGAAAGGAAAGAGAAAGGAGCAAATAAATAAAAATAATGACCTTTGTAATTGTTTATTCAATAAGTAGCCACATTTTACATTAAAAATAGGCTAAAAAGTAAATAAAATACCCTAGGTGCCTGATAAAATGTATAGTCTACTCCTGTGGCCTAAATAGAGGTTCTGAACCATTTTGTGTGTTTATCTTCTATTCATGCAGACCCCTTTGGCAACCTGATGAAACCTATGGACTTGTCAGGATAACATTTTTAAATGCATAAAATACATAAGATTAAAAATGAAAACAATTATATTAAAATACAATAATAAAAATATTTTTCCAAAAACAAGTCTCCAGATCCCAAGTTCCAAATTCCTGACAGACAAAAAACAAATCCTCAAAATCATTTAAAATCAAGCAGTATAATTTAGTCATTCATAGTACTGAGCAGTACACTATACAGTTCAGAACTCTTGTAGCCCAGACTAAGAGATGAAAAGCTCCATGGACTCCAAACTGTATTTTATGAGGAAATGTGGATTTGGAAAACATTTGGGACTAAAAGAACAGATTTCCTCCAATTCCTTGTATCTTCAGTGCTTAACATGTTACCTGGCACATAGTAATTCTCTAAATAAGTGCCTGTTGACTAACTGACTGATTGACTGACTAACTTACAATAACTCTCTTTCGAAGTATACCTGACACCTCAAAGACTGGCCAATATGACAGTAAAAGAAAATAATAAATGCGTTGCATAATTGAGACACTAATATATTGCTGGTGGAGTTGTGAATTAATCCAGTTATTCTGAAAGGCAATATGGAATTATGCACAAAGGGCTTTAAAAGAATGCATACCTTTTGATCCAGCGATACCACTACTAGGTTCGTGCCCCAAAGAGATAATAAGGAAAATACTTGTACAAAAATATATGATGGTGATGGAATACTACTGTGGTGTAAGGATTGACAATCTGGAGGATTTCTATATGAACTGGGAGAACCTCAATGAACCGATTCAGAGTGAAATGAGCAGAACCAGGAGAACATTATACACAGAAGTAAAACATTGTGGAACAATGTAATGGACTTTGCTACTAGTAGCAATGCAACAAGCCAGGACACTCCTGAAAGACTTATGAGAGAGAATCCTAACCACATTGAGAAAGAACTATGGGAGTAGAAATGCAAAAGCAAAACATATGACATCGCTTATCACATGTATATATGGATATGTAATTTGGAGTTAAGGCTTTAAAAAAATCACTGTATAGCAAAAATTAACAATATGGAAATAGGTATCAAGTGATAACATTTATACAACCCAGTGGAATTGCTTGTCAGCTCTGAGAGGGGGAGGGAAGAGGAGAGAGAAAGAAAACGAATCATGGAAACATGGAAAAATATTATAAAATAAATAAATAAAGCAAAGTATATTGACATTTTCCATGCTTTTTAATATTCTTCAATATTTTATGATATCTGGTTAAGGCAAATAGCCCTATCTGCAAATATAAATTCATGAAGTTCTCTTAATCCCTACTCAAAGGAAGAGAATTGTTGAAGATCCTAGTACTTTATTGCTATTTGGGAAGAAGCATCTTTTGTTCTTATTTTTGCTATTCTTAGTTGTTTTGTTTTTTACTTTTTCCTATATGAAGGAGAAAGAGTAGAAGTTGGAAGAGAGCTCCTTGAAAGCATGAAGGAAAGGATGAGGCTAGAGCAACTATACAAATGATATGAGGGTAAATGCAATCACTAAGCCCATTTACCTAGAAGATATCTAGACTCTCAAAAAATTGCTAATTTGAAAACTAAATTTTGGACTTTCCAAAGACTTCTTGAGGAGTGGATAAGGTACTGAAAAGGCTTTCAGAAAAGGGTAATTTAGGAATAAATAAGTTACTGGAGAACCTTCCAAACTCCCCAAAGAGCTATCCAGAATTGGAATGTCTACCAAAGTACATCCTAATTTGATTTGCAAAAAATGAAAAATTTTAACTAGAGAAAGAGTAAAGGGGATTGATGAAGGCAATTTCTTGTTTCACTTGAACTTGCAGAGAGAAATGCCTTTCCTTACAACTTTGATTATAATTGGCCATGAAGGGTAAGAACATGCCAATTTGGCCTTTTTGAATATGATAGTAGTCAGCTGCAGTGGATTACAAGGCTGTCTTTTTTTTTAAAACCCTTACCTTCCACTTTAAAATCAATACTATGTATTGGTTTCAAGGCAAAAGAGTGGTAAAGGCTAGGCTAAGAGGTTACACAGGGTTGCACAGCTAGGAAGGGTCTGAGGCCAGATTTTAATCTAGGACCTCCCATCTCCAGGCCTAGCTCTCAATCCACTGAGCTACCCAGCTGCCCCCAAGCTGTCTTGATGAGAATTAATGTGGGAAAAGTCACCTCTTTGTGCTGGGCCTATAAAAAAGAAGTCAATTTCAGAGTTAAATATTTTTGCCCCCTTTCCCACATTCCCAAAGAAATCCCAAGAGAACAACAGACCTAAGTTTTGGCAAGATGGGGGAATGTTCTATACTGGGGGTTGGAGAGGAAGAGAAAAAGAGAAGACCTCTCCAACCATGAATTTCAATTAAATGTGCTCTCAAAAACAAAGGAGTTGCTGGGCCGCAATTTTTCTGGTCCTGGACTTAGAGAAATAGTGGTATAATCTCTCATTCTCAAGAGACGGCAGATGTGGACAGTAAAACCATATGGTCTAAGTAGCAAGATTTCCTACCCCTTTGATTTCTTGAGGTATGTCAAGATTTCCTAAACTCCAACTTTATGGATAGAGAGAAATGAGGGTTTCCTATGTATGCATTTCCAGAATCCAGCTTCTAATCAGAGAAGGGGAAGTTCCTGGGCAATAGAAGTTTGGGGTTTGCATTGTTAAGTAGTACCATATCTGAGAGTTCCATGTATGGACTTCTTGAGAGATTCCTGGCGGTACTCAGCTCCTGAGAAGAAGGGAACCTCTTGGCCTCAAGTGGCCTCAAAGTGATAGCATGAAAGAGGAAAAAATACCCTTTTCCATTCTTCTATTGCCATAATGCAGATTGGATAGGATGAATGATGCCAGCCTTACATTCAAGTGTGTTTCCCTTCCAAAGAAACTTTGAGCTTTCAGGGTAGTAATATAAGATCGGATGAGTGGATGGTTCTCTGCATTGGAAGAGGGACTCTTCAGAATCACATAGTAATTACTTTCTAGCAATCCTCCATTGTTTTTTACCCCTTCTCAGAATCAAAGTCCTTATGATAGTATGACAAGGTTGAATGTTTCTGTGGATGTCTGTGGGAGGTTATTAGAATTCACCAGAAAAGGAAGAGAATATTGCCAATTGATTATAGACTACCATGAGTCCTATATAATGTTTCACTTTTTTGTGTGTCCCTGAAATTTATTATTACTTTGAATACTTGTTCAGGTGCAATTTGAGTAGCCTTTTACCCATAATTGTAAATACTTGGAAAAAATCTCTATATTTGAATAAACTATGAGGTTTTTCAGAAGCATTTATATTAAAGAATAACATGAGCCACAGAGGGAGTCACCCCACTTCCAAGACTGAACCTGGTCAGTGTAAGTCCAGAACTTGAAGGATGTAAAAGCACAGGTAAAATGTATGCAAGAAAACTTGAATAATACATAGTTTTTTATAGTTTGAAAAGAATTTGGTCCTACTTCTGAAAGGGAAATCAATAACATAATATTCATACCAATTTTTGCATTTATTTTGATTGTTATTTCTAGGCATTCATCTAATGGAAACGATAATAATAACTAGCACCTACAAAGCACTTTAAAGTTTCCAAAGTATCTTACAAACATTATCAAATCTTATCCTCGCAATGATCCTGGGAGGCAGGTACTATCATTGTCTCATTTTAAGATGACTTCACTGAGACCGTTGAAGTGGCTAGCCTAAGGGTCACAGAGCTAGTCATTATCTAAAGCTAAATTTGAATTCAGGTCTTGATTCCAGGTCCAGCAGTCTATTCACTGGGTCACTTGGCCACCCTAATGTAACTACTCTAATATCTTGCTTGCTTTTTCCCTCTTTTTTTGTGGAACCTGCATTTCCTTAGCACACAGGGAAGAGTCTCTTCCATTCACCTCCCACATTCTCTCTATGCATTGACTAGGCTACTCTAATATGTAACTTCACTGAACAGTGTTAAACAATGAGTTACAGTACCATTAAATGCCCTTCTGCAAGGAGACTTCCTGGTCCTCAATCCCCAAATGCTAGTGCCTCTCTTCTGAGATTACCTTCCATTAACTGTACATATAGATACCCTCTGGGGATCTAGTTCCTCTTATGGCATCTCCCTCATTAGAATGGGAGCTCTTTGAGGGGAAGGACAGTCCTTCTGTTTTTCTTTGTATCTTTATACAGTGCTACACAGTAATCACTTAATACATGTTTGTTGACTGACTGCTAGAGATCTGAGTTTTCTCCACAGCCTTCTGTAACAAAAACCTATACAGTTTCCCTCCAAAGGTTTACTCAAGAGCATTGTCTATTCCATGGGTCAGAGCTACAGGTTTGTGGTTTATTTCTTCATTTGATTTGTTTATAGGATTATAAACTATCCCAACAGACACCTGAGACTTTGATGAGGTAGTTAAGGGTAGAGGAGAACTGCAGTGATTATCAACTATCAAGATTAGTCAGTGTGGAGATCAAGGATATGAAAAAAGAGCTCATCCTCAGCCTAGAGGGGAGGGGAAGGGTTGGTGTGAGCTGGGGGTGAGAGAGGGAGGGACAAAGCCAAAGTCAGGCTGAGGCCAGAAGAGCAGATAAAATTTGCCCTGAAAATTTACCCAGCCTGTTCCCAGGAGTTAGTCAGACACTACATGTTTATCATTCACCTTAATTCAAATCAATTCTGATTTACAGGAATATCAACTGTTTGAAGAGATAGGTGACTTCTTCAATATATACTTCCTTATCTTTCTCTCTGTATGAAATTAGTGAATTTAAGGGGAACTTGCTCTATTCGGTAAAAAATAAAGTCATTTGAGGGCACCATGCATATCTGACCCAGGAAATGGTAGAAAAGAAATAAGATGATTGACTGAATTTTTCAATTTTCCCCAAATTATATTGCAGTCATGAAGTCTCTCTGAATTCTGAACTCTAACTTCCCAACTAAATAATATATGTAAATTAAACCAGTGCCCTGGGAGAGATATAAGTAAGAAGTATGTGACTCAAACACTTTTTCAAGGTCATATCTAAACTAACCCTTGTAAAAATTGAACATTTAAAGAGGAAAACATTGAAGTTCTATTTTTTATTATCATGTCATGTTTCAATCATGTCTGACTTTTTGTGGCCCTATTTATGGTTTTCTTGGTCAAGATATTGGAGTATTTTGCCATTTCTTTCTCCAGAATCATCATTTTATAGATGAGAAAACTGAAGCAAAGGGGATTAAGTGACTTGTCAAAGTCACACAGCTAATAAGTGTCTCAGGCCGGATTTGAACTCGGGAAGTGTTCCTGACTCCAGGACTAGCACTCTATCCACTGCACTTCATTGTCATGTAATAAATCGATTCTATTTACATGGAGCTTACTGCTCTGTTACTGTTTATAAGCTGAAATGAGTGGGAACTTTCAATGGCTTTTAAGTGGAAGAAATTGCCACTTACTGGGTCTTTCCCTGACTCCACTATCTATTTTTCATATTGGCTTGAGAAAATATTTCCCCTCTCTAGGACTCATTTTTCTCATCAGGAGATTGTACTACAACATCTCCAAGGTTTCTAGCTTCAACACTGAATTAAAAATTTAAGAAAAATAAAAACTATTAAGTGCTTACTCTCTGCATGGTATTGCAATACAATGCAAAGATGAAACAAGAGCCTCTGCCTCAAAGAAGATTACATTCTTATATATGATTCTATAGTTCTGTATCAAAAGTAAATCAGAGTAGCAAAAACTGGAAGAAAAACTGAGTGCCCACCAATCAGGTTTGGGTTGAAGAAATTGTATTACAGAAAGGAAATAAACTATCTCAGTGCCATTTTAAAGACGAGTACAGGGAATTCGGAGAAACATAGGGAGAATTATTTGAACTTGAGAAGAACAAAGAAGGCAGAACCAGGAGAACTCACAACTTCAAGAACCAATATTGCAAGTCAAGCGAACACTTATTCATTGCAAGGACCTACCTCAATCCTAGATAAGAGATGATCAAACATGTCTTCCTCTTTTCTAGGCCATCTCAATACCATTCCAGCTGTGATCTGATCATTATCCTCATTCCCTCCCTTCAGCCTTGGGTTGCAGTCGCTGGAATGCTGGACTCTCATTAGTAAGCTTATCTTGTCCCAAGCATAACCTCCTCAGTCTACCACAATTTACCACTCCCTAAACCCCTTCCCTCCAGCTCCCCTTTATGTGAAGTTTAGCCCATTCTAATTTAAGGTCCTTGAGGGCAAGGACTGCCTTGTCTACTTGTATTTGTAACCTCAATATTTTGTCTATTATACAGAAAGCACATCATAAATGTTTTACCTAGCTAGCTAGCTATCCCCTTAGAGGAGCTGTAGGTGTAGAATATCACATAAAATGTCAGATGCACCTGTTGTATTGTCGTTTTTTCAGTTTAAGAGGAAAAGTTCACTGGGGATGACAAAAACTAAAAATTTAAGGGTAAAAAACCTGAGTCAACAAAATTTTTCCATTAAAACTTTTATTTTTTGACATGATTCATGTTTTTACTTTCCCCTTCATCCCCCCTTTAACCCCACTCCATATCCAATGCGCATTTCCACTGGTTTTAACACATGTGATCAGTCAAGATTTATTTACATATTATTGATAGTGGCATTGGTGTGGTCATTTAGTGTCTATATCCCCAACCATGTCTGCATCAATCTGTGTGTTCAAGCAATTGTTTTACTTCTGTGTTTCCACTCCTGCAGTTCTTCCTCTGAATGTGAGTAGCGTTCCGTCCCATAAATGCCTCAGAATTGTCCTGGGTCATTGCATTGCTGCCAGTACAGAAGTCCATTACATTCAATTTTACCACAGGGTATTGGTCTCTGTGTACAATGTTCTTCTGGCTCTGCTCCTTTCACTCTGCATCAATTCCTGGAGGTTGTTCCAGTTCACATGGAATTCCTCTAGTTTATTATTCCTTTGAGAACAATAGTATTCCATCACCACCATAAAGTAAACTGGAAGTGTCCATTCTAACCTCTCACAAGCCACTGAAAGTTCTCGGTAAGCCTGGATAGGATCTGTTAGGTCTGGGTAGTTAGCCTAGGATTTCCTCAGAATTAAATCTCTTTAGAAGGATCAAGCATTCAACACCATGTATAACAAAATGCTTAGTGAAAGACTTGAGGAATTAATATAAACTATCAAGTCTAAGTGGTTTTTATTTCATAAATTAGTCATTCTTCCTTAAAAATCAGCATTGGTGAAACATTAAATTTTTTTAATGAATTAACTATGAAAGCTTTACCTAGTAAGCTTTGGGAGAACCTCAAATCAGTATCAATAATCTCATTTCTCTCTTTCAAAACCAAGAGGAAATGCTTTCCTGCAAAAACAATTATTGTGTGCTTGAATTAAAATAAAATCAGGCTGGTGTCTTTGAGGAGGTCTGTGCCAACAATCCATTAGTTTGAACAAACTCCACTTGTGGCACATTTTCCAGAAATACAGCTTAGGAAAACAGATTCATTTCAAATTCCAATAGGAATACAGACCATCTCCATTTTTTGCATCTATTATCCCTGCCTCTGCCCTTTAAATATCAAACTCTAAGAGATGGTAAAATCTTTTCCAGAGTAAATTACATATCAACTTCCATTCATAGAAAACATATTGCAAACACTTAAGCTGCCTGGTCATTCAGGTGTTCTGTCTAAATTGAGACTTTTAGGCACTAATAATAATTAACTACTTTCTTAGCAACAAAAAAGTCTTAAATGCCTATTTACTTAATGGTCCCCTAGGGTGTCTTTGTTTTGAATGGGATAAAAAAATCTTAGCTGCAAAATAAGCAGGTGATTCTAATCAATAAAGCCAGAGGACTATATTGATTACAAGAACTCTATTCTTTAGTCATTAACCCTGTGAATTCTTTACTGAAGCTGCAGAGGAGTATTTTTGCCCACTACAACATAAGAGAGCTCTCATGCAGCAATTGGAATCTCCTTTCATTACGCTACCTTGTTTTAATGGTTTCCACTTAATCTAGATATGGGATCCCATTGCAGTGAATCCATTTCAAGTGCTGTCCATATGCAAGGATGACCCCACTGTCAGTCTCTCACCAGAGTGCATGTTCAGAATGTTTGTGGTGTGTGTGTGTGTGTGTGTGTGTGTGTGTGTGTGTGTGTGTGTGTGTGTTTCTGGCAATGGTGATGTATTTGATAATAAAGCATTAATCCAGCTAAGGAGTTCTTCCTCCAGAAATGGAGAATGAACTCCCCATTTGTGTTTTTGCCAGCACCTACCAAAGAGTTTATGTGATGAGAAACAGCATTGTTTACTAGCAACAAACAACCACTTAAACGACAAGAGTTGTATGTAGTTTAAAAGAAGCTTTAAATGAAAGATCTTCCTGGTTTCTCAGGCTCAGTGTCTTTGTATTTGTTTTTGTTTGAGAAATATACTTTGTATAAGCATGACAATGAGAATCTGATATCTTTGCTTCCTTATAAAAATCAAAAAAAAAAAATACAACAAAAACGGAAAGTCTTAAATACTAAAGAGGATTCCGTACTGTGATAGAATCATCATCAAAAGTCTTAACCAAACAACTCGATCAAGTATAAGCTCTCTGAGGGCAAGGATTTGTTTCATTCTGTCTTTCAGAGAAGGCCTTGCACCAGACCTTGTATGTAACAGGTACTTCAGAAACTTCAACTGAATTTCATTAACTCTCAACTACCAGAGTAATATATCCTGTCCCTACTCAGAAAAGGGAGTAAAATTAAGGGGGGAAAAGTCAGGACTAAGGATCACATATGTATATAATAATGTAGAGAGAATTTGTAAGGACATTCTGGCTAGACACTACATGTCCTCTTCCATAAAATGGAAGAATGTCCTAAAATAGCTAGGAAAGTAAGGTCCACAAAATGTCAGAAAAAAACAGTTGAAAACTGTAGTTTCATCAATGAAATAGTTCTTTTGGCTAAATGACATTTTGTCCCTGGTTCAAATTATTTTTAATTAAACTGATGAGTTGCTGTAGTTTCCATGAAAGCAGGCTAGCTTGCTTCACAATGGGTGGGTGAGTTTGTTATTCCTCCAACCTCATTTGTGGAGGTATACAGGAAATGGGCAAGCAGAAGTCAGAGAAGGCAAAGATTTTGTTTTTGATGCCAACAATCACAATAAAACATAAAAAATGATTAAAGTTCTAGTGTTCTAAAATGCCCAGGTAAGGTGTTTTGGCATCTAGTAATCCATCTGGATAACTGACAAAAATTCTCCCTTTTATCTCACTGTTTTCAGAACCATGTAGCTGTTGTTGTTTAGTCTTTCATTCATGCCCTAATCTTCGTGACTCCATGGACCTTTCATATGCCAGGTCCTTCTTTCTTCTACTATGTCCAGAAGACTGTCCAGGAAGACAGTTCATGTTTATTGTTCCCATTACACTATCTATCCATCTCAATCTCTATCATCCCCTTCTCCTTTTGCCTTCTTTTTTTTTACCAACATCAAAGTGATTCCTGTCTTCTCATTAGGTAGACAAAGTATTTAAGCTTTGGCTTTAGTATTTGACCTTGCAATGGATAGTATGAATTCATTTCTTTAAATATTGACTGACAATTTCCTTACTGTCCAAGGGACTCTTAAAAGTCTTCTTCAGCACCAAATTCAAAAGTGTTCATTCTGTGGTGCTCAGTTTTCCTTATAATCCAACTTTCACAGCCATATATTGCTAGGAAAACCATAGGTTTGACTATATAAATCTTTGTCAGCAAGATGATGTCTTTGCTTTCTAGCATACTATCCATATTTGCCATAGTTTTCCTTCCAAGGATCAAGATCCTTTTAACTTTATGGCTTCAGTCATTATCTTCAGTGATCTGTGAACTTAAAAATATAAAATCTGTTGTGCTTCCTATATCCTCACAATAGCCTACTTTGGAGTCCTGAACATCCAAGATGAATAGGCAGATTTTGTCTTCCTACACCCAAATTTGTCCAGTGGAAAAAATAAGAATTCCATGTTTCTATTCTCCACATGCAGATGTGGCTGACTTTTAATGTTAACCACAGACTAAAACTTTCCAGCAGTATTCCAAGTCTGTTGTCATAGATAACATTGAAATTAAAATATCACTTTATAAATTAAGGCTTATTCCACTATAATAAATCAATCTCCATTTTTGTCAAGTGTTGTTCAGTCTTAGATACCTATGCTATTTGACAACCAAATATTTTTATACCCCAGTGACCACAGTACACAATGACACAAGAGAAATTATTGCTATTTGACAGAAATAGACTGAACAAGATTATTAACCAGAGGTCCCAGCTAGATAGTGGCAAACAAATTAATAAAAAAGTGGGTGGGGGGGGATCCAGTTCAATCTTTAGCAAGCTGCTAAACATTGACCAGCATATCCCTGATGAAATCTCTCTAAGGCCAAAGGATTGAACTGCACTTTTATGTAATGCACAGAACACACTTTACAGTTTAATCTGTTATTAATACTTTCCCATTATTTTCTGAATTCTAGACAGTCTATGAAATGATGCATCAAACCCTGATTTGTAGCATTTGTCAATTTCCAAATGCAAATACTCACTTTGAAATTTTAACAAGTGGCTTTCATGAACTGGTTTGAGCTGGTTCCAGCATATGCTGGATTTCATGTACCAGAAAGAACTATGCCTATGAAATCAAAGGATCTGGGTTCAAGGTTGGGCTTTCCTCCTTAGAATATATGTGATCTTGGCAAGTTATTTAACCTTCCTGGAACTCAGATTCCTCGTCTGTAAAATGAGAGAGTAGGGTGACATGTTCTTAATGACTAAATTGATACTATCATTTGATTTCTATACTTCTGCTAATACTTCTAAAGAATTAAGTCTATTGTGTCTTTTTCTTCTTGCCATTTGTAATACACATTTGAGATCATCCGAGACATTATGACCAGTTATACCTACATGACTGATGGGCAGGTATTTTAAATTGGCTGGACTTTCTAATATTCATTGTGATATTTGTCCCTTAAGAAGTCTTGGGTTTCCTTGAGAAGATCTGTGGTCATTGTCTGCACTTGGCAGAACCACTCTATTTCAGATCACTTTCCCATAGACCAGGCTTAACCTTCTTCATCTGGGACCTTCAGGGAATTTTCTTCTTAAATCCTGACAGCATTTATCTGCTCCATAGCCCTGAGGTAATTTTCCACTAACTTCAAAAAAAACAAAAACAGATAAGTGTTCCCAGGTGTTTCAAAGGTAAAAACCCCAAATAACATTTAAGGCAGATTGAGAGCAAGAATAACCTAAGGCATCAGGACTAATTTTCAAATGGAAAAAAAAGCTACTCCCAAGACCCTAAAGTGGACCTAGACCCAGCAAATGATGGCCTTGGCTGCCATGTTATTAGAGAAGATGAAGTCAGCTAAGTGAAGAAGTTGACAGCATAGTCCAAATAAGTGGCCCGACTGATCCCTCAGTGATTCAACCAATTTGAGTTTGTAAATGTGATCACCCATACAATCTTTTTTATTATTATTATTCAGGCTGATTCATCTGTCTTCTGTCATATAGCTGGACATGAAATAACTGCTTACAATAAGAGTTACTTATGAATGGTGACATTACATAGACATGGCTCAAGACAAAAAAAAATTACCAAGTTGATACTTTCCCAGTTAAACTGGGTCACTGAGAAAGTCAGGTCATATTCGAAATATTTTCTTTCACATGATTACTTATCATTTGGATCCATCAAGTTAATTTGTCCACAGTAGAAATGACAGCTTTAGGGAAGGGAAAAGAACAAATTTTAAGAATTTATTATCAGGGCAGCTGGGTAGCTCAGTGGATTGAGAGTCAGGCCTAGAGACAGGAGGTCCTGGGTTCAAATCAGACCTCACACACTTCCCAGCTGTGTGACCCTGGACAAGTCACTTGACCCCCATTGCCCACCCTTACCACTCTTCCACCAAGGAGCCAATACACAGAAGTTATGGGTTTAAAAAAAAAGAATTTATTATCATCTCAGTTCTTATGTCATCTTCATTTCCCAAAATATCCTCTGAAAGAGGCATCCCTTATACCTGAGAATAAAAATTGAGGAAGAAAGACAATGGAACAAAACTAACCAATACATATTAACCAGGCTCAACAGTATATGAAATAACAAAAATCCATAACTTTCTGCCTTTAGAAGAAAGGGAAGTAAATTCTCATAGAACTTTTTGGGAGGTCAAATTTGGTCTTCATAATTTTAAAACATTTCTTGACTCTTTAAATTTCTATAGTCATTGTATATCTTGTCTTCCTATTCTCCTTCATTCTTTTTGCATCAATTCATATCCTAAGCTTCCTAAGCTTCTCTGCACATTCTTCAGATTCAATACTTTTTATTGCACAACAATACTCTATTACACTCCTGTATCACCTTATGTTTAATCATTCTCCAACTAATAGATATCTACTTTATTTCTAGTTTTAAATTATTTCTAATTATCTCTATGGGCAACGAGAGCGTTATTGCTGAACTTAGAGAGTGTATTTTCTAAGAAATCAGAGATTTAACCCAAACATACAATGCAACATTAGGAGCACTGGTGTGAGGTCTAGAACACTTGAATTCTAGACCTGAGTCTGTGGCCTTGAAGTCATTTAAACCATTCTGGTCTCCAGTTTCCCTTTCTGTAAAATGAAAGGGTTGAACCAAATAATCTCTAATATGCATTGAAAATCTTAAGCTTTATGGTATTCTGTTATCCTTAATACTATGTAATCTAAATTGAAGAATTATAGAACTTGAAAAGAAATTTTAAAATCACTGCATCTAATCACGTCACCTTTACAAAATAAGGAAAGTTAAAAGCAACAGTTAACTGATTTCCCAAAAATACAGTACTTTTTATATAGCCAGAATTAAAATCCTGAAGAATATATTTATGTGACAATAGCATGTTTTGAATATAATATGCATATACGAATATACATTTGAAAATTCTACATATGTGTATTACAATCCAATAGAGGCTTTGAGCCTTTAGTAATACGAAGCATGACTTGATACTCTTAAAACTTTAAGGAATGAGTGATTGCTGTATCATACTCACTCCATGCATTGATTGAAATGCATCCATTTTTTCTTTTGTGTAATTACTGTCTATGTCCTCCTATAAATTTTCCACAAAATATCTATCCAATATATGGAAGGTCTTCCTTTAGTTATTAAATATTTTGCAGACATCCATGCAACATGTAAGATCTGTGGTATTCCTCATTTTTGCTACCTTATTCTCATGCTCTTCATTTCCAGTTTGAGAGAGAGAAATAAATATAAATATCTATAGATAATATCAACATCCCTGATTATATTTGTATTCTCTCTTTTTTTCATAAGCAAGTCATTATTGGTATTCCTCACTTTTGCTATCTGATTGGTCTGCCTCCATTTCCAGGAGAGAGAGAGAGAGAGAGAGAGAGAGAGAGAGAGAGAGAGAGAGAGAGAGAGAGATCATTGTTATTAGCATCATTGATTATATTTTTATTGGGGTTTTTTCTGTTCAAGTCATTATTGATAATATTTTTGTTAACATCCACTTGACTTTTTTTTCCCAACAACTTTTTGATTGCCTTAGGTCTTGATTTTTTCTGAAATCATGGTGCTCCACAATTCAAAGCCCCATATCAACACCTGGAGAATATGAAAATACTGATGTGACAAAGATATGCTTTGGAAGTTGAAAGCGATCTAGTCATTGAAAATATTTTACAATTTCCCAAATATATTCTGACTTATTCTTTTCTATTCAATCCCAGGCCCCATCATTGTCTCTCGATGGTATCTACTCAAGATCTACATCTATATCTATTTATATCTATCTCTGTCTATATCTATACCATATCCATGCCTAATTTACCTCAAAGGCATAAACTGTTTCATTTTCATCTCTCTATTCTTGTACATAATAGGAGTTTAATGAATTTTTATTGAATTGAGCAAGTCCTTGACCTCTTTAGGCCTCAGTTTCTTTACTTGCAAAATAAGAATTTATATTTAATGACTTCTAAGCTTCTTCCAGCTATAAGTCTCATGATTCAATGATTTAGAATTCTAGTTGGATTCTAGTCCATGTATATCCCAGTCTAGCTACCGTGAAAGTCCCAGTTTCCAGGAGGGTTGATAGTAGATGACATTCTTCTGTACCACAAAATAATATTAGGGATGAATAAACATGGCTGTAAAGTATTTCACAAATATGAGTGTCATATTAATTCTTTATAATGACAAAAAGCATGGGTTTTATTTCATGGGGTTAGAGAGATAAAATGGGTAATGTAAATTCAATACTTCTGGCAAAGATGGTATATTAGAAAATTAGAGTTTATGACATTGTTATCATTAACACACAGCTTCCAGGAAGGTAGAAGACATGCACTAAGACTTTGCTTATAAAAACTAGGCAAGAATCCAATCACTGCTATTGCTCACGGTTTCATATTTGGAGAGAACCAGCTGTACTCTGTACCAAATGTAGGGTATACTATTAACCAGTTACCTCACAAATTTAAAATAAATAAAGATTAAAGACAAGAGGATAAAGAAGTCATGGGGAAAATATGTAATTATCAAGCATAAACATCTTTCCTGAGGTCTCAGTCATCTAGCCAATAAATCCAAACAATCTCATTGTTTTAAAAAGTGACACAAAGCCAAACAAAGGGTATCTCATCCCTAGCTGGGGAAGTGAAATTCCCACAAATGCCCTGGGAAAAGTTACCCCAGGGAAAGTTCTAGTCTAAGGCTGGTATTAAAGAGAAAGTGAAAGAGCCTAACAAGCACTGAACAAGTACATTAAATAAATAAGTAAAGAAAGACATAACACACTGAAATTGGGACAGTGGGAAAGATGAGTGCATTTTCTGGTGGGCCAAGTGAGAAGAATTACATGAGAAAAAAATACCCTAAATTAATTAATTAATTATTATAAATATTAATTTGGTTATTTGGTTCAATATTAATTTAAAAAATTTTGTAGTTGTATTTTTATTTATTTATTTACCTTGTTTGGAGATTTTTATTTAATTAATTAATTTAGGGTATTTTTTCTCATGTAATTCTTCTCACTTGGTCCATTTTATTTATTTAATAATGGCTAGGGATCTAGTCATCTCTGCTCAATAGTTAGGGAAGAAACTTTAGAGGATTTTAGAGAAGAGCCAAGTCTGTTTATGTTGCACAGCATATAAGGTGGTGATTCTATACAGATGTGCACTTAATATACTCTTCTTAATCATGGTAATAATGATTCTAAGAGTTCAAGAATGGAGCTGTAGGTTAACCCCATGAATCACTTCTACCAAGCCCTTTATAATGATGTCACTTTTAGTGACCAGGAGAAAGGTTCGATTCAACAAGAATTTATGAAGCACCTACTATGCAAGAGGTCTATGTGACCCTAGGCAAGTTTTTTTGATCTGCCAGTCCTCTAGGCAACTCTTTAAGTCTCTAAATAATCAGAAAAGAAATGCAAAAGACGTGGTTAGATAGCCTGGGGAAAGGAAGGAAGGAAGGAAGGAAGGAAGGAAGGAAGGAAGGAAGNTTGCAAGTGCTTACAAAAAAATGTAATTGGGGGCAGCTGGGTGGCTCAGTGGATTAAGAGCCAGGCCTAATGATGGGAGATCCTGGGTTCAAATTAGACCTCAGACACTTCCTACCTATGTGACCCTGGCAAGTTACTTAACCACTATTATCTAGCCCAGTGATTCCCAAAGTGGGTGCCACTGCCCCCTAGTGGTTGCTGCATTGATCCAGGGAGAGCGGTGATGGCCACAGGTACATTTGGGGGCAGTGAATAACTGTAAGGGGGTGGTGATAGGATGTGACAGGGGGCGCTAAGTAATATTTTTTCTGGAAAGGGGGTGGTAGGCCAAAAAAGTTTGGGAACCACTGGTCTAGCCCTTACCACTCTTCTGCCTTGGAACCAATACATAGTATTGATTCTAAGATAGAAGGTAAGGGTTTAAAAAAATGCAAAAGAAAAAAGGGAAGACTTGTCCAGTTTGCCTTCTGTTCATGCAGTGCTCAAGGCTTTGATTCCCTGTTTGCTGGCTGTGGAGTTTGCTTGTATTAAGGGTAGGTAGGTCCAAACCTGTGTAGGTAGCCAAAGAGTGAAGGGGTAAGAGAGAAGAGATAAGGGCATATTTTGTTTATTTTGCATCTTTATTTAGTCTGGGCTCCAGTTACCAGAAAGGCATATGTTGACTAAAGGTAGTAATGTTTCCTAAATCCTGAAATACTTGAATGTAGGGAGACTTTATGAAACTTGATCAAGGCCCCCCTGGCTTCTTTGCAGAGATGAGGGACTATAGTTGTATAACACCGTATGGATATTTGTTCACTTTTTCCCCTTCTTTTTTATTCTTTATTATATCAAGTTGTTCTCTGGGAGGGGAAAAGTTACACTGAAAAATGTAGGTAATAAAAAATTAAAAGATGTCAATAATTTTGTTTTAAAGAAATAAACTGAGCTGAGGTAAATTGAAATCAAATAAAAGACAATATGGCTAAAGAAAACTATTGAAATAGGAATCAATGCAATGATGTAGTTGGATTAGATTATCTTTAAAGCCCCCTCCATCTGCAAAATACAAGATTCTACACTATAAATTCAGTCTTGGATATTCTCAAGAGTCTTTTCTATTTCTATTTACAATAAGTCTGTGATTCTAGGGGCAGGTACACAGGAGTATAACAGGAAAACTTTAATGAGTTTTCCAGCAAGTTTTCATTTTCTGCCCCCCTTCTTCCCCTGCAAAGCCACAGCTGATATCCGTTAATATATTTTTCCTCTTCAGGCCCTCTGGCAAATGTTTCACCATACCTCAGTAGAGTTGTACATGGAAGAATAATGCCTTGTTTGCCGCAAACTGGAAGGAGAACTTGCTTATAAGCCTAATTTTTCAGTTTCAATTGGAAATTTAAAAAAAAGATACCAGCTGTGCTTCAGGAATTTCTCTCAGATTCTAGATCAGGGCAATATGTCCAGGATATGAACCCAGATATAAACTTGACTATGTATAGCAGAAGTAGAGTTACCTTCTATTCCATATGGAGCAAGCAAGGGGAGGACAATGTCCTCATGACCCAATTTTAGCATCATCTGCCCTTTCTCAGCTTCCAAGAAACAACTATTAATATTAGGAATGAGGAAAAAAAAATCACCACCTCCTTTAATAGTAAAAGGCTACCTGTTTAACCAGAAGGATTTAATGATAAAAGTAAGAGCAAGGAGTTTCTACCATTTAAGATAATATGCCCTTAAGAGGTAAGTAGATGAGATTGAATTTGGATTTTTAAAAATTGCAAAAGAAAGGAAGGGGCAGGGAGGGAGCGTGGGTGGCTCAGTGGATTGAGAGTCAAACCTAGAGACAGGAAAGCCTGGATTCAAATCTGTCCTCAGATTCTTCCTATCTATGTGACCCCAGACAAGTCACTTAACTCCCATTGCCTATTCCTTATCCCTCTTCTGCTTTAGAAGCAATCCACAGTATTGATTCTGAGATGGAGGATAAGGGTTTTAGAAAAAAAGAGGGAGAGAGAGAAAGGGAGGGAAGGAAGGAAGGAAGGAAATAGAGAGAAAGAAGAAAAGAAAGGGAAGGAAGGAAGGAAGGAAGGAAGGAAGGAAGGAAGGAAGGAAGGGAAGGAGGGAGGGAGGAAGGAAGGAATGAAGGAAGGAACAAGGGAAGGAGGGAGAGAAGGAGGGAGGGAGAGAAGAAGAACAAGGAACTGAGTATTTCTTAGTGTTTACAGAACTCACGATTTCTCATTTATTACCTGTAAATAAGGCCACTTAACAAAGTCCTGAAAGGCTTTTCTTTGTATGCTCATAAGATACCCCTATCATATACTATTTTATTGATCAATGCCTAAATATTTGTCTGTGTGTTTATATACTTGGCATTTGGGGGGGAGGAGGGGGAACAACAGGTCTTAATGAAATAACTGATCTAATCATAGAAGCCCACAGAAAAGCATGAGAGGGTTAGAAAGCACTCAAAAGGAAAGATTCCAGAATAACTTTGAAGATGTGCTTAAAGGACACAACTAATACACCTCAATGGACCATTACAAGAGGAAGAAAAATAGCATTGCTTAGCAGGCTGATAAATATGAATCTCACTATTAAATAGACTCATCACAAAGAGTCCTGCTATGTCCAGTATTTACAATATTTGATTACATTTCACTTATAAGTAGCTTTAAGAAATGTTGACAAAGACAAGGGCCTGCCTGAAACTACATTACCAAAAAAAAAAAAAAAAAAAAAAAAAAAAAAAAAAAACTTGACAAGGGATCTAACCATGCATATGTTTGTCTTTTTATCTACTTTTATGTACTCAGGAAGCAACTCAGCCAAAGTGTCATCTTCAAATGTGAATAAAAAATATGTATATCTGTCTATGTATAAGATCTCTTACCAAATCTGGTTTTAGGATGTTATTAGATCTTTGGGTATTTGAGTCTATGCTAAAATAGCTTTCCTACTAACTGATCCATTTGCAAACTGGAAGGAATAATCTAACTAAATGGAAAGGAAAAACTTAGTTAAAAGGCCTTTTTAAATTTAATTTTGAAACATGTAGTTAAATCTCAAATTAATAAGTTCAAGGATAAAATTACTCCTTTTTAATATTTTATTAATACTTTTTATTACATTATGGTGTATTTTTTACACCATAATGGTAGCCCAATAACCCTTCCGATGAATTCCCACTTCTTAAAAAATAAATAAATAACAGCTAAGTAAAGTCAATCAATACAACCATTTTTAATAATATACATTATATGCTACATTGATAATCTAACATCTCTCCGTCAAGTGAAGGGAAATTGACATTGTCATTAGTTCTCTGAAACCAGGAATATTCACTAAAATTCATTTGAATTCTGTTGTTATTTTTATTTATGTTTTAGTCATTGTGTGATTGTTCTCTGGGTGGGGAGAGATCTACTTTCTATTTTCTGCTCAATTCATACAAGCCTTCCTGTGTTTCTCTGAATTCCTTATATCAGTTTTTTCTTTCAGCACAAATTACTCCCTTTCATTCACAAGCCACAATAAACCATTTTCCAATTCAGATTTTTGCTTCTGTAAAACATGCAGCCAACAATATAGTTGTCCCAAAAATGTACAGGTTTTCCAAAAGTCTTAGTGCTGTTTGAAGTTATTTAAGCTAAAATAAAAATAAAAAAAAAACTTTTAACAAGAGGTTGTCAGGGGTTTCTGACTACACATATATATTTTTTTAATCTAATTTCATGTGTTTTGGAAGCAATTCTGCCAGTCATCTTCAGATATGAAGAAAAATAAGTGTATGTCTGTATATAAGATCTGCCACCCAATTTATGTTTTTAAGATGTCACAAGATATTCAGACATTTGAATATATGCTAAAACCAGAATGCAGAAACCTACACTAGGAAACTTGCCTTTAATAGTCAAACAATAGATATAATTAGCTCGAGGCAAAGGCATTTACTAAAATGGCATAATAATGAAAAGTTACAAAACATCTTCCTTCCTTCAAAACACTAGTGTACAACTTTTCCACAAAGACACAGAGTATCCATGGCAAAAGTAAGCATAATCATTGAGGTAGCTAGGTAGCCCGATAGAGAGAGCCTTGGACTTAGAGTTAGGAAGTTCTGAGTTCAAATCTGCCCTTAGATACTATCTGCATGACCCTGAGCAAGACATTTAACTTTGTCTGCCTCGGTTTCCTGGTCTATAAAATGGGAATGGGAAAATGGCTACTGTACAAATCATCTCTTAACATCTGATTGTTCCCTTTTCATGTTTTCATCAAAGTTATCCTTAATATATGTATAGGTCATTCTCAAAAAGGTTCTATAGAGATAAACAAGTAGGTCCTGGAAGATTATGTCTCTAATATCTTCTTGGTTACCCTTTCTGGCAATATTAGTGGTCATTGTTTTTTTGTATTCTTTTAAAATCTTCCTCTCTCTAAGACAGTGATGACAAACCTTTTAGAGACAGAGTGCCAGATGCCATCCCCACCCCACTCCCAGACCAAGTGCTATGCCCACCCATCCCCAGAGACCCTGTGCTGTGCCCCTCCCCCCACTGAGTGCCATGCATGCTTTGCCCTACCCTTACCCCACACAGGGGAGGGAGGAAGCACTCCCATTGGGCTGTTGGACAGAGGGGCGGGTGAAGTAAAAAAATGTCATCAGGCACAGTGGAGAGGAGGGGAGCAACTCCAACTGAGTCCCTCTGCCTTTCTAGTAATGATCAGTAGGAGAGGCAGGGTGGTTGCATGCCCACAGAGTGCTCTGCATGCCATCTTTGGCATCCATGCCATAGGTTTGCCATCATTGCTGTAAGTATAGCATCCATGTTTCTGAGAGGGGTTCAAGCTGCATCACAAAATTCCATAGGGCCCCCCAGGACTCTAAAGGAGGGAGCAGTTAAGGGCAGTTGGAGTCCTGGTATAAAAGCCAGGTCACCCCTCTTGCAAGGGTCCTGTCTCTTGGCTCTTGGCTCTGGGTACACACACTCTGTGTAGCTCCTGGGGCTGAGACAGTCTCTGATAGCCAGGTGCTGCTTTACATTGATAGCTAACCACAAAGATAGATCTTTAAGCAAAATCACAGTCTACCTTCAGTTTAGCAGTTTAGGTTTTAGAAGGAAGATTATTTAGGGACTTAAATAGGAATTCAGACATTCCAGATACATTCCTACCCTCCCCACCCCCTGCCAGGGAAATGTGTTGTTAGCCTGCAGTTAACAGTTTTAGCCAGATTACCTTCCCTCCTCTTTCCTTAAACTGATTCCCTTCTCCTGGTCCCTGAAATCACTAAATTCATTTAGTTTGTGAAAGATAGTTTGTATTCAGTTAACTGGGGATTATACTTACTACCTTCCTTTCACCAAGCCAAGTATTTCATCCAAGCAGGGGCTGTAACTGCCTCTGCCCTGGGGTCTGTGGACTGATCTGAAGTAAAATATTTCTATCCTGTGAAAGAGTATTCAAACAAAGAAAGTTATTATCACAAGGGTTTAGTCTCTATCCACTTACCATCTTGGCCCAGATTTAACCAAGCTTGAATAACCTCCAAATCAAGCTCTGAGAGGATTCTGTTAACTGATTTCCAACTGCTTACAGGGTGGGGGAGGTGAAGGAGTACTCCACTTGCTCTTGCCCCTCCCATCCAGTCACGTTTGCCTGCTTCTCCTCTGGTCTGGGACAGGGGAGTATCCACTGCCATCTGACCCTAATCTTACATAAGACATCTTAAAAATCAGTCTCATATGTCTATAAGATTGAATGATTTCCTTCCCATATATTTTTCTTCTGGGTTCAAGCCTAGACATTCCTCTTGATTTTTTAAATTATTGTTGTTGATATCTTATATTTTTACATCATCTTTATCTTTTGATATATTCCTCTTTCCTTTCCCAAATAGTGAGTTATCCTTTTTCAATAAAGAATAAAAAAGGAAGAGGAAAATAGCAGTTTAGCAAATCTAGCCATCATATCATCTAACTCTAACAGTGTATACAATGATTCTTTCCCATAACCCTCACCTCAGCAAAGGGAAAGAGTTATATTCACATACTTCTTCATCACCAAGCTTTATCCAGCTACTGATCCATGATTCATTTTAGATTTTCTTAAAAAGTCCTTTCATGACTCTCTTGCATTTTTTTCATATTCAGAATTTCTTTTAGTGGATACAACATTCATACAAAACTCCCCATTCAATGGATACCTATTTGGTTTTTAGTTTTTTGCTTGTATACTACAAAAGGGGTATTGTGGATATAATGGCACATATAAAACCTTCTGTTCTATCTTTCACCTCAGTAAGGTATATTCCTAGGAATAGAATAATTAAATCAAAGGATATAGGAATTTTCATCTTTTAACTAGTGTAATTCCAAATTATTTTCCACAGTGTCTGGGTCAATTTATAGCTCCACCAATGTTATAAACATGTGTTGACTTGTCTAAGGCATTATCTATTTCATTGTGAAATATATGATAGCAGAGTCAAAAGGGAATGGTTCTATAGTCCTTGATAATAAAAAAAAAAGATTTGTATAGAAACTTCATAATGGCAGAAAAAAATTTTGGATGATCTGTTTTACAGAGCTGTAGTGAGTGACCAGAGAGATAATGGATGCGCAAGTGTATTTTAATGATAAAATTGCAGAAATCTAAGCAATTTATTCAATGTTTTTAATATTTAATTTTTTAATTACATGTAAAAAATTTTAACATTTCTTTTTTTATAGTTGTTTGACTTTAATCTTTCTGTATATTATTCATTCCCAAACCATGTTTTCTTTTTTTGATTCAGTTTGAAGATATTTTATTTTACAATTACTTGTAATAATAATTTTAAACATACATTTTGCAAAATTATAAGATCCAAACCATCTCCCTCCCTCCATTCCCTCCCCATTCTCAGAGATGGTAAGAAATTTGAATTGGGATATACATGTATTATCATCTAAAACACACTTCCATATTGGTCATTGTCGTAAGAGAACACTCATATAAAACCAAAACCCCAAAATAAAGACACAAATAAACTAAAGTAAAAAATTGTATGCTTTGATCTGTATCCAACTCCAAGAGTTCTTTCTCTGGAGCTGAATAGTATTTACAGGCAGAAGTCCTTCAGAATTGTCCCATATCGTTGTAATGCTGAAAGGAGCTAAGTCTTTCGCAGTTGATCATCCTACCATATTGCTCTTACAGTGTACAATGTTCTCCCAGTTCTGCTTATTTCACTCTGCTTCCTTTCAGGTATGTTTTTCCAGCTTTTTCTAAAGTTATCTTGCTTATCATCTATTATAGGCCAATGGTATTCCCTCCCCAACATATACCACAATTTGTTCAGCCATTCTCCAATTGATGGACATCCCCTTAATTTTCAATTCTTTGTCACCACAAAAAGAACTGCTATAAATATTTTTGTGCAAATAGGTCCTCTCCCCTTTTTTTATGATCTCTTTGGGGATACATACCTAGTGGTATTACAGGATCAAGGTATAATGACAGTTTTATGGCCCTTTGGGCATAGTTGCAAATTGTCCTTCAGAATAGTTGAATCAGTTCACAATTCCACCTACAATGCATGTGTTCCAATTTTTCCACATCTCAAAAATGTATCACTCTCCTCTACTGTCATATTGGCCACTGTGATAGTTGTGGGGTGGTATCTCAGAGTTATTTTAATTCACATTTTTCTAATTGAGTAATTTAGAACATTTTTTCATATTACTGTTGATAGCTTTCATTTCTTCATCTGAAAACTGCTTATTCATGTGCTTTGACCATTTGTCAACTGGGGAATGGATTGTATTCTTATAAATTTGACTTCATTTTCAATAAATTTGAGAAATTAGACCTTTATCAGATAACTTTTTATAAAAAATTTTCCCTGTTTGTTTGTTTCCCTTCTAATCTTGGTTAAGTTATTGATTTTGCATTTCATAATGCTCTCCATCTCTTGTTTGGCCACAAATTCTTCCTTTCTCCATAGATATGCCAGGTAAACTGTGCTATGTTCCCCTAATTTACCTATGTTAACACTCTTTATATCTAAATCATATGCCAATTTTGACCTTTCCTTGGTATAAGATGTGAAGTATTGGTCTATACCTAGTTTCTGCCATACTATTTTCCAATTTTCCTAGCAGTTTTTGTTAAATAGTGAGTTCTTATATCAAAACCTGGGTTGGGGGGGGGGGGGGGTTATCAAACACTAGATTCCTAAGGTCATTTACCCCTGTATATTTGTATATCTAATGTATTCCACTGATCTACCATTCTACTTCTAAGCCAGTACCTAACTGTTTTGATGATTACTGATTTATAGTACAGTTTGAGATCTGGTACTGCTAGGCTATCTTCCTTCAAATTTTTTTATTAATTCCCTTGATATTCTTGATCTTTTGTCCTTCTAGATGAATTTTGTTATTTTTTTTCTAGTTGTATAAAATAACTAATTGATAGTTTGATTGCTATGGCTATTCAATAGTTTTTAAGCCATTTCATAGCCCATATTATTCAGCACCTATAGTTAATATCTGAGGTTTAAACTTGATTTTAAATTTAACCTCAGTTGAAACTCTGGTAGGAAAAACCAGAAAGAGGAAAGGTTTTGATGGAGGGAAGGTCTTTTTCCATCTGTGGCTTTGCCAGATGCTAATAGTAAAGAGACAGAGTGACTTCTACTCTTTGAAAACAGGCATGTCAGCTTTTTGTATGTTTTACTACTCCCCCAAGCCATTTTAGTAGCGTCAACTTCCCTCCATCAATGACCCAGCTCAGTGTTCAGTGAGGTAAATGAAACTGTCAGGAATGGCATTTGCTACTTGACGTTTTCTACCTGAATGGGGGTGGGGGGGAGAAATTGTACAAAAACATTCACAATAAAAGAAGGAATTTAAAACATCCATCTTATGTACCTGCTGTGACCAGTGTGTAAGGAATAAGACTATTCTGGCACAACTTTATTTTGGGAGAACCACCACCTCAAATTAACAATAATGTGCTCCATTTTCATAACAGCCTTCCCTTTCCTTAAAGGACATCATCATCATCTCTTGCTACTCCATAATAACATTAATTCATTCTTATACAAGTGTTTAAAGCATGTCAAAGTGCTTTATAGAAGAGTACCATGTTAAACATTAACCTACATATTAAATGTTCCACAAATAATTTATATCCTACTTGGAAAGGTATAGTTTTATATCAATAGATTTGTTCCCATGGTTATATTTGGCTCAGGCTATTAAAATTACTTGACTAACTTTTGACCCAGAGATTCTGCTGTTAGGGATATATCCTAAGGACATCAGATATAAAAAAGATGTCCCACATATCTCAAAATATTTATGACAACTTATTCTGTAGCAGCCTTGGAACAAAATAGATGCTCATTGCTTAGAAAAGGGTTAAAGAAATTATGGTGCATGAATGTAATTTACTCAGCCAATAGAAAGGCAGTTAATTTGAGAGAAGAAATAGAAATAGAAAAGGCAAGTACCACTTATCTCCAGACAACTACTCTAATTTGACCTCTTTTTTTAAATTCCAATAGGCTCTTCAACAAGGTGCATTTAGGGTTCCATAGAAACCATTATCAGACTTCTCTAGAAATAATCTGAGAATTGATTTAATAGTCTGTGGCATGCCTAGAACACTTGTAGATTGGGAAAGAAGTTGTAACAACAACAGCCTTCTTCATCCTTCTTCCCCACACTGAATCCATACAATGATACCTGGTTTCTGGATTCATAAGCCAGACTCCTCTTCCTCCATTTTTACATGGAGTTAAGAAAAATCTCAGTAAAAATACCTAAGATACATGGCAAACACTGAGGCTGGTGGACAACTCTTTCAACACTAGCACTTTCCCAAATGATAAGACTGGCTATTTTCTGATACTTCTACAACCTAGAGAGATATGAATAGTTGAATTCTGAGTTCAATCTCCCAAGGGAATACATGAATACAGGACACACCTCTTTTTTTTTCATCTAAGTCAATTGAACCCTCAACAAGTTAAAGAAACTAACACAAAGGTGTTAAGACCTAAGAAATATAATATCACTTTATACTGTGTTGAGGTATCTTGAACTAGATGTCCTGTAAACATCTTAAAATCATGACATAACTATCAGAATTGTTAAGATGAGCCTAAAAAGAAAAATAAAATTGTTAGAGATGCTGTGGCACACTAATACACTATTGATGGAGCCATGAATTAATGTAGTCATTTTGGAAAACATTTCCAAAAATCATATATATATACTTTGTATTGCCTACATTTTTTTCATTTTTTAAACCCTTAACTTCTGTTTATTGGTTCCTAGGTGGAAGAGTGGTAAAGGTGGGCAATGGGGGTCAAGTGACTTGCCCAGGGTCACACAGCTGGGAAGTGTCTGCGGCTGGATTTGAACCTAGGACCTCCCATCTCTAGGCCTGACTCTCAATCCACTGAGCTACCCAGCTGCCCCCAACTGCCTACATTTTATTTTGTTTTTTAAATGTTGCTTGTTAAACATTTACTAACACATCCTGTATATAGAAAAAATCACAACATATAAGGGAAATTTGGGTTTTTTCCAAATTTAAGAATACTAGACACAACACCACACCTATTGTTTTTAAACAACCATCTAAAATAATCAGATCAAAGTCTAAAATAATTTATCAAAAGTCTTTTTGAAATCAGTTTCTGTCATTCCCTCACCATCTACCTCTTTAGCTGGATTTATCCTCAGTCAAGAAGCAAAATGGTGCTCTCAACAGAAATAGGAAGCTTAAGAGAGCACATTTAGGGGAGAACCTAATGAGTTCTACTTTGGACTTTTGAAGTGTGCTTATGTAAAGAAACTTGAATTTCTTATCCATAGATGCCTTAGAAAAAAGGACAGTCTTAGAATGTTAACAACATTTTCTAAGATCTAAAGTAAAAAATTTCCATTTCATCTTCAAATTCATGTACATTTTTCATTGCTCTAAACATAATCTTGCTATTGTCATTAACTTCAGGAGGAATAAATATCTCATTTTGCCTCACCTTTTTTTTTCACTACAATGGCACATTGATCATATCTATAGAAACAACTTGGCTATGGAAATGCTCAAGTCTTTCTTGCAAGAGAAAGTTGTATGCCTGGCATCTGAAGTGGCTAGATTGGTTACTAGCCCTGCTCCTTGGCAAAAAAAAAAAAATAGAAATTTAGGCAAAGGGCTACATATAGAGATTAGTAAATAAACAGAAGGAAGCTAGTGTCATTCCTAAAATCATCCTATATATTATTCTTTTGATAAGTTCCTTTTTTACTTCTGCCTTTACAAGCATATCAACAGCAAACAAATAAAAGCATGAGAACAAGAAGGTTTCCATTGTAGGTCTTTAAGCAACTGTGCCTACTCCGTCGTTGTCACACACTTCAAGTAATTATTACAGACTGCTTGAAAGGAAAATGGCTTTCTGAAACCATTTTTCCCCACCTACCCATCTGCTGTCAGAAATGTCATTAAGATGGAAGATATGTCTACAGAATTACCCAGAAAAAATATATACTGCTACCTCTAAAAGATACTTACATTTCTATGTAAGAAAAACCAAGAGTAAGCTAGCTATATCTAATAGTGTTCCTCTTTTTACATAGTTACTTCCATACCAACCAATGACTTTGTTGTTATAAATCATTCCTGCTGTGAAGGCTCCATCTACAAATTCTGATAAGCAACTTATGGTCTGAGAGAATTATCTGGGATTCTGAAAACCTAAATATCTTGCCCATGATCCTGTAGCCAGTGTATATCAAGGGAAGAACTTGAACTCCACTATGCTACATTGCCTCTCAAAGTGATAAAATACAAACTAGAAATAGAATGGAAGCTGATATCTGAATGAGCAGCAAACATCACTTTCAATAAACAGGTTCTTGGATATATATATAAAAAGGTTTTTACACAACAGAAAATAATGCACATGAAATCAAAAAGAATGAAATAGATGTGGTAAGCTATATTATAAATATATCTAATAAAAAAAGACATCAAAATGTTGAAATTGGTCAAATTTATGAGTACATTATATTCCTCAGTGAATCAAATGATGTGAACAGGCAGTTTTCAAATGGAAAGAGAAAAATATTCCATAACTACCTGAAAATAGCTCAAACACTTTAAAATTAGAAAAGTACATTAAAACAAATTAAAGGTACCACTTTATACACATTAAGTTGAATATAAAGCCAAAATAAATAAAAATTCAATATTTGCAGGTTAGTATAGAAACCGATTAATCAGACTGCTGATAGAGATGTCTGAATTAACACAATCTTACCAGAAAGCGATATGACAATATACAAGTTATAGAACTGTTTCTCCCTTTTATTCAGTGATCCCACCATCAGGACCACACCCTAAGGATGTTAATAAAAGGGAAAAAATACTTTCCTGTACAAGTATACATGGGACCCGTAATCATAATGGGGGAAAAACTGCTTCAAGAAAATTATGTTCCATATGGGGACACAAAAATATATTTTGTAAATAAATATAGACAAAATAAATACAAAGTGAATTTGAGAGGCACTATCTGCTAAGAATATCAGAAAATTTTTTCCATGTAGAAAGTGTCACTTTGGCAGAAGAAACAAGCCATTCTAAGATGTAGAAATGAAGTAGGTATACATTCCAAAGGAGAGGGATAGCCAGGGCAAAAGCGCAGAGATGAAACAAAGTGCTATGTACAAAGAACTCCCAAAAGGCCTCACTGGTTGGACCATAAAAACAAAGGGAGTAGTGTATAAGTTTGGAAAGATGGGTTGGAGCCAGATTGTGAAGGACTTTGGGGAAACCACTGGAGTTCGTTGAGTAAGGAAGTGACATGGTAAACCATGCATTTTAGAAAAATCATTTTGGTATCTAAGTAGAGGATAGATTGAAGAAGAGACTTGAAGTCAAAGACATCTCTCATTAATCTATTGCAGTACTCCAGGTGAGATATAACATGACTTGGGAATGGGATGATGGCCTTGTGAGCAAAGAGAAGGAAGAGATGTAAGAAATTCTAGAGGAAGAAACAAGATTTGGTAAATAATAGGAATATGTGAAGGGAAAGTAAGAATTCAAGGATAACATTAAGATTGCACATTTAAGTGACTTGAAAAATTTTGGTGACCTCAAAAGAAATAGTAAATTTTGGAAGTGGAGTAATCTTGGGAAGAAAGATAATTAGTTCAGTTCTGTATGTGTTGAATTTAAGGTGCTAATGAAACATCCAGTTTGAAATGCTGAATATGCAAATTTGGGAATCATCATCATAGAAATAATAACTGAACTTATGGGAACTAATAAGTTCACCAAGTGAGGAAGTATAGAAAGTATAGAAGAGGACAAAAGACATATTCCTGGGTTGTATACACAATTAGAGATTATGGTGGAAAAGATAAACAAGCAAAGGAGATGTCAGTAATAGGTAAAAGTAGTTTTTTTCTAGAAATCTAGCTATGAAAAGGAGAGGAGATATAATGATAACTTGAGAGAATAGTAAGACCTATTGATTTTTACTACATGAATAATTTTAATAATAAGATTAATAATAAAATCCAATCAATCATCAATAAATAAGCATCATATAAGTATCTACTATGTGTCAGGCACTGCCTTAGATTCTGAGGATACCATAACAGAAAAAGCTCACCCTCAGGGAGTTTACATTCTCATAGGGAACACACTGCACAATACTAGATCAACTAGGATGGGTGACTGGAGCAGTCACCTATAGCTGAGAGGATCTGAAAAGGTTTCATGCAGAAGACAGTATTTTAGCTGAGTATTAAAGGAAAAAATTCTAAGAAGCAGAGTCAAGCAGTGGGTATCTTCCAAATATGGGAGAGAAGAAAAGCCAGTAAAAAAACATAGTTGTGAGATAGAGCATCATGTTCAAGGAACAGTAAAAGTCTACTTGGTCTAGACTGTAGACTGCAAAAAGAGGAACAATTTATAATAAGGTTGGAAAAGTAGAACAGGGCCAAATTGTGAAGGACTATAAATGCCAAACAGAGTTTATATTTACTCCTTTTAGTTAATAGGAAGTTGCAAGAGTTTATTGAGTAGGGAGATGACACAGTCAGATGGGCACTTTAGGAAAATCTCTTCAGCAACCACATAAAGGTTGGTTTAGAGAGAGGAGGAAACCTGAGACATAGAGATCAATTAGGAAGCTATTGAAATAATCCAGGTGAGTAGTGATGAAGGTTTGAACCAGGATGGTCATTACTGGATGGAGAGAAGGGCAGAGAGGTAAGAGTTATTGTGGGAATAAACAAGATTTGAAAATTGATTGGCTACGTGGCATGAAAGAGAATGAGAAACCGAAGATAATAATGAAGCTACAAACCTGGGGGATGGGAAGGATGGTGGTACCTGCAACAGAAACAATAAGTTTGTAAGAGGAATGGATGTAGGTTGAAAGATGACAAGCTCTGCTTGGAGACTATTGAATTTGTGATACCTATGGGGCATGCAGTTCAAAACACCCATTTGATAATATGATACTGGAACTTGGGAGAGGTACTAAAGTTGGATAGAGAAATAGACCCAGAAATGAAAGGGAGATGGAACAGAAAAAAAAATGTGAGAAGAGGATACTGAAACAGGATGTTTTTTCATTTTGCCAAATTAATATCACCATCTTAAACAGACCATAAATAATGGCTTTACACACAACTTTATTGTATTTGCTAGAATTTCTTTTGTTCATGGTTATAAGTTTAGAATTTTAAAAATAATTTAGAAGGATGTGTTAAACATGAAGTCAGGATGACATGAGATCAAATCATGCTCCTGGCATTTTCTAGTTAGGTGACTACAAGTTGATTCACCTCTCTGAGCTTCACCTTCTTTATCTGCACAATGAGGACAAAAATCTTCTAGTACTCACTTCATGAGGCTCTTATGAGGTCCAAATGAGAAAACATATACAAAGCCCTTTGGGAACTTCAAAGCTTTATATAAATATTGATTACTATAACTACAAGCAAAAGCTCTTTCAAGACTTATTTAGTCCATATTCTCTTCAAGACCTACTATGTTTATTATTCTTGAAATGTAGTACATGAAACAGCAATAATAACAAGCCCTCTCGAATCTACATTAAAAATTACAGAGAAGAGAAAGCAATGGTTCAGGTTTATATTGGTGAAATTTTAAAGTTTGTGTTATTTGGAATTGGGGGGGGGTCCATTGAGAGGTATTTGGGGCTCATTTGAGCCTTAAAATATTTAGATATATGACAAACTTCCTGTGGACATTTAGGGGACTTGGAAACTACATTTTCCATGGTTCAATGGGTTTCCAGTCTTGACATCAATGAACATAAAACGTAGCTTAAATTGGGAGGTCAGGCTTGAGACTTCCTCTTTTGTTACCTGCCCACTGGTTGGTATGTTGCTCTCTTTGGCACGGGAGAAGGTAGGCACATAGTCTAGAGGAGAAAGGTCTGGCGGGGTATTTGAATTAGATCTTAGCAGGCACATAGTCATTTCTTTATTTTACCAACATGGCCATAATTTAAATATTACTTCTCCTTTTAATATCAGTCTATATCTTTTATAATTACAAGCTGAAAATACAAAATATCATTGACAGTCACCTTGTTTTATTATTCTTCTAACAACCAACTAACAATGTACAAACATAAAAGAAAACTTTGATTTTCCTGTCCAAATTCCCTGTAACTGATACTAGGGAGCACTTAATATTGTAAAATATTGAAATTTGACAGTAAGGAAGTGAAAGGTCTCAAACTTATACACCAAGGTGTTTGTTCCTGTCAGATTAATTCAGAATAACTCCTTTTGCTTACTGATTCTTTGAAAAATAAAACATTCAGAATGCATCATGGCCTAAAGCCTGGAAATGAGAGGTTTAGGGGGCAGGGAGAGGAATAAGTGTCTCACCAAAAGTGAGGATCCATATGCATTCTTTCAAGGAACTTTGTGAAAAGCAACTAATGCAACCTTGGTATTCATATGCAGGATCTTGAGATTTCTCAATCTGAACATTCTAAACAGACCCACTTACTCCTTAATTCTACACACACACACACACACACACACACACACACACACACACCTCATGACTGCTTATACATATCCTCAACATACATCTTTTAAAATAATATCATCTTGTGATGGAATACTATTGTGCCATAAAAAAGTGATGAGTGAGATGGTTTCAAAAGAACTTGGGAAGACATATGAACTGATGAAAAATGAAGTGAGCAAAACCAAGAGAATATTGTACATAGTTACAGCAATATTATAATAATGATCGACTAGGAAAGACTTAGCTGCTTTGATCAAATCAAGATCCAGAATAATTCAAAGGATGCATGATGAAAAAATGCTATCCACCTCCAGAGAGAGAACTGATGAATTTTGAATGCAGATTGAAGCATAATTTTTCTTTATTTTTCTTGAGGGGTTTTGTCCATGTTTTCTTTTACAACGTGGTTAATACAGAAATATAATTTGCATGACTTTATAGGTATAATAGATATTAAATTGTTTACTTTCTCAAGGAGGGAAGAGAGTTGGGAGGGAGAAAAGGGGATGCTAAACTTTAAAAAGTTTAATAAATATTGAAAAATGTTTATATGTAATTGGGAAATATTTTACAAAATAAAAATATATTGAAAGTTTAAAAAATAGGATCATAGATTTAAAACAGAAAGAGAATTTTGGTCATGTAACCCAACCTCCTCATTTTACTTGTGAGGAAATTGATAATTTGGGAGACTGACTTGCCTAAACTCATATTCATAGTAAGTAATAAAGCTGAGATTCCAAGTCAAGTCTTCTTACACCAAAGAGGGTTTTTCTTGTTGCATTAAGCTACAGAATCACAGAACTGAAAACCAGCCACAAGGAAAATGGCCAAGGCTATACCTTCTGCTTTTTTGGCAAAATGAGAATCTGGACTAGTCCTAATCAGAATTGTCAGGTGAGTTAGGTCTTTAAGGATCATCAGATTTAGAACTAAAGGGGACCTTAAAGATCATTTGATTCACTCATCCACCCCATATTTCATTTTACTGAGGAGAAATCTGAGACACAGACAAAAATGATTTGATTAAAGTTACACAGAGATAATAGCAGAGCTAAGACTTAGGTTCACATACCCTGATCTTAAATCAAGGGTCCTTTCCACCATCTATGATGACAGCAGTATATCTTTATCAGTTTCTCCCTTCCCATATCAGCACCTTCAGTGGCATCCTTCATTTGCTAGTAGCTAGTACCTTCTGATATCTTTCCCCAAACACATCTCACATCCTGCTGTCTGGAAGAGATGTTGACAATTTAATTCATACTAAGACATAAATGACTGATAATTCTGTATTGCCTCCAAAAGGTATTAGTATTTTAGTATTTAACAGGAACTAACACTATAAGCCAAAACAGTGAGTTTCTGGTGGTAGTATTTCAATCACAAAAGACAGTGGTAAGAATATTTGGGGAGCTAGAAGAAGTAGGTTTGGAATCTCCTTGAATCACAATACTTCTTCTCCAAGTTATTATCCTTCAGATGTTTCAATCATGTTCAACTCTTGGTGACGCCATTTGGGGATTTTCTTGGCAAAGATACTGGACTAGTTTGCCATTTCTTTCTCCAGTTAATTTTACATATGAGGAAACTGAGGTAAACAAGATTAAATAATTTGCCTAGAGTCACAGAGCTATTAAATATTTGAAGCTAGATTTAATTTTAGGTTTTCCTGACTCCAGACCAAGTGCTCTATCCACTATGCAACCTAGATGCTTCTTTCTACCAGCATATAAGACAATCTCTAGTTAGAATTAATAAAAATATATAGACCAGGCAGAATCCACCCTATTAGTTAATTTTAATTTCCATTGTGCCCCCAAGACACAAAATATTTCAATCAAGCCAAGGTTCATATAATCGAAAGATTATATGAAATCCCAACTTTAACACTTACCAGTAACATGGCCATGGTTAAGTGGCCTTAATTTCTTTGATCTGCAAATTCCTCATTAATAAAATGGAGATAATAATATCTTCAGTACAGATCTCAAAAGCTGTATGAATATTTAAGGGGATTTTTGTAAAATGCTTTGTAAACCTTAATGCACAAATAGATATTTTATAGTAATGATGAATTTGCCGGGGAAAAACTTTAGCATTTCTATAGTAATGACATGTTGACAAGGACAAACCAGAACCAGTTATAAGTGTTTTATAGCAAAGTATTCTTCATTATTTCCTGAAACATTATATTTCCCATTTTTAATGTGTTTTCCATCAAAAACAAAATGTTTAATTAGATTCAAATAAGTACTTATTTGAGTTGCCATCATGTGGCTAAGTACTATGGGGGATACAGAAGTATAATCAGTATGCATTTTTAAGTGCCAGACACCATGTTAGGAGATGAGAATGTAAAGACAGAAGAACAGTTTCTACCCTGAGTCTTTATATTTTAAGCAAGAACTGTGAAATGATATAACAATTTTGGAGTGCAATTGGTAATTATGCTTAAAGAGTTATATAATTTTATATAATTTGGCATATTATTAGATCTGTTTCCCAAAATGATCAGAAAAAAAGGAAAAGAACCTGTATGTTCTAAAATATTTATAGCAGCTCTCTTTATAGGAGGAAAGAACTGGAAATTGAGAGGATGACCATTAATTGGGGGATGACTGGGCAAGTTGCAGCAAATGACTGTGATGGAATGTTTCTGCACATAAGAAATGATGAGCAGGTTAATTTTTTTAAATATGAAAAAACCTACTATGTGAAATTATGAAGAACAAAATGAGCAGAACCAAGAAACATATATAACAACAAAAATATTGGTTGAAGAAGAACTTCTGAATGTTCATCTTCTGGATAATAATTGATATCAATAACTGATAAATTGAAACAAGCAAGACATAGATTTATATACACATATCTTTTTGTCAAATAATGCTTTCCCAGTGCACGGAGGAGAGGGATGGAGGGAGATACCTTGGAATTTTAATGTAACAAATATATAAATGTTTTTTTAAATATTTTAATGATGGAGACTTATATAAGCTTATTTAAGTAAACACAGAATACAAAAAAGACAAATGGGGGCAGGCAGCCTGGAAGGGGAAGAACCTCCTAGTAGCTAAGCAAGATCTAATGAAGGCGATACTTAAGCTGAGTCTTGCATGAAACCAGGGATTATAAGAGATAATGTGAAGAGGGAGAGCATTCTGGGCATGGGAAATAGCTGAAAGAGGCACAAAGTCAGGCATTGGAGGTTCATGTATAAAGAACAGTAAGAAATAGAGTTTGTAAAGGAATAACTTTTAGTACAGCTGGAAAATAGGATGGGACCAAGTGTTGAAGAGCCCAAATACTAAATAAAGTAATATACATTTACCTCTACAGTCAATAGAGGTCCAATGAAGTTTAATGAATCATGTGATAAAATGAATAAGTCCATAATTTATATAAAAAAATATATAGGGGCAGCTGGGTAGCTCAGTGGAGTGAGAGTCAGGCCTAGAGACAGGAGGTCCTAGGTTCAAACACAGCCTCAGCCACTTCCCAGCTGTGTGACCCTGGGCAAGTCACTTGACCCCCATTGCCCACCCTTACCAATCTTCCACCTATGAGACAATACACCGAAGTACAAGGGTTTAAAATATATATATATATATATATATATATATATATAAATTTATGTAAATTTATATAAATCAAGGAGCCCGATTAGGAAACTATGAAAGTGAGAGGCTAAAAGAAGACCAGAACTAAGGTGGCCAGAGTTTAAGGAAAGAGAAGGGGATTTGGGGGAGACTTGTGTATTCATGATCCTAGCCCTCAGGATGTTTGTAATCTAATGAAAGAAATTAAACATACACACAACAGGCACACACACATATGAAATAACAGCAAAAGTACAAAACTACATAAATGAGGCAGTGTAAAAAAAAATCACCTTCCTCCACAGTTAGATAAACCTCTCCCCTGTTATTTACTAGAAGACACCAGGATACAAAAAGGGACCCAAGATGAGGGGGAAAATACACCTCAAAGAAATAAAGTAGACACTCCTCTCACAATTAGCACAGGAACCCAGAAATACACATTTCCATTCATATAACCCTACAGATAACCATATGCACCAAGAAGATACTAAAATGGCAAAAGAGGCATAGAAAACTAGCAAACTATGGAAAAAGCCCAAGTTAGTGATCACAATTTGGATAGTAAGAACAAAACATTGAATTTTCTAGAATTTGTTCAAATGATATGAATGCAGGAGCAGCTAGGTGCCCAGTGGTTAGAGCACCAGATCTGGAGATGGGAGATCCTATGTTCAAACTTGTCCTCGGACACTTCCTAGTCGCATGACCCTAGCTAAGTCACTTGGTCCCACTGCCTAACTCTGACCACTCTTCTGCATTAGAACAGATTCATAGTATTGATTCTAAGATGGAAGATAAGGTCCTTGTTTTTTTGTTATGTGAATGCTTGAGAGAAAAATCCAGATTCTGCTTTGTTTCATGTCACTATTTTCCTTTTGACCTGAGCTACCCGAAATCTACTAAATCCTGGATGGTTGGAGAGCTCCCATCCAATGCTGAAATACTTAGGAACTAAGACTAAAATATCTTCCATTTATTCCTGGACCAGAAAGAAAGTTGATTGGAATCCCCAGCTCCTCACTGTTTGGTCACTGATTAGCCAGTCTCTGGCTGGCCCATGTTTGTATATGGGAAAACTATTCACCTCACAGCTAGAAGAAGGATATGGAACTACTTCATTGGGGAAGCCAAAGTGAAACTACAAGCAATGATGTAAAAAGGTTAGATGCTTCAACAGTTGTGACATCTGGCCATCAGGACTCTGAGAGTGAGTTCCTGGGCAAAGTAGCAGTCCTTGCTAGGAGTATATTTTGCACACTTTCAAGTTCTATGTTAAATGTCAACCATTATTATTGCATTATTAGTTGTTCCAAGAGAACCCACGAGACATTGTTTTGCTCACTGAGCTGTGATGGCTATGTGGTTTAAACATACATGAGGAAAAGAAATTGGACAAAATGGAGGAAATGGTTGGAAATGATTCCTTAGGGTAGACATAGCCCAAGGGTGCTCAGGTTTATTTCACTCCAAAGGAATTAATATGAGCTCACCCAAACCTGAACAGAAGCAAAGACTGAAAAAAAAACTAGCCACAAATAAATGGGTATTTTATGTTCCTGCCATGAAACACCTGCATAAAAGAAAAAAGAAAAGAAAATCTATTTTATACCTCAAATCTAAAGATTTTACATTCCCTTCAAGTTTTTATATTAGGACCTGTACTCGGTGGTTTATATGGGCAGCACACTATTTATAGCTTTCTGATAGAATAAATGAAGAAGAAAAAATTCTGGACAGGTCCATATTACCCCCCTCCTCACATTTTGTGAAATTATTTTTTTCTTAGCCTCACAAAACCCTCAAACTGTGCATGATTTACTAAGAAGTCGTTGGAGACCAGGCCTGTTATAAATGTTACAACTATGGTAATACTAGGTTGGAGTTTTTCTTGACCCTTCCACTTTCTATCAGATTCCTGACATCCCATCCATCTTCATACATAGTGATTACTCCCAATCAAAGCCCCACTCACCATTTCCAGTAAAAGTCAATCCTTCTATTTGAGATCAAGATTGTCAGGTTCCCCTTTTTTCCCCCTAGTCTTGACTTTTTGCCATTGTTGATGTAGAATCTAGAAACCCCCAAACTTGTAGCCTAGTAAGATCTGATGAACCCCAAGTTTTAGGACTAGCTTGTAAATTGGAGACCCCAAAGCTTATACTCCTTCCCTGTTCCTATAAGAATCCACCCAGAAGGGAATCTCAGTTTCAGAATGAATAATGGACCCTAGGGTAAATGGCAGTCCCTGTTAGGTGGGGCTAAGCAAATGCTAAGTACTCTTTTTGTCTTGGGTAGTCTCCTCCCCCATTGTATCAGAGACCCTTTCCCTAGAAGACCCACACCTAGACCAGAACCAACTTTTTAGTATACATTGTAATTAGCCCCTTCCCTTACATCCTATCCTGGTTGTTCTGGTCACTGACCCCTGGGAGAACCAACTGCACTAGATTGACAACTCAGACAAACAAAAGAATTTGGGGGATCTATATACCATTTGGGGGATCCAGGTTAGGAAAAGATGATTGATTGACATTACCTTAGCTACAAGGAAATAGGAGTGTTCAAACTATACTGACAGGATACAATCAAGCTTGAGAAAGGAATCATAGCAAGAGGACCTTAGGGCCCATTATTCAGTCTGAAAATGCTAGCCTGAGATTCCCTTCAAGGTGGATTCTCATGGGAACAGGGAACAAATATGAGCTTTGGGGTCTCCAACTTACAAGTTAGTCCTAAAACTTGGGATTCATCAGATCTTACTAGGCTACAAGTTGGGAGTTTCTAGATTCTACATCGACACCATCTACTATGCCAGGGATCAGCAAATTACTAGATGAGTGCTAAATCCATTCTGCCACCACTTTTAATACACCACTGAGCTAAGAATGGCTTTTAAATTTTTAAACACAATGAAACTTCATTTTAAAATGTAAAAATAAATCTTAGTTCATGAGCCACACAAAAACAGGCTATTAACTGGAGGCAGTAAGTTACTGACCCCTGTCCTAATCAATAAGACTTCCCAACAACTCTAGACACTCTTTCCAAGTTCTCACCTAAAAACAATATTTTCTTAAAATTTGTTAGATCCCTGTCCTGGCTTAAAAGTCAATTTACCCAATTCCAGCATCCTTCCCCAAAAATACAAATTCTTTTGTTCTGAGACTCACTCATCACCACTTTACAACTGATCATACTTTTTCCCCCAAACCTCAAGGCATTTTAAGCCATATAAAGAGCTTGCCTGAAGTCATTTAAGAAGCTGCAAAATAAGCATCTGTAGCTGATGAATATTCAACTTCTTAGGTCAATGAGATCTTCTTACTTCTGAGACAGTGAGGCTAAAAAAATACTAAAATTTTTTCTTAAGCTAACTGAGTTTATAACTCCTGGTTTGGGTTTGGGTTTCTATCCTGAGCTTTTTTGAGAATGAAATTACAAAATAAAGGTATAAGCTACCTCTGATCTTTGAGATCCAGAGCTTCCCCACGACCATGCAAAATAAGCAATTTTTCATTATTGATAAAATGTAATGTCATAATGTCATGGCCTTTCAGGTCATCATCTTTGTAAGTCGGCAATGACATTATCACATTTTATCATGATGACAAATGACCATAATGTTTGCATGCAATTTTCATTGGCTTCTGCAGAATTCTAAATGGACCCCATCAACCGATGGATCTCAATAACCATTGGTTTCCAATTCAAGGGCCAGCTCAGTAGATTCCTTCTATGTTAAGAGCAAAATCTATATAAATCAGAGCTTGTGTCAAAGGCACGAGGAATTTTTTCCCCATTTGACTAAATGACTAATTTAGTAAGAGGAACACTCCTGGAATATATTTATTCTGTTGAATTTGGGCATACAAATGGCTTAAATAAATCTAATTGTTATTCATTCATGAACTCTCACTAACCCCTTTTTCTGCTGCACATGTCTCCAATTCTTTGATCTGTTTAATGGTTTATGATTACTCCATTCTACATACTTCATGGTAGAAAAGCAATGAGGAACTATAGAATGCATTTCAAGTCAGAGAAGCTAGATTCAATTTTGCTTCTGGCACTCATTACTTCTGTGATCTTGGGTATATCATTTAATCCCCCCATGTCTCATTTCCCTCATCTAAAAATGAAGGTATATGACTAAACAACTTATAAGATTTCTTCCAGTTTTAAATCTGAAATCTTAATCTTTGTATAATAAATATATTCATAGTGTGTGTTTAAAGATACCCAGACAAAAAGAATGAAAATCAAGATGATAGTGAATAAAGAAGCAGATGAAGTCAGGATGAATTTGTTCAAGTCTACCCTCTGACCATAATGACTAGGTAACCCCTAGGCAACTCACTTAATTTCTCAATGTCCCCAGGTAATATTCTTTTTTCCCCCAGATTAAATGTCTATATAATTTTTACTAATCATTTTCTGACATTTTGCAATCCATGTTACCTCCCCCCAGACCACCCTACCTCTCCAAGAAGACAGGTAATATAAGTGGTACATGTATTATCATATAATACATATTTCCATGTTTGTCATGTTGTGAAAGAAGACACATATCATTTACACTAGAGAAAAATCCATGGAGGAGATAAAATGAGGAATGATATGTTTCAATCTGCATTCAGCCTTTTTCATCATGAGTCCCTTGAGGTTGTTCTGGATCCTTGCATTGCTGATAATAGTTGTCATTTACAGTTTTTCATTGAACATTATGGTTGTTATTCTGTACAACATTCTCCTGGTTCTGTACACTTCACTTTGTCATTACTTCATATAAGTCTTTCTAGGCCGAGCATCAAAGCAAACTTTTTTCACTTTCTTAATTTTTTCTATTTGCGTTTTCTCCCAAAATTTTTAATTTACATTTCTCTAATTATCAGTGATTTATAGCATTTTTGCATGACTACAAAAAGCATTAATTACTTTGTTTGAGAAGTGCCTGTTCATATCCTTTGACCACGTATCAATTGGGGAATGACTTGTATTCTTATATATTCAACTCATTTCACTATGTATTTGAGATATGAGGTCTTTATTAGAAAGACTTGCAAAAAATCTGTGCCATTATGATTACTGTATATTACTTTCCATCCTAATTATCCCTGTTTAGTATCTGATCACCACCCTTCTCAATTTGCCCTCTTTCCTATCAGCCCCAATCCCCTTCTCTTATCTCCTTCCTCTCCTACTTTCCTGTAGGGTAAGATAGATTTCTATATTCAATTGATTGTGTATGTTCTTCCCTCATTGAGCCAATTTTGATGATTCTTCCCTATTTAACTTTTTGTGCTTTTATTGAGTCTTGTATTTGAAAGTCAAATTTTCCATTCAGCTCTGGTCTTTTTATCAGACTTGTGTGAAAAACCTCTATCTCATTGAACATTCATTTTTTCCTCTGAAGTATTATGCTCAGTTTTGCTTTGTAAGTGATCTTGGTTGAAGCCCCAGCTGCTTGTCCTCTAGAATATCATATTCCAGGCTCTCTGGGCCCTTAAATATAGAAACTTCTAAGACTTGTGTTATCCTGTCTGTAACTTCATGATATTTCAATTGTTTCTTTTTAGCTGTTTGTAATATTATCCCCTAGAGTCGGGAGTTTTAGAATTTGGCTATAATATTCCTGGGAGTGATCCTTTGGGATCTCATTCAAAAAGTGATCAGTGGATTCTTTTAATTTCTGTTTTGTCCTCTGGTCCTACAATATCAGGGCAGTTTTCCTTGATGGCTTCTTGAAATATGATTTCTAAGATCTTTTTTTAATCATGATTTTTAGGTAGTTCAATGATTCTTAAATTATCTTTCCTGGATTTATTTTCTAGGTCAGTTGTTTTTCCCGCAAAATGTTTCACTTTTTCACTCGACCTTGTTAGATTATTTCTTGATGTTTCATGGAGTCATTAGCTTCCTCTTGCCCAATTCTAATTTTTAAGGCTTGATTTTCTTGAGTGAGCTTTTGTATCTCCTTTTCCATTTAAACAATTCTACTTTGTAAAGAGTTTTTTTCCTCAGTGAATTTTTGTACCACTTTTTCCAAAGGGCCAATTCTGTCTTTCAAGAAGTTTTTCTCTTTGGAGCATTTTTGTATATCTTTTTCCATTTGGCCAATTCTGCTTTTTAAAATGTCCTTCCCTTCTTTGGATTTTTGTACCTCTTTTTCCAATTGGCCTCTTCTATTTTTAAGATACTTGTTTCTTCATTATTTTTGTGCCTCCTTTACCAAGCTATTGACTCTCTTTTTTCCATGATCTTCCTGTATCACTCATTTCTTTTCCAAATTTTTCTTCTACCTCTCATTTGATTTTTAAAATCCTTTATGAGCTTCTCCATTATTTCTTTTTGGGCTTGAGAGTAATTAATATTTTTGGAGGTTTTAGATGTAGCAGTTTTGAGTTTGTTGTCTTCTTCTGAGTTTTCTAGTTTACCCTGTCACCAAAATAACTTTCTGTGTTGCATTTCTTTTTTGTTGTTTCCTTGTTTTCCTGCCTTTTTATTTTCTTTTAGTTTAAAAAACTGTTAAAGGTGGACTCTGTAACTATGGTGAATGGATCACTATTCCAAGCTTATGGTTCTTTGTGCAGCTGCCTTCAGAGCTGGCACTGAGGGTGTGTTTAATACTTTCCAGGTCTGTGTTCTGGTCTGTGAGTAACACTAAGCACTCTTTTATTCCTTGGAACTGTACCAGGGTGTATGCTAATGCTAGTGTATGCTAGTGCTACTTCTTACCCTGCCACTGAGCTCTAGGACTGCAACGTGGTTCTATGTATGGAAAATGAAACATTAATCTTATACCCAGAGCCAGCAATGGGACCCCTTTAGTCTCCTTCTGAGCAATTGTCCAATCCCTTCTTACCATATGTGTCTGAGAGTTCCAGAAGTCTTGGCTGCTGCTTCAGTTGACCTAAGGCCATTGCCTAGACAAGGCCTGTCCTGGCATGCTGCACTCCACCTCCACTCCAGTGCATTAGATCCCTACTGCCAGCTTTCTGAGTTGTTTGGGGCAGAAAAATATTTTACCTTGCCTTTCTGTGCATTATGCTGCTCCAGAATTTGTTTTGAGGCATTATATCATTGCTTTTTGGAGGGTACTTTGGCAGAAATCAGATGGGTCCCTATTCCTTCTCTGCCATCTTGGCTCTACCTCTCTTAAATACATTTTAAGATAGATCCGTTACTGAAAATGGGTCCAAAAACATTCTTGAAGATGACCAGGAAATTTTCATTAAGCCATTGAGCAAGATTTTTGCAGCTAGGTAGGAAGATTACTTTAAAAAAACCTTTATCTTCCATTGGTATATTGGTTCCAAGAAAGAAGAGTGCTAAGGACTAGACAATTGGGTTTAAGTGACTTGCCCAGGATCACAGAGCTAGACAGCAACGTACTGAGTAACCTAGCTGCCCCAGGATGAATACTTCTAAAGAGACTTCTGGGAAGCCAGGATTCTGAAATTTGGAACCCAGATTCAAAGGACTCAAAACTAGTGCTCTTTTCACTGGGTAATAGAAAGCAATCTCATGTAAACTCAAGTAAGAGCTTTTGGGAGGAAGAGATGGACAAGATTTCATATATTACAGCGATCAAGAAATAGCCCAAAAGGCCAATGGATTTCTACTTAAGAGATCACTGGTGAATTCTAAGAAATCAACTTCATATGAACAATGTCAGAAACTAGACTAAAGGTATTGAGAAGTAAAGAAGCAAGTCAAAAAGTAGAGGCATCAGGTGTAGACATTTTACCCCTAGGAGTTTACTATTAAAAGCAGGAGAGATATTGAACATTAGCTATTCACTTTATTTGATTCCATTTCCTATAGCAAGGGCATGGGTTTGTCTACATTTCCCACCACTTCTTATCTGGTTTCTTCCCTCCAGTATAAATTCTATTTTCAATTCAAACTAGCCCATTGACTAGCCTCTGTTCTTGTTTCTCTTTCTCCCTACCCTGTCTTTGCTCATTATCTCCACTTCCCAAAATGAACTTGCCCCTTCTATTCAATTTTTCTCTAATTTCTCTCTTTTACCTCCTATCTTTAAAATACAATTTAAGGGGGCAGCTGGGTAGCTCAGTGGATTGAGAGTCAGGCCTAGAGACAGGCAGTCCTAGGTTCAAATCTGGCCTCAGACATTTCCCAGCTGTGTGACCCTGGGCAAGTCACTTGACCCCCATTGCCCACCCTTACCACTCTTCCACCAAGGAGCCAATACACAGAAGTTAAGGGTTTAAAAAAAATTTTAAATAAAATACAATTTAAATATCCTCTCCTCCATTAAGCCTTCTGTAAACCCAATCATCCATAAGAAAAATATTTTTCTCCTAAAATTTTTCAATACACTTTGACTGAAAGACTCAATTGAATTCAGTAAACACTTACTATGCACCTAGTATTTGATGTGTACTATTCTATACTCTGAGAATACAAGAAAAAAAATATCTACCCTCAAGGAGTTTTCATTCACCTAGAAGACTGCAATCAGTACACAAACAAACAAATGTAAATATACAAATTATGAGTATAAAATATTACAAAATAAGTACACAATAATTTGGGGGAAATATATAAAGAACATCAGCTTCTGGTAGAGATCAGAAAGAATCTAGTCTTGGAAGAAGTCATAGATTCCAAGAGACAAAGTGAGAGAAAATGTCATTCCAAATATGAAGGATAGCTCAGACCTACTTTGGCTAGGCTAGAGCATAGTGCTTGAGATGAAAAGAACTGTGAAATCAATCCTGAAAGGTGATTTGGAGTCATATTGCCTATAGCTTACAGTGCTGAATGGAGTAGTTTGTTTTTTACACTGTGGGCAAAAGGGAGTCACTAAAGCTTCTTGAGGGGAATGACATGATCAGACCTGTGCTTTATGAGTGTCAGTTCGGCATCTCTATCAAGAATGGACAGGAGATGTAAAATACCAGTAACAAGAAAACCAATTAGTTCTTCCACTATTGCAAAGCATTGCAGGGAGAGTACATAATACTAATCAGCACATTTTTTGGGGAAAAGAAAATAATTCATAGGAAAAAAAGATTTCCCAGTTGCCTGGAATCAGAGGTTAAATACATGTTGAATGACTTCCATACAGTCACACAGATAGCTAGATACCATGCCTGAGATAAGCCTAGGTTTTCCAGTTGAACATTCAGTACTTTTCCCATCCTTTCCAAAGTCAAATTTAAATACTGCATCCTCCCCAAGGTCAAAATTAAGCAAAATGTCCCTTGGCTACCTAGAGAATGGGACACTACACAAGGATTTCCTCACCTATGAAAGGGATTTGCTTACCTATGAGTATATGACAAGTCATGCTCCAATATGAAATTTTTTAAAATTCAATATCCACAAATAACAGTCAATAATAACTGAAATTTCAAATTTTTAAAAGGACTTCATATATATTATTCCCCTTGATTGTCATATCTTTTTAGTAACATTTTAGGGTAAATAACAAAAACACTATTATCTCTTTTTCATGCATGAGGAAACTAAGGTTTAGAGAAATCAATGATTTCTCCACAGTCAAACAGCTAGTATCTGATCAATCAATCATTCAATCAACACTTATTAAGTATCTAATATGTGTCAACAGGGCAATTAGGTGACACAGTAGATAAAGCATTAAGCCTAGAGTATGGAGGACTCATCTTCCTGAGTTGAAATATAATCTCAGATGCTTGCCAACTGTGTGACCCTGGGGAAGTCACTTAACCCTGTTTGTCCATTTTTCTTTATCTGTCAAATGAGCTGGACAAGGAAATGGCAAACAGCCCCAGTATCTTTGCCAAGGAAACCTCAAATGGGGTCACAAAGAATTAGACACAACTAAAAATACTGAACAACAAAAACAATGTGGCAAGCACTATGCTAAGCACTGCAGCCTAAAGAAAAATCCAAACCCAGGTGTTGTTACAAGCCAAATCCTCTTTTAAAAAATGAGGAGGATGATCAAAGCAGCAAGGAAGAAAAGCAAGGAGTCAAGCAGGTAGGGGGAAATTGTAGTAGAAGAGTGGGGAAATAAAATAGAGAGTCAGAGTCATCAAATAGGCGGGTGTGGTCTCAGGAATAAAGGGCTGGAGTTAGGGAAGAAATAGAAAATAATTAATAATCATAAAAACCAACAGAAATAACAATATAGTCTATTAACATAGCACTTTGAAGTTGTTCCCTTGAGCCTCATAACCTTTTGAGGTATGTAGGTATAGCAGGTATTATCTCCATTATATACATATTCCTGCCACCTCTACACTATCATTTTAGTTAGGTTAGCTCCTTGTTTACCACATTGAAATTTATCATCTTCCCTATTTGACAAGAACTACAGAAAAGCAGTCTCACAGAGATAAATAATATTTTATGCCATAATCCATGGTAAGTTCAAAATAGATACATGACCCCTTTTTGGCAACTTCTATTAGCAAGTTCTTCCTAGAAGCTCTACTTTGGAAAAGATGCTAAGCCTTCTATCCTTAATTTAGTGGACTTAGCCACTATGACCCTTCTCCTCTTCCCTCTTTTTCAGTTTTACTTTTATGTGATGTCTTCCCCAATGGAATGTAAAGAATTGCATTTCTTTTTGCTTGTATTTGCTTGTATTTGTCCCCAGAACTTAGTACAGTGCCTGGCACAAAATAAGAATTCAATACATGCTTATTGATGAGCTAACTTGTTAACCTTAATTTTAAATATTGTACCAATCCTCTCCTCATTACCCCAAGCTGTCTCATAAGGAAAAGGAACAGGGGCTTAGGGTGACAGTTTTAATATCTGATCTGAATTGCAGCTGGTTTCATTTCCACTTCAAAAGTTGTTTAGAGCTCTGTAATTAAACTAATAGTAATCCCCTATACTGAAATTACTTTCTAATTAGACTAATTAAAATAGGAATGCAGCATAGACATCAAGGGATGGAGACAGATAACATGGAAGGTGAACATAGGCAGAATTGGAAAGTAGGTGAAGTTGAATTTTGGGGCATTTCATTGTGCCCAGTTAATATCCCTGTTTGGCCAGGGGCTGTCTAGGGATTATGACTTTGGAGTGCCTTTCCCTTGATACCACCCTATACTCTGGACTTTTCTTTTTTCTATCCTTGTCCTTCTCCTTGCTAATGAAAACTCCTCTATGTGCACAAATGATGCCTTTCCATCCCATCTTCTCCAGTAGATTGCCCCCATCATCATCACCACTTTTACTTTTCCTCAATCATTCCTGCTTTACTAGCTGTTTTCCTATTTCCTACAAACATCCCCATAATTTATTTATCCTTTAAAACTCTCATTTATTTAGTCCATCCCCACTAGCTATCTTCTCATACATCTTCTCCCTTATGTAGCTAAATACTTTGAGACAGCTGTCTATAATCAGTGTTTCTACTTCCTTTACTCTGCCTTCTAAACTCTCTACAATTCCAACCTCATCTTTCAAACAAAACTCTCTCTTAAGAGTCTAAGAGACTTTGAAAATTCTCATTCTTCCCGACTTCTCTATAGCCCTTAACATTTGTCCGTCATTCTATTCTCTTTAGTACCCTATTCTCTCAATTTCAATGGCAAACTATACTCCTTCTCCTACCTACTGTCTTACTACTCTCAGGCTCCTTTTTGAATCTTCATCCAGGTTATACCCACTATATGCAGACCTGACCACATCATCATTTTATTCAACAGATTAACCTCCTGGTGATGTGCTTCTCTGCACTTAGCTAGACCATTCCTCATACTAGACTGAATATTATGTCCAGGATCGAATACAAAATCTTGTTTCTTGTTCAATGTCCTTCATAGCCCAATCCATGGTGTACTCTAAGGTTCCAGTGACAATGCTCTCCTAGATGAAAAACTAGTATACTCTATATTCAGACTTTTCACTGGTTGAATGTCCCCTATTCCTGTAATACTTTCCCTCATCGTCTCTGCTTCCTAGCTTTTCTGGCTTCCTTCAAGTCTCAAGAGAAAACCAGTATCTGATCTAGTATCAGGTATGTTACTTGATGAGTTTGAAGAATTTGCAAAGTTTGTCAATGCATTTCTTTGCCTTTTCAGATATGGATGCCTAAGTTACAATTATCTTTGTGATGGCTGCTTATGCTCATGGTAAACACTGCAAAGTGGGATCCAGTTTCCAATGAAATTGTTTCTTGTTGCCTTTGGGGACTAATGAAACCAATTCTACAAGCACTATTTGTTTCTCCAAGGAAATCCAGTGTGCCACTCTTCCATTTAGCAGCAATTTCCTTTTGTTTTCTGGTTTTATTTATTTTAAAAACATCACTATTACCATGGGTTCAGTTCTTACAAAAGTATATTGGCTCAATATATTTGTATATTTGGGCAAAGAGCTCATATTCAGAATATTTATAATCAGGTAAGCATTATAATCTACTTATAGATTATGTAAAAGCATTCTTTTTATTATCCTCTGTCTCCATTTTCACTACTTCACTATTGTCACTATAGAAATTAAAGGACAACATAAAGAACAGAATGCCTTTTAATTTTTAAATTATTTCAAAGACTGACATGATTAAAGAATTCATCACTTAGTGACTAACTTACTGGCAGTGAGCTTCTTGGTACTTAGATCTTTCATCAAGTGAGTAGACTAGTTCTTTCACTGGAACCACACACAGGGTCTTTCTAGGATGGCAAAATCTACCAAAGCTTTTCCTTGGCTAGCACACATCCTTTGGAAACAAGGCATCACCTCTATAATGAGGCATTGAGTTGAACTAGGATTTTGTGAATGGATTAATCTATAATAGCCTCTATTTCTAACTACAACAAAAGTAAGTATCATGGCATGGAGAGCCTGAGAAGGTTAATAGAAGCTAAGCTGGGAAGTAGGGACCCTCATGTTTCCCTGGTAAATGTAAAGGGAAGCAAAGAGTTCAGAAGAAGGCAGTGATGTGACAACTACTATCACTTGTGTTGAGTTAAAAGGGTGGGGTGCTGAGAAATGCAGATCAAGTTTTATTAGGAAGTCAGCCAGAGCTAGAAGGGAAGCAGCAGTATAATGACCTGACAAAGACAATAGTGTAGATGAGAGAAAGGGTCTGAGGTGTAAGCAGGAGGGAATCCAAGACCACAGTAAGCAGATGGAGTATTGATTTAACAAGACCAGAGGCAGCAGGCAGGACAGCAGGACCAAGACAGAGACAACAGTGTGGAATCAAAGCAGGCTGATGTCAAAAGGGTAAGCAGGTAAGGCAGAGGAAAATCGTAGACTGACAGAAAATTGAAGTGAAAGTTTTTGACAACCAAGAATAGGTCTGAAAACCCCACCCACCCTTGACTTTGAAAGGGCTACTGCATTATCATCCTCTAAGAGCTGTTTTATACTATTCATTAACATTTGTTTTAGCATCTCAAAAAAATTTTTTGTTTGTTTAAATTTGGGTTAGATGAGATAGATAGGAAGGCAGAGGTATAGACTAACCACTTCACGGAAACTGCTCTCAAATTTCTTAACTGCTAAATATAATCTCCTTTTCTCAGACCTTGCTTTCTTTGACTTCTCTTGCAAGCAATGACTATTCACCTGCTTCATACTCTCTCTTTTTTTTTGCTTCCGTGACAGTTATCTCCTGTTTCTCATTTTCCCTTTTCACCATTCCTCACTTATCTCACATATCATAGACATGAATTTACCTCAAAGTTCTATCCTGGACCCCCTATTTCTTCTTTCTCTACCCTTTCTCTCTTGCTGATCTCAACAGTAGCCAAGGATTCAATCACCAACCACTATTACATATATATATAGTGGTATATATGACTTCCATATCTAGATATTCAGCCCTGATGGCTCTCTGGAACTCCAATCTCATGTCTTCAACTGACTAATACCTAAATGCCTATATGCATGTGAAGCTCAGTATGTCCAAAATATAATTCATTATCTTCCCACAAACTTTCCACTGTTGAGGAGAATTCCTGTTGAGAATTCTGCTATACTCCTAAACACTTAGAATTATAATCTTGACTTTTCTCTCTCCCCCACCCCACCTATATAATACAATCATTTGCCAGGTTCTGTCAGTTCAAACCTCGATGCCATCTCTCACTTTTATCCCCTTCTCTCTGCTCACATGGCCCTCTTCTTAATTCAGGCCTTCATCTGTTGTCTAGACTACTATAATGCCATACTAATTGGTATCCCTGCCTCCAATATTTCCCCTCTCTAATCTATCTTACATACAGCTGCTAAAGTACTCTAAGTTACAAGTTTGTACATGTCACCCCTTTGTCAAAAAAAATAAAAATTCATGGCTTTCATATCCAGAATACAATACAAACTCTACATGTTGGTTATATAAGGCTAGTGAAACAATGATGCCTGCCTATCTTTCCAGTTTTATTTCATGTTATTCCCCTTTATATCTCCATTATAGCCCAAGTAGACCACTGTTTCCAAATTCAGTGTCCCATTATCTGGCTCTGCAAGTCTGAATGAACCACCACCCTATGCTTTAAATGTATTGTCTCCTCATCCCCACAGCTCAGAGTCCTTAACTTCCTTGAAAGTTCACCTGAGCTGAGGAAGCATCCCCTACTCGATGGAAGTCTTCACTGATTCCCTCTATTGCTAATTTTCTTTCTTTCCTTAAATTGCCTTGCATTTATTTGCATATACATATATATGTTGTATTCTCTCAGTAGAAAGTAAGCTCCTCAAAAGAAAGAACTATGTCCTTTTTCATCTTTGTATATGCTACAACTAGCACAATGCAAGCATATAAAAAGTGCTTAATAAATGTTCCTTTGTCAATCTAAAAGGAACTAAAAAAGTCTCAGTTACTATTTGCATGATTTTAATTTATATGAAGAGGAAACATGTCATAATAGAGCACTAAACTTTCAATCAAGTAGACTTGGGTTCAATTCCTATCTCAAACACTTATTAATTATGTGATCCTAGGCAAATAAATTAACATCTCAAAGCCTTGAGTTTGTTCATCTACAAATTTGGGCTTAAAAAAGCATCTACATCACAGGATTATTGAAAGAATAAAATGTGATCATCTATATAAATTGCTTTGCAAACAAAACTTGACACTACTTATGTGAATTTATTTGTTATTAATTTTAAATTGCCTTCCAGATCTAGATTTTATAATCTTGTATTTCTTCCTTTTAATCTAGATTTCAGTAAATATTTTATAATTTAGAGTCAACTTAATCTCTTTAGTCCTCCTTGCTCAAATCTACTCCCAAACCATCATGAATTGATAGATCCAGACATCACAAATTCTGTTTCATGAAACGAAAGGCAGGGGTAAAAAAAAATCTACAACTCATCCCTTCCCAGTATAAAGATAACACAGTGGAATAAGCAATAATACACTAAGAATTAATTTCTTTATATTCAAAAAGAAAGGAAAGCAGGTATTTCTCAGAATCATTTAAAAAGCCACCATACTTCTAACCGTTCTCCCTAGTTCTATCTATTCCACACAGATATTTTCTAAAAGACGTTCATACTGATGATGAAATTGGTTATAGGCTGAGGGCTCTAGTGTGCTTTGTTATAAAAGCCAGGCTCTGCCCATTGCATCAAAAATTGTCAGAGATGCAACTACTTGGAGCAACTTGGAATATCCACATTTATCCACCAAACAGGAGCCCAGCTCCACTTCAGCACCAAGGACAGAGGCAAAAAGTAGGAGACCTGATAGAAATGTGTTGAATCGTTTCCCTTCAGCTTTCCTTGAACATGATAACTCAGTACAGCAATGGTTAAAGGCCCATAAAAAGAAAGTCAGGTCTGGATGATACAGCCTAGAAAGAATTAGAACCAAGTGACCTACCTCAGCTATCCTGTCCCATCGCTCTTTTTCAAAGAACACAATAGCTTGAGTATAGTCCAAGGGTTATCATTAAAAGTAGGCCAGTCTCCAAGTATGTCGATTCTGGTGGCACTGACAAGTGGGGGTTGGAGGAGGGGGTCCCTCGGCACAAAATAGATGCTTCGACCAAACAAATGAGAAGGAAAATTGTGTTGGGTTTGGGCCAGTCTTCTGAATGCATTGAAAACATAGGCGACTATCTTTTGGCATTTCCTAAAAGGCCTCTTGAGCTTTCATTGGCAAGCACGGATGCAGAGGGTACTTTTAGCTGTTTAAGCCTTCCTCTTCTAACAGGGGTCAAAGGGCTGTAAAGATATTCTCAAAAGGATATAGAAGGAATCATTAAAAGGGAGGAGAAGGAAAGTGACAGAAGGTCAGCCTTTTTTTTTCCTAATGGGTGCGTCCCAGAGGGGGCCAGCACACAGTTGTTGTGCATTGTACACTCAGGCACCTGACTTCCAGAAACCCGGCAGCTATTTGATTAACACTTCCACCAGCATCAGACACAGGAGAAGCCCAAAGGAGAGGTGGGCAGAGAGTGCTGGGGAAGAAAAACAAAACAGAAATCTGATTGCCATACGTTGATTTAATTGATCAAATTAACTTAAGACAGAGATCGCATTTCGATAAAATGGAGCAGAACAAATGCTTGAAAATCTTTGTGATGCTATTTCATGTCTCAGGTCTGCTCTGGGGTTTACTTTCTTTAAAGATAAGTTGACTATCAATCCATTGTCTGTGATATATTATTTAGCTTTGCATAAGGACTGGATTAGGCCTTAGATTTACCTCTGTAAGTGGTACAGTCCCACAAAATTGTGAAGGTTTTTACTGATTTTTAGACAGCAAGCAATAAACTGCATTTGCACCCGCACACCTACCACCTAACACCCCATCTGGTAACATTTCCACGTCTCAAGGAAAGAAATCAATAGCAATAATCTGTGAGGGACTCATAGGGTGTATATTTTTTATCACACTGCCATTTGAAAAAAAATTTCTCCCTACCTACTTACAGCAAAAGCATGTCCTTTTTTTGTAGGCTCACAAGGATATCCTGCAGCTATTATTGGGGGGGGGGGATGGGGGAAGTGGGGAGAGAGATATGTCCCTTAAAACTGAGTTGAGAATAATATATTCTAAACATGTATTCTTAAAACCATTATGGTACTGAGTATATTTGGAAGATTCAAACCCTAGTCAGCAGTAGACATGAGGATAAATCTCCCAACATCACATTCAAAATTACAGTTTGTCTGTTTCCAAAATTTCATTTAAAAAATTTTTAACTTCTCTAAGGGACAAGCCTCCCAGCTTTTGGCTTGCTTTGCCGCAGAGAAGACAAGAAGACACTGTGCCTGAATACTGAAATTGCAAACTCTGTCATTGCTGATTTTCTGTGTGAGAAGGAAATATGATGCTTTGTTACTGGTCTTATTTATTGCAGACCTTGTCTGGAATCTAGTATTGAAGTAGCGCTTGATGGCTTGCTACCTTGAACTTTTCCACTGATCAATGCTGGTTTCTGTGGCCGCATGAAAGAATAGCTTTCCTGAGGAGATGCTATCACATGGGAGACCAGCTACACAGCAAGGGAGGGAGGAGTGGGGGTGCAGGGAGAGAGGCTAGGCCCTTGTAGGCTTAAGCTATGAGACAATTTCCCCACCCCCAAAGAAATAGCAAATGGTGAGTGACCATTTGAAAACTGGGATGTTACAGGAGCAGAAGGTGAGGTCGAGATCAGAAATTCTCTCCATAAGACAATCAGACAAAACAGAATATAAATGTGCAGTGAGAAGGAAGGATAATATGAAGCAGGAGGACAGGAATCATATTTCTTCACAGCAGGGTGACACATAAAAAGTTGCTTTTATTTTTCTGTGCAAATAAACTTTACTTTAGGAATTGTAGCAGCTGGTTGGTCTCCCATAAAATAGGTTTTTATCTGTTACAGTGACAACCTGAGGCAGGGAGGGGTTAGAGGCAGTGTAATTGCCATCTTTTCTATTATTTTTGTCAATATTTTTGTTATTTGGTGGAGGGGATTGGAAAAGAGGGCTAGACAAATGCTATTAAGAATGAGGGCCAAGAGAAAGGGCTTAATCCAATTCCTTGGCAGTTCATGTGGAAAGCATGTAGCACTAGAGATGGGACAGGACTGAATGCTCAAGTACTTCTGGGTAGGAAAGGCAGAATAGTATAGTGGCTAGAGAACTAGACTTAGAATCATGAAGACCTGGCTTTGACTTCTCTCTCACATACTTGAACAAGTTAGCTAACCTCTCTAGGCCTCAGTTTCCTCAGCAATAAAATGAAAAGGTTAAACTCATTGATCTCAAAAGTCCTGTCCAACTCCTAGAGTATGATCTTACAATCCCATATCCCTTGTAGAAATCCCCATCCTTTCCATAATATCAAATATATTCTGGTTTATCTAGATTAGATAATAATAATAGGAGACATATTGGCTTTGGAAAGTGAAATTTCAGGGAATGATAATTAGTTCTCCTTATTCATTGTGAGTGCCTTCCTGAGAGCCAGCCTAAACAAGATGATGAGCACCAGATCCTTCTAATGGTTTTTGTTATCAAAAAGAAAAAGTACAGATCCTGAGATCCAGTAATAGTCTAAGTCACCTAGGATCCATCTTTCCAGATTTCTTAAACAGTGAGATTTATTTCTTTTCAATATTTCAAGGCTCCCTTGTTTGAATGTTGTGAGTACTCCTCCACAGACCTGCCCATGACTCACAGATGATTTTTTTTAAACCCTTGTACTTCGGTGTATTGTCTCATAGGTGGAAGATTGGTAAGGGTGGACAATGGGGGTCAAGTGACTTGCCCAGGGTCACACAGCCGGGAAGTGGCTGAGGCCGGGTTTGAACCTAGGACCTCCTGTCTCTAGGCCTGACTCTCACTCCACTGAGCTACCCAGCTGCCCCTCACAGATGATTTTTGAGAACTCTCATAGCCAAAAAAATTCATCACTCTTCAGTCTGTTGATGAGAGTCTTCAAACTTGGTAAGAATTACCCTCCAAAAAAATGCATATGTTTCATCACCAGGTCCACAATTTGGGCCTTTCTTGGTTGATACAATCTACCAGAAGTTGCACTCACCTGGCAAAACCTTCAAGAACTCAGTATCCCTGCCTGTCATGACAAAGCATTGAAAGAGGATTTAGCCAAAGTCAATTTATCATTAGTATTGTTGATAATGGTAATGAAAATGATAGTAATGAACAAACCTTCAGACAATTTGATTTCAGGATAACTGAGAACTCTCTTGTATGTCCTATCCTAGGACAAGAAGGCTCTTTCTTCAGTAGGCCAAACTTTAACCTAACCCTACCATTTTTTATATAAGTAAAGAATTGGAAACAATGGAGATTAACTAAATAAATTATGGTATGTTAATATAATAACTAAATTACATGTACAAATAATTCAGAAAAGCATTGCTTCTGTCTTCCGTCCCCTGCCTCCACCCAAATGCTTTGTATTTTCTTTGTATATATCTTATATTGTATATATGTGTTTCTTTCCAGTAAAAATATAAACTCACGTGGGCAGGGTTTTTTTCCTTTGTATTCTCATGGCCTGGCATATAGAAGACATTTAATAAATGCTTATTGAATGAATAGATGAATGAATGGATGGATGAAAAAAACATTGATTTGATTATGGATTCTGTTCATCTCCTGTTTAGAAAAATCTAGGGAAAGTCTTCTTCATCTAACTTTATCTCCATTTGTTTCTGACCATGTTCACACTCCCAAACTCTGGAAGTAAAGGGATATCCAGAGCGAATAGAGACACATAAAAGAAAATGGTGGTATGCAAGAGAGCACAGAAGAGGACTGGGTAAATCAAGTACTAGAACACTGCTGGAAAGAAATTTATTTTACTTATATTATTTTCTGTTATGTAGGTTATTCTCCCCATTCCCTCTTTATTTGGGGGCATGGGTATTTTTCCCTCATTATCCCTTATTCCATCACAAATATTCTTAACCTGTTGAGTATGCAGATGCAATGAACACCTGTCGCATTCCTGTGAAGCCTATGGACCTCTTCTTAGAATAATGTTTTTAAATGTATAAAATAAAATACATAAGATTACAAAGGAGACCAATTGTGTTAAATAGAAGTTAACATTTTTAAAAAGGTTCCAAACCAATCCTGCTCTATCATATGAAAAAACAACAACTGGGGATTAATCATTTCCATATCAGTAAGAATCCATTTCTAATTCTACCTACTTAATGCTTAAGAACTACAATTTAAAATCCTGACCTAGAGCTTCTGAGATCACTGTGGTGAAGGACAGAAACCAAAGAACAACTAGACATAGAATACAAAGAGGGGGCAGCTAGGTAGCTCAGTGGATTGAGAGTCAGGCCTTGAGACAGAAGGTCCTAGGTTCAGGTCTGGCCTCAGACACTTTCCAGCTGTGTGATCCTGGGCAAGTCACTTGACCCCCATTGCCCACCCTTACTACTCTTCCACCAAGGAACCAAAGAAGTTAAGGGTTTAAAAAAAAAGAAAGAAATACAAAGAATCCCAAAACTAAAAATTCAGATCATACTTTTAATAAGTACAAGTGTGGGATTAAAATTTATATCGCATTGTGGAGCATATGAGATTATTGGTATATATTATTGATATAAGAAGATAAGAAAATATTTTTAAATGATATTTCAGTGTAAAACAATAGTGATTAGAATGACTTATCCTCATCATTGTTGTTTATTCATTCTTTAGGCATGTCCGACTCTTCATGAACCTATTTGGAGTTTTCTTAGCAAAGATACTAGAGTGGTTTGCTATTTCATTTTCGGCTCATTTGGCACATGAGGAAACTGAGGCAAGTAGGGATAAGTGACTTGTCCTGGGTCACACAACTACTAAGTATCTGAGGCCAGATTTGAACTCAGGAAAATGACTCTTTGACTTCAGGTCCAGCACTCTATCCACTGCATCCACCTCGCTGCCCCTAGTGACTTACATGAGCTACTTATTATGATGCAATGGAAAGAGCCTAGCTTTAGATGCACTAATTATGTGCCAGATTAGTACAGTTGGGGGTTTCTTATTTGTTTGATTATACAACTTCATTATGTTCAGTCCTCTTCATTTGTTGCTCAAGTGTTGAAAGCCTCTATCTCTCTGATACTTAAATAGCTTATAGAATCATAGATCTAAAGTGGGAAGAAACTTCTTAGGTACCCTCAGAGCCAAAATGAAATTAAAGTGACATGCCCAAAGTCACATGGGTAATATCTGAGACAGAATTTGAATATAGCTTCTCTTACTCCAAAGTCAGGTTCTCTCTGTCTTGTAGACAGCCTTCCTGTTTCAGTGATTTCTTCAATGAGGTTATTTCTTTTTCTGATGCAGATCACCTTTCATTCCATTCCATCTCATCCTATGAAATTCTAGGCCGTGTCTTCTCAGAATACTCACCAAGAGGTCCCTGAAAACCACTGGGGAATTTCTTCTAAATATCTTAATAACAAGAAGATGCCAGTGGAACATGGTATATCATACTTGGTGTCCCAAAGGTCTTAGAGTAGTTGTAAGTGATTAAGCCTTTAAATATATAAAAAGTTTTATTTAATTATTTATTTTTACTGATGATTTATAATAACAAATTTCCGCATAAGTTTTCCAAAGTTATATGATCAACATTGTATCCCTCTTTTTTTCCCCTCTCCTCTCCTGGAACCAGCAAGCAATTCAATCTGCGTTATGCAAGTTTTATCATGCAAAAAATATTCCCATATTATTAATTTTTATAAGTTAATCATCTTGCAAAACAAAAACTCCAAAATACATACCCAAGTAAAAAAGCAAAAAATCATATGCTTTCATCTGCATTCTGACTCCAACAGTTCTTTGTCTGAAGGTCAATAATTTATATTTAATTTATATATAAATATTTATTTTATATATAAATATATTTCATTTAAATTTATATAAATATATCTTAAATATATATTTTAATTTAAATGTATTTAAATATGTATAAAACTTTATATATACATGGTATCTTGTATATTGGGTCTACAATAATTCATTCTCACCCTATAATAGTCCATCTTCTTTTCTCTGACAATATCCTTAACACCTCTTCTCTTGTGCAAGGGTGAAATAGTAAAATTTTCCATGATAAAATCTTGCAGCCTTCTCACATTCAGTATGTTCCTTACCACTGTCCTTTAGGTGACTCTTAACTTTAATTCCCCAGAGACTATGGTATCCTACAATTTGCACTCATACTTATTACCTGAAGAACACTGAAAAATTATTAGAGAGAATGATGATAATGAATCCTCAAGGCAGGATTAAATTTATAACTAATGTTGATGGCTTATAACCTTCACATTATATGAGCTTGGATCTGAGCCATAAAAACATAAAATTATAGGTTTCTCCAAAGGTCATCTAGTCCATCTCTCTACCCCCAACATAGGTTTTCCTTAAAACAGGCAGATATAAATAAAAGCAAACCAATTTTGCCTAGTTTTAGTTCCCATCTGGCTTTTTTTTTAATACATTTTAGTTAACTATACTGAGGAAATTCATAGTAATGATTGTCAAGAGTACTTGTTATTTGCATAAATTACAGACTTTTGAGTTCAATTAAATCATTACGCTACTTTGTGTCTGGTTTTCAAAATTTCTGAAGCAATTACATATCACTTCAGTTTATAGTATATACAACAAAGGAGTATTTTTATTAGTTCAAAAACCAGAAGCAACTCTGGCATAGTAGAGAACTGGTTTTCAAGCCAGAAAGACTTAGGTCCAAGTTCTTTCGATAACCTACACTGGACAAGACCCTAGGTAAGTGATTTAACCAGTTCAGCCAAGAATAACAGGTAATTAACTTCATTAGGTAAAAAGTTACAAGTTATATTGTTTTATAGCAGAATAAATGGAGCTAGACCCCATTTTCAAATGTGTGTACCTAAGAGAATCAATCCTCAGACACATTTTGAATAAACCAATCATAAGTCATCTTGGTAAGGAGAAGACATGGGTTAGCAGAATTGTTTTGGTATTGGAGGCTTTAGACATGGATTTTTTAGTCTTTCAGACTCCTCCTAATGAAAGAATTCCAGTTCTTAGACTGTAATAATCTAGAATGGCACTTTGTATATGGTAGGATCTGAGTAAATACCTCCTGAATAATTGAATGATGATGTGACATGATGTGCTCCACACACTCAATGACCCCTTCCCATTCATTCGTGTTGAGAATGATTCTTACCAAGGATTCTGATATATGAATTGGCAAGAGATTCTGTTAACTCAACTAAGAGAACTTCTTCTAGCACATGGTAGGCACTTAATAAATGTTTGTTGGATTGACTGGATTTGAAGAATGTAGAAATTAACTATGCATACTTTCAGGCTGGAAGACTCTTTAAGATCAATTTCACTCAAAACAATAAATATTTATTAAGTATCTATTTTATTCAAGAGACTGGCCACTAGCTCTAGAAAGATGAAAAAAGGCCCAATGTCTGCCCTCAAATCTCTCTCTTCTATTGGTCTGCCACTTTCCATATTGAAAGCTATTCAAAACAAGTAAAAGCAGGTACTATGTCTTGATTCTCATGTTCAACACTCTAAACCATCTTCCCTACACAACCTTAGATACATAGTTATTTCTTAAAATTTTTTCTCAAATTACCAGGAATTTGGCTTTAAAATCCTTGTAGTCCTCCAGAAAATCTTCTCAATCCTATGAGAGGAAGAACCCAATCCAGGACACCAACTCCAACCTCACAATTCTTCAAGAATATACAATAGATTCATTTCAAAAAATTGGGGGAAACAAAAGCTCAAAATTAAATTATTTCCTCAGGGTCACATAATTACTATCTGTTGAAATTTGGATTAAAACTCAAATCTTGACATTCAAACACTAATGTTCTAACTGTACTTGCTGTTATAATTGGAATGTGTGTGAGGCTCAAGTAGCATGAATGGTGCTAGTAAAGTTGTCTTGATCACATTATCCTCCTATTGCACCAGAAGTCCTGACAATCCTCTGATTGCTCATCCAACTCACTGATAATTTACATCATTCCTTCTAAGGTTACCAGTGTTATAGGATGGGAATGGAATAGAGAAGGAATGAGAATTGATGCAATGTGTAAGAAATAAAATTGATATAAAAGAGTATATTTTAAAATATTAGGGTTATAACAGCCATATTGATAATTAAAAAGAACTATGTGCCTGCTAAGATCTAATTCAAATGGCCTGCCATACCTTCCCCTTGGCTGCTTCCTAGGAAAGCAAACATACCAATCAAGTTCCCTCTATTTAAGCTTCTCTTTACATTGGCTCACATCACCACATAAGAAGGAAGCTCATTGAATCATAGGAAATGTAGTTTGAAATGAGATCCAAATGTCCACAGGAAGTTTAGACCAGAGACCTCAAAATAAGTTCAAGGGTCCCCAAATTTCCAATATCACATTACCCCCTGAGAGCGGAGAGAGACTAGTCTCCTTGAACGCTCTTGTAAACATAACTTTTAAATTACAGAAATTTGGAGATAAGAGAAAAGATGACAAAAACAATGAACCAATGATTGCTAGCCACATTGACAAAAAGCCAATTGGGGCAGTCCCCTTTGGCATAAGAGTATATATTTAAAACAAACGCATTCAACTCCCCATAGTTCAATTAACTGCACCCCAAAGTTCATTCTGGATCTTCATGATCCATTGAAGGCTCTTCAGGCATCTTCATGGTGCCTTCTCCAAACAGGTTCGTTGTCTGGATTCTGGGGAGATGGCAAATTTCTTATTCTGAAATTACTCTCAAAAGAATTTAAACTTTACATTATAGATTATAAAACATACATTCCCTTCTGAGAAGAATTATACAGATGGTATATAAAAAATTACTTTCAGGGTCTTGTAACCTCTAACTACCATCCCTATGACCCAAGAGAATAGGGGAGGACTCAAAAGCTGTCATCAAAAATATAACTATTGCATACCTCATAACACAGAATCTTTATTGCTTGGGCATTTAGCATATTCTGGGCCTAAGAGAGCAAACAGTTTACAACACATTCAAGAATTTCCTGGTAAATGTTTGACCATCTGGCTCTCTGAAAATACACACACATACCTCAAAATACTCCTTTCAAGGGGGCAGCTGGGTAGCTCAGTGAATTGAGAGCCAGGCCTAGAGATGGGAGGTCCTAGGTTCAAATCTGGCCTCAGTCACTTCCCAGCTGTGTGACCCTGGGCAAGTCACTTGACCCCCATTGCCTACCCTTACCACTCTTCTGCCTTGGAGCCAATACACAGTATTGACTCCAAGACGGAAGGTAAGGGTTTTAAAAAAAAATACTCCTTTCAAGTTTAATCTGCATTATTAATACCTTTGCTATCATTTTTTCTTAAAATCAACAACAATAAAAGAAGCCCTGATTTGTGGAATTTGTCAATTTTCAAAATAAAAACACTCATGATGAAAATTTAATAACTGAGTCTTAAGGAGCTGACTCCAGCACACCCAGTATACAATACTTACTGTGTAAGTAACTAGTTACATTCTAGATACTAGTACAGAGTAGATAGAAACCCTAAAGGGGAAGGTTCTTGTAGCTGGGGAAATGGGAAAAGCCTGATGCATATGGTGATTTCAGCTTAGACTTGAAAAGATAGGGATTCCTAAGGTCCAAGAAGAGGAGGGAGAGCATTCCAGGCACAGGAGACTAACAATACAAAGGCACAGACATAGGAAAGGGAGTATCATGTTGGAGGAACATCAAGTGAACTAGTTAAGCTGAATTGTAGAGTACATGGTAAGGAGAGGCAAGTATAAGAAAAAATGAAAAAGTTAGAAAAGGAACAAGTTATGAAGAGCTTGAAATGACAAAGAACTTTATATATGATCCTGAAAGTAATGGTGTCAAATGATGTATTGAAGTCAAGAAGGCTGAAGTTCTTAAAAAGTTGACTGTAAAAACCAAAATTTCAGCAAGTGACCTTGGAAGAAACAATTTCAATGGAAGGGTCAAATAGGAAAAGACTGAGGAGCAAGTGGGGAGAAATGAAGCAAAGACAATAAGAGTAGACTATTACTTGAAAACTGGCAGTGATGAGGTGAAAATCAGAGACACCTTGTCCTAGCTAGGACTCTGCAGAACATATACTGGTTTAGGTAGGTGTGTCCAATATTATTTTGAGGCAGAGTTGTTTTGCATTCGTCCAAAGTTTTCAGATAACAGAGATGAGATATCTTGCTTTCCTCTGTTGGGTGTTCTTTTCTCCCTGATGAAAGGTATAAGGGAAATTATAGGACATAGGGAAAAGGGAGACCTAATGGTAGCAAACAACTTGAAGATGAATGAGTGATGAATGATAAAGAATATATCTTCATTTTTTGCCAGGTAATATGCCAAGAATACAAATATAAGAAAGCAAAACTGAACTTGATTTCAAGGAGTTTGAATGCTAATAGGGAAAGGTAACAGAAAAAGAAGATTTAGAAGGAGATATGCACACAGCAGCATGGGTTGGAAATGTCAGTAAAGTGATAGAGAGACATGGTTCTTGGTAAGATAAGGAAAAGGCTACTTATCAGAGAGTAGAGTGGTTCCAGGAGCAGAATCTGACCTTCTGGTAGAAGTGGGATGAGAAGGATTCAGAGTACAGACAGCATGGTTTAGAAATAATCAGAAACCTACTCTATAGGTCTTTAAGATTAACTAGTATATCCCAAGTAATTTGAGAGATGCTATGAAAGAGTGGAAAGAACACTGGACTTGAAGTCAAGAGATCTACAATGAAACCTTACTTCAAATACACATTAACTGAATCTGTGATCTCATCAATGTGAGTACTCCTACTAATGTTATAGATTGAAGCCCTTCCAAACCTTATCTTGCATGACTCTGGTGTGCATTCTCCAATAAATCCTCCTGGGAGGGGAGAAGGGTCTATCTACATTCTAGGAGTCTTCTTCAGGAATTCTTGACATTGGGTGGATACCAACACAATGCTTTATTAATGATGTGTTATAGCCCACTCACACCCACCATGTGCTTTTCAATCACCCTTTGGATGACCTTCCTCTGAGGCTTGTCCATCCTCATCTATAAAATAAGGATGGTGATCCTTGTTCCACCCACTATAAGGTCTACATAAATGTCAGTGATTAGTACTGGATAGCAGCATCAGTGGCTTTATAGCTTTGTCACTGAAAGGACTGGAGAGGTCAATGAGTCAACAAACATTCCTTAAGTGCAAACTATGTGTCAGGAACTGTGCTAAATTCTAAGAATACAAGAAAAGGCAAAAAAAAAATCAAAACCTGCCTTCAAAGAGTTTACATTCTAATGGTGAAGGTATGCAAAAAATTATGTACATGTGAGATATATGGAAGATACAGCCAGCATAAAAGTGGAGGGTGCAGAGGGCAATGGGGAAATTTTCTTGCAGAAAGATTTCGGCTTTCATCCAACTTTTTCATTTCAGATAGGAAAAATTGAGGTCAAAAAGCTCAGGTAACTTGTCCAGGACCTCACCCAAGTAGTAAATAAAAGGACTGAGACTTGAACCCAGGTCTTCTAGTTTCAAAGTCAGTTCTCTTTCTACTGTATCATACTTCCTCTTGAATCAGGGAAGAAGGAAACTGTTACTTCAAACCCCTAAGGATACGAAAGATATGAAAACAAAATGACACCATTCAATGAGACTGAAGAAAGTTCCTTTCTGTTGGACTCTGTGCTCGGAGCAGCTTTCATTTCTTCCCCAATGAATCACTTTAGCATTTAACTGAACGCCAGAGCTATTTACTTCCTTGTGTGTTCTTCCACCATCAACATTAATTAACTTAGAACCATTTGGGTTTTTCAAGTACTCTAATTTAATTGTATAATTGCAAATGTCTTAAAACCAGTAACACTTTTGTTAAACCACATTATGTGCTGTCTAAAGCATAATTATGTCCAGGAGTTGAATGAAATGGCATCTACTTCTGAGAGTCTAATTTAAACCCAATATTCCAACTGTAAATTTTGTCTTATGTGGGGATTTCAACTTGACGAAGTTTCACATTTTGGCACAAATTTGGCTAATTTGTGGCTAATTAATGGGGTCATTCATAAAACCCTCTGGGTATTTATGTAACTATCTCATTGACTTCATGATCCTCACAAATTTGTCTTTGTGGGGACTAGAAAAACACAGAGACATCATCTAAGCTATTCCCTTGCTGTCAGATAGGAGTATACCTAAGTCATATATACAGATGAAGATGTAGCCTATTTTCAAAGTGTCTAGAGCATGGTGGTTTCCAAGGACATTTCTTTAGATAAATGGTATTTTCTTTTTTAAAAAACCCTTATCTTCTGTTTTAGAATCAATATTAAGTATTAGTTCCAAGGCAGAAGAGTAGTAAGAGGTAGGCAATGGGAATGAAGTGACTTGCCCAGGGTCACACAGCTAGGAAGTATCAGAGGCTGAATTTGAATCCAAGGCCTCCCTCCTCTAGGCCTCATTCTCAATCCACTGAACTACTTAGCTGTCCCTGACAAAAGTCATTCAATTTTAAAATTATACTTCAAAGTAAAAAGTCTTAATATGTTTTTACTCTTTCATCTTCATGTACATTTTCACTTTCCAAATCAAAGCACTAAATTCTTTAATTGATACTATTTCATTTAACCTATATCTCCAAACCAAAGCCCTCAATTTATATGGGAAAATTTCAATCTTCAGCAGTTCTCACTAATTAAACACATTGGTTCATATTCAAAACCAGGATTTCTCTAGGGAATATCAGAATTTGATTTGTGTTTAGATTTTACAAAGATATATTTTATCTTTTATATATGTAAAATATATGTATATAAGATAAAATATAGGTACCAATATCTATATTTTATTTAATCTGACAGAAAATTCGAAGGATTCATACCTAAGTCTATAAACGGTCAAAATAACTCTCCTTTCCTCTCCAGCAACCCTGTCTTCCAAGATCCTCAACAGTCCTCCAGATTGCCTGCTTGAAGTCCTGTGAGTAGGAAAATAACTAAAAAGTATCTTAACTTTCCACAAAGACACAAGGAAGAGAAATGGAGGTTGAGAGAAGACTTTTTTTTTTCTCTTTGACCTGAGCAATCTACTACTGAACTACTACTACTACTACTACTACTACTACTACTACTACTACTACTACTACTACTACTACTACTACTACTACCACCACCACCACTACTACTACTAAAGTCACAATACTAGTGAATTGAAAGATCTAAATTTGCTTGTCCTCAAGAGTCAGTTAACAAGCATTTATACTGTGTCTGGCATAATGAGGATGCAAAAAAAGCAGTCCCTGACTTCAAGAAGCTTACATGCTAATAAGGTGAGAATACCCAAAAGGAGAAAGTGATCAACAAAGGTTGCAGAGTGGTCAAGATGAAGATGTTGGATGGGGAAATCACTAGATTTGCTTATGAAGAGATTATCAGTAACTCTAGAAAGGTCCGTTTTAGTTGAATAATAAGGTTAGACTGCAGAATTTGGAGGAAGGTGAAAGGAAAGGAAGGAGAGGTGCCTAGGTGGATATAGTTCTCCAGAATTTTAGCTAAAAAGGGGAGGAGAGATGAAGAATGATAACTAGTAGGAATGGTAGATTCATGAGTTTTTAAAAGATGGAAACGCATGGACATGTTTATAGGTAGGAAGAGAGGAGCCAGCTTATAGAGAGACATTTAAGATAAGATGATAGTGAAGGCAATCTACTAAAGAAGGGGTGAGAGCGTGGGACTGATGAGGAAATGAAGGGGATTGCCATGGTAAAGAGAAGGGTCCCTTCTTCATGTAAGACCAGAATGAAGGAGAGATAATTAGAGAAGTTGTCTGAGTAACATGAGATGAAAAAGCAGGGAGAAAAGGAATCTCTCAGAGAAAATCTTTAATTTTTCCAGTGAAGAAGACCCTCAGCTGAAGTTAAGCAGAGCAAGTACCATGAGAGGTTTAAGGAGAGCTCCCCTTAACTCTGGCTCTTCTTAGATCCCAAAAGTTTTTCACTTGGTCTAGGTAAGCAGCAGAGACAGAAAGGCCCCAGTGTCTTCGAGGCTTGATCTCAGACTTCTTCTACTTATCAGAGAATGTTCCTGCCTCCTTAGACCAAGAGCTTCCTGAAAATGACTTTATCTACTGACCGTGAACAAGTCATTTATCCTCTCTCAGCCCCAATTTTCTTATCTGTTAATTGAGGATAATAATCTTCCTACCACCTGTTTCATAAGTTTATTATGAAAGAACACTTGATGAAGTTTTCAACACTATGTGGACTATTATTAACTTGAGGAGATGCTCACATATTAATCTGTAAAGATGTTCATGTTACTAAATTCATGCATCAGGCCACTTGCTGTGGACCAGGACACTTGTAGACACACCCCAATACCAACAACCTAGGGCTGGTGTGAGCCAGGATTCTGTGAAACAGCTTGGACTGTTTGAGCTCACTTTGGCCTGTGGTGAATTCACATGAAACGCAACTATAAACTCTTTGGGCAAGTAGCATATAAGGACCACTCTGTGGTCTCAGGGTAGAGCTGCTGTGACCTGCCACAGAACTTCCTTGCAGACTGTCTTTTTCTGAGAGTCATTGGGTGTGTTTTTATCATAGTAATTTTTTTTCTCTGAACCTTTGAGTTCTGAGTGATCCATTGTACCACATATGGGAACCACTACCAGGACATCACTAATAAGTAACATACATTTTAGCAGATCCATCCACTTAACCTCCCCAAGCCTCAATTTCCTTTTATGTAAGATGAAGGTATTAAACTAGCTGGCTTCTACTTCTACAGCTGTGATCCCACAATCCTTATAAAGATGATATTTCTAAACAAAGGAACAATTCTTAGAATTTTGTTTCTTATAGAATCTAAAACTGAAAGATCATCTAAGCAATCCTCTTCATTTTCTAGATGAGGAAACTAAGGCTCTGATTTGCCCAAGGCCATAAAGATAGTCTGTAGCCATGAGAATTGCAGGTAGAGCAGACAAGTAAGAAAGATTTTTAAATGAGTGAGACATTTTTGTCCCACAAATAACATCATGGAAGGAGTTTTCTATACCTAGGATCAGTGTGATGAGACTGTGTTGTATAGTAGAAAGAACTCTGGCCTTGGATTTCCAAGACCTGGATTCAAGTTCTATATGACCTAGAGCAAATTCTTTAATCTCTGTAAATCTCAGTTTTCTCATCTACAAAATGGAGATAATAATACTTGCCTCTGCCAATCTCAAAAATTGTGCTATGGGGGAGGAGGGGGGAGATAATGTATGTAAAGTACTTTGTAAAGGCTACATAAATGTTAGCTATTACAAGACTATCTGCTGCACAGGTCATTAGTGGCTTAGACTTCCGGACTACCTTTTTTTGGTCTCTGTACTGCAATTTGCTTAATCTTGACCAATAGAGACCTTTTCTTATTGAAAAAATTATATGTTAGCATTAATTTAGAAATATTTTCACTTAATTGCCCATAATATAGCACTGAGGTATATTTTTTATTATTTGTTATAGTTATAAAAAAAAGTTTTATGTTCCATGTTCTTAGTTAATGTTTCCTTAGGAGATATTTGAAAGCCATTAACAGTTTTTAAATTGCTAAATCTTGCAAATGGATATTGGTGCCTTTCTGTCCAGTGTTTCCTCTTAATCAAAACATATGTGACTGGGGGCAGCTGGGTAGCTCAGTGGATTGAGAGCCAGGCCTAGAGACGGGAGGTCCTAGGTTCAAATCCAGCCTCAGACACTTCCCAGCTGTGTGACTCTGGGCAAGTCACTTGACCCTCATTGCCTACCCTTACCACTCCTCTGCCTTGGAGCCAACACACAATCTCCAAGACCGAAGGTGGTAAGGGTTTAAAGAAAAAAAACACGTGACCTCGGGCAAGTCACAACCTAATTGTGCCTCAGTTTCTTCATTTTCCTTTAAAATAATGGAATTAGACTATATTACCTTGAAATCCCTTGCAGTTCTGAGTCTACCATCCTATGATCTAGTAAATGGTTGAGTAACCAAAAGTTCATTTTTTAAATCATAAAATAGAAACAAAAATAGATCATTTAAATATCCTCAAATTTAATCTGAAACAAATCAATAGTCATTCTGAGTGCATAATCCTGACATTACAAATGGATCTATCAATTGCACATAAAGAAGCATAGCTGACTATATGAACAGTTCTGTTTTGCTTCTTTTAGGTATTTCCATTGAGGGACATCTTTTCCATTGTCAATATTCAGTTTGTCAGGCACTTTTGACTGCATTCCTCTTTCCTAGGAGAAGACAGAATATCAAGTTAAATAAGAAATAGAAATCTTTCCCTACTAGAGTCAAGAAAAGAGAATTACGCATAACTAATTGTGCATGATGATGTGTGTGATTTCCTTCATTGACTATATCTCCCAGAAGGTTTGGGGGCAAACAGAATATAAGTCCTGAAAGTGACATGCCCTGGACCTTTAAGAGAGGGATGTATGTTACTAACTTCAAAGACGTTCAAAGTAAAAATTAGAAAAGCTGAGAGGTGAGAAAGAGACAGAAAGGAGAGGGGGTAGGGAGAAGGGAGACAGAGGGAGAAGAAAGGAGGGAGGGAGAGAGAAGAGAAGAGAAGAGAAGAGAAGAGAAGAGAAGAGAAGAGAAGAGAAGAGAAGAGAAGAGAAGAGAAGAGAAGAGAAGGGAAGGGAAGGGAAGGGAAGGGAAGGGAAGGGAAGAGTTGTTTCCACTAACTTTATCTTTTCCCAAGAGTTTGAGAAAAGCAATGAGTAGCCCTCCTGCAGTGCCAAAGAACATGAGTTTCTTCAGAACAGGAACTGTTTTTTGGCTTTTCTTTTCATCCCAGCACTTACTACAATGCCTGGCACTTAATAAGTGCTTGCTTACTTGGCTTGAATTGACCCTATTATGTAACCAAAACAGAATTATCAAGGTTAGTCTCAGAAATCAGAACAAACTGAGCAAATGGATGATACTGACTTCATGAGGTTTACAGGTGCTCCACCACTTGAATAATCAAACACTGATTACTTGCCAGGATGGAAGTGAAGCTTGAAGTTCAGAGGACAATCTAATAGTGAAGAAGTGGGGAATGGTGATGGAGATGATAATCTTACCAGCCAGGGTAGAGAGCCCTCCTCCTTGTGGAAGCGGGGCCCAGAAGAAGAGTACCATGATAATCCAACACAGAGAGGTGACTAGGTGTCATTATTCACATCTGCAGACTCATAAGATGATTTCTAGAACAGTGGCTGCTGCAGAAATTCTCCGCAATATCTGTACCCTGGGAATGCTCCTTCGCCCCTTACTAGTTATTAGTACTAGTTATAATCTTGATTCTCCCAATTTTGTTCTCACAGAAATCACGAACCTTCTTGCCAAAACTCAATTTTCCTATGCTAAAATTCCTCATTCATACTCCATTAGTATACTTGACACTGTTAATGACTCTCTTGCTAGCTCATTCCCCTCATATTGCCACCAATGTGGTGCTCCTTCCTTCTCCAATTAGATCTATCTTCTTCACTATCTTCTTTCCCTTCTTGCTACTTAGCTCTACATAATCCCAAGATCCAGCCATCAGCTCCTCTCTCTACACTCCATTCTTGGAAGAGTGTAATAAGGGACTAAACAGGTAAAGTTGTAATAAGGGACAAAGATCGAGCTCAATTGACCCTCCTGCTCTGACTGAGACTCCAGGATCAACTGCCTCTAGTTAGGGTTCTAAACCCTTTTCAACTGTCAGAAATTCTGCAGTAAGGCTTTGCAGGGTTGATTTGCACCTTTTTCACCACAAGAGTTACTCTTTTATTGTTAGATACCAATTATATACTGGTGAATCCCTATCTAGCTCAAACTTGTGACCCAAAGTCAAGTCCTATATTTCCAAGTAAATATTTGGATATTTTGTCAACCCCTTCAACTCAACCTGCAAAAATCCAAATTCATCATTTCCCAATGCTTCAAATCATCTCTTCTTGGCAATTTGTCCATCTCAATGCCCTAAAAAATCATTTAAAGCATAATTGTATTTGCAATTACTCTTTGACCCCTTATTTCCAATTAGTCACTCAATTTTCCCCTGTGTGACTTTGGCCAATTCAGTTAAATCCTATAGTTATTAATCTTCTCAACTGCAAAAGAATAGTTCTTAGGAAAGTATCTAGAGCATAGAAGGAGCCTCACAAAGGCCATCTCACTCAGATTTTTTTATTTTATAGGTAGGTAAACTGAAGTCCAGCTAGGCGATGTGTTGGATAGAAATAGCAGGTGGAATCAATTAAACATGGGTTCAGTTTGAACCTGGTTCAAATCTGGTTTCAGACACTCACTAGTTATGTGAACTTGGACAACTTGTAATAAGGGGGTAAACAGGCTGATAATAGAGGAGCTGGTGGTACCAGAAAGTCTCCTGGGCCAGGGAGCCTACAACTACAGTATTTGTTGATTTGAGACAGCCAGGGATGGGTGGGCCTGAGCTGAGATGTCCAGTCAGTCTCCCTGCTGTCTGTAGGCTCCTTTAAGGTGAAGAGTGAGGAGCCCCTTCCTGCTGGTGAGAAAGCAGAACCAACAGGAAGTGAAGTCAGCTCACCTCCTGAATAAAATGGATGCCTGTCCAATACTCCCTCTGAAGTCAGGTGGTTGCTATCTTCCCTCTCCACACCCCCTTAGCCCTGGATGATTATATCAATAACTATAGAAACTCTCAGTAACAGGCTAAAGGTTTATTTAAACACAAGGGGAAACTGAGGGAAGAGGGCTAGGGTCTGGAGAAGCTGTTGCTAAGGGTGACTGGCCAGTGCTAGAAGAGGGCCTCAGAAGGTAAGATAAGGCTGAAGGAACCAGCCCCTCAGCCAGGGATAATTTCTACTGCCCTGATGTTATGTGGTCCGCCACCTAGACAAAAGAGGATGATGATTTGGTTTAGGGGTGTCCCTGGCTAGGCTGGCCTAACTAATTCCTGCCCAAGTTCCACAATCCAACCTCCCTTCCCCTCCCGGGGTCCCAAGGGGAAGTCCAGGGGGTAGCTGGATGTCTGGGTGAGGTCAAGGTAATCAGCACCCCCAGGTTGGTTCTCCAGGGCTATTTATAGTCCCAGCTCCAACAGTCAGGTCTTGAGACTGGCACTTGCTGGGCCAAAGTTCCATTCCCCTAACTGCCAGGATTACCTAGGATGATTTTGCAAATGCAAGAGATTTTGCATAAATCCTGCATTACAAACTCACTTAACCTTGTTTGCCTCTGTTTCCTCATCTGTTAAATAAACTGAAGGAAATAGCCAACCACTCCAGTATCTCTGCCCAGGAAAACCCTAAATGGAGTCACAAAGAGTCAGACACAAAAGAAAAGATTTAACAACCAAGAACAGGATAAGCAAGTGATTTGTGGTGAAACAGATGCTCTCTGAGATCCTTCACAACTCTAAAATTCTATGATTACAGAAATTAGTGTCATTCTTTGTACTGTCCCTCAGATTCATACCTTCTCCATTTTCCCTCTATTTCTACTGACACTACCCTAGTCTAGACCTTCATTACTTCATTCTCAGATTACTATAATAGTAGTATAATTGGTCTAATTACCTCTCATTTATTTTCCCAGCCCAACTATGCTCTAGACCACTTTTGCCACATCACTCCATTATTCTAAAACCCTACAAAAGCTCCTTGTTGCCTATCAAGTCAAGTCAATACTTATCTATAGGGCTTTCATGACTCTCCATAATATGGTTCTACCTTACCTATCCAATTCTATTTCTTCCCAATTCATAATCACTGTTTCAACCATTCTGATATCCTTATTGCAACCTACCTCTCACATAAATATCTACAATAATGGTTACCATTTAGTTGGTTCAAGACCTCCTAGGCCCTAGGGGCTTTGCAGTGATTACTGAAGGCATTCAAGCCAAAAACAAATTTAATGGTAAATATTTCCCAAATATATTACAAATATATTTTTGCACTGTGACAAAAAGCATGTGCTTATAGGTTTGTTTCTTCAGAAATGTGATACTGTCATGAGTTTTTTTAGATAAAAGTTGTCATAGTTATTATAGGACTTAATGAATAAATAAAAAAGGATATTTTAGTAGTATATCAAATTACCCTGGTAGCTCATAATAAAATATTTTAGTTGAAAGGTGTTCATGGAAGAAAAAACACTGGGAAATCTGGTCTAGTAGAGTATCCTGAGATTTTTATCAATTTATCCTGAGATTTTTATCAATTACCTTGCTGAAACCTAGATAGACCATATCTGTAGCATTCCTTTAATCTAGTAACCTTGTTTTAAAGAAAGGAAATAAGGTTAATCTAGCATGATCAGTCCATTCTGTCTCTTGGAAATCACCATTTCCATTTCTAAATGTTCACAAACTATCTCAGTAGTAGTAGTAGTAATAGTGGTAGTAGTAATTAGCATATATATGGTATTTTAAATATTGCAAATCACTTTATATATTTCCATATCTTCTCATTTGACCTTCCAAACAACTCTGTGGGGTAGATGCTATTATTATCCCTATTTTATAGTTGAGTGACTGAAGCAGACGGGTTAAGTGACTTAGCCAGGGCCACACATGTGGTAGGTGACTCAAATCATTCTGATTTCAAATTACAGCCCTATTTCATTGTGTTATCTAGAATTTAGTAATAAGTTACAAAAATCCGACAGAAATGGGAGTCAAAGTCACTAAAACTATAGTCTGGAAAAATATTTTTGCCATTTTTTGAAAATCATGTCACTTGTCTGTCCAGTCCTGTGGCCCTTCTGTTCTCCACATTTTTTTTCAAAAGATTATGCGGAGGGCAGCTGGGTAGCTCAGTGGATTGAGAGCCAGGCCTAGAGACAGGAGGTCCTAGGTTCAAATCTGGCCTCAGACACTTCCCAGCTGTGTGACCCTGGGCAAGTCACTTGACCCCCATTGCCTACCCTTACCAACTCTTCTACCTATAAGTCAATACACAGAAGTTAAGGGTTTAAAATTAAAAACAAAACAAACAAAAAAAAAAAAAGATTATGCACAGCTATTTGATACTCACATCTACCAATGATTTCAGCATCTTGCAATGTTCTTCTGAGCCTGATGATTTTAATTCTTTGAGGACAGTTAAATGCTTATTCTCTATCCATCTCCTCATGCTTCTTGGGCTACAATTTCCCATTAGTTCAATTTGTTCTGTCTATCCTCCCTAGCATAAAGATTTCCTCCTTGATGGTAGGGGGGAAAAGAATTGTGTTCTTCAACTTTCTCTCCATCAACAATTAGCATTGTCTCATCCATTGCAAAACTATCCTTTCTTCTATACAACTTAACTAAATAATCTTGTTTGTTTTCTTTATCACTCTTCATCAGCCTAGCTCATTCTGAATGAAATTGTTTATGGGGTTCCTCTTTTAAAATTGTGCTACTCTTTGAAGTAAGAATGAACTAGAAATAAAGTGGCTTCACATTGTTGGGGGAATGGTTTATATATGATATATGGCTCTACTGGAATATTACTTTACATTTTTAAAAGTACCAAATATGACTAATTTTAAAATGGAAAGATTCATAAAACTATTTCAGAACAAAGTAAGCAGAACTTTGAGAATAATACACATAATGGCTACAACAATATTAAGTGAAGAGATTGCTAAAAGGGAGTCAAATTTTGAGTAAGTAAAAAACCAATGAAGGTCAAATAAAACAGAAAATGAAACCTATCTCCCTTTCTGGCCAGACTAACAGCTTACCTGTTGTCAGTTATCACAATATCAGATATTTTTGCTCCATTGTCTTCCTTTGCCATGAGGGGGGGGAGAATCAATTGGAAGTGGGAAAACTACTATGATATAATGACAAAAGGTAGCAATGAAGATTTTTAAAAGCAACTAGTTTGTATTTATCCTCATCTAACTGCCATTCTTTCTAACCCCTAAACATTTCTTTTTTAATTTAATCTAGTCAGTGAGTTCACTATCAATTTGTAACTCTCTCTAGTCTCCCTTTTCTTACTCTTTAGAATCATTTGTGTAAATGTTTTCAGAATTTTATTTTTGACAATATCCTATTTTTCTTGCACCAACTTTGCCCATACAATTTTTAGGCCATGTGATCCCAACTTTCTTTTCTCAGAATTCTTTGAAATCTGTTTGCCAAAAATATAGAGTAAATATTATACCATTCTAGGTTTTTACTTTTTTTAAATCCTAAATTATAAGATTACACAGCTGTTTTCTCTCATCATTTTTATTTCATCAATCCATTCCTCCTTGTTTGTCAGACTCAGACCCAAAATAGGCCTCATCACTTTCTTCTCTGTCTTTTAAAAAATTAAATTATCATCAAGTTGAGAGTTTATCACCTACTGTGATTTTATCATAAAGGGTTCTGAGATTTCCAGATACTGAAGTCCATCATCATTATCACATTATGTCTCCATATCAGTTCTATGATCATTTTCCTAAACTCATTCATCTCCTTCTGACAGTACAATCTCTACTATACTCCTACCATAATATCACTTTTCTTTCTGCCTCCATTGATCCTTTCCTGGATGTTCTCCACAATGCTTGTTCCCTCCAACTTGCAGATTCTGACAATAGTAGATGTTGCTAAAATCCTATACTAGTTCATCATGCTTTTTATCTGTTGCTTTTCAGTAAGCCAATATCCTCTGCATCTCCAAATCCAGGTATGAATTATGCCCACCAAAACTCAGCAATGACTTTCAGTTCAAATTTGCTTTCCTATTTTAATATCTCTTGTTTACACTATTTATTACTGATGTAAACATTTATGTTTAGATTTGAGGTTATGGTCTTATTATAGACCCATTTCTTGATTATTGTTTCCTAAGAATTACTCAAACTCTTCTTCATCTTTCTCTTATATCATTGCTTCTCTTATGTATGCCTGTCACACTATATGAACATATCATCTTATGCAAAGGAAAACTGAAAAATCTATGTATTCAATTTTCTCTCCCCTCCCCTATCATTTTCACTTTAAAAGACAGGTTCACATGATTCTAGGCAAATCTATTTTACCAGATTTTATTAGGTATATTAATATTAAATCCCTCACCAAAAAAATCACAAATTCAAATTCCTTTCTCATATACAATCTTCTTATCCAAGTGTTGACTTCCTAAATCTGTCTAAATTCAGTTGGCAGAAGTGAAAACATCACTTATGTCTCTAAAAGTAGGGGTGTGCTGGAGTCAGTTCACACTTCCTCCACGAGGGTTATTTTTAAATTTTTCAGTGTGAACATTTGAACCTGAGAAATTGGCAAACATTATAAAATCAGGATTTAATTTACTATTTTATTGATTGTCTAGACTTTTAAATTGATGAACAAAATGCTAATAATACAGATTCAAGTTAATAGTTTATCAGAGGGGCATTTTCCATGAATAAAAACATATATTACACATCTTGTCATTATGGTAAATTCAAGTGAGAGAAGCTAGATTCTTATTGAGATTCAAATTGTTAAACATTTGCCAGTACATCACTGCCTTAGTGTTTTCATTCTTTTGCTCATGATTTCTTCACTTGTAATAATTTTTCTCGTTTCCTTCTGACTTCCTTATTAGTTCCCACATAATTTACAAAATGACAATAGCCATCATTTTTGACACTCCTTGGAAGCTTTCCTTTCACATCTCAGAAAAAACAACAGTTCTCCCTCCTGTTCATTTATGGTCACATATATATATATATATATATATATATATATATATATATATATATATATAGTCATGGCCTCACCTTTAAACAGGAAGGCACTAATTGCCGTATTTTATCCCTTCCTTCTTTGACCAAATACTGAATAGCTTCTCTCATGGAAATACCAAGAGATCTTCATCCCTTCTCAGAGCCTAAATGCTTTTTCCTCAATGGATTCATCTCTGTCCTCTTATAGGAAGAACCTCATATGAATTACAATGCTCTAGCATTTCTGTGGCTTGTGTTCTCTTCTTTCTTTGAGCTGCATTCTTACATTCTTCACCCTCCTAAACAGAGCCTCTCTAGATTCTTGTTATTCTTTCTCTTTAAATACTTTTTTTCAGTCTTTTGAGAAATACTTCATTCTTCCATGCTGCAGTATAAGGTTATGCCAAAATATGTGATCATAAAGAAAGAATTACTAATCACCTAGACAACTACATGTGGATCAAATGATATTAACTAGAAATGTAAAGAAGTATTCTCACAAACCTTCTTTGCTTCTCTATTCAGATCACCAACTCAACAAGAAGAATATAATTTCTCTTTGTTTAAAGAGTAGAGGGAAGATTTTTCTTAATTTTTATTCCCATAAAAATGATAGCAACACATAATATTTTCATGAAAAAACCCTATTTACTGTCAAGTTAACTGAGAAAATCATGGCAGTCTCCAAGCTTGTTCAAACTGTCATCTGGATAAATCTATGTTAGTTCTAGTAATCCCTAATTTACTAATTCAAACAAATAGTCATGTCAATGAGGGATTTATTCCAGCAGCTGAGGTACTATTTGCCAGGGTCAATAAACATGAAAACATACATTACACATCTTGTCATTTTGGTAAATTCAAGTGAGAGAAGCTAGATTCTTATTGAGATTCAAAATGGAGAAATATGGACAAAAATAGTGCACTACACTCTTAACAGAGAAAAATTCTTCCAGGAGTAGATTTTATTTAGGATAAAGACCCTACAGTTCTTTTATGTATTGTTGTATAGTATATAGTGATCTATCTTGCTGCATTATATGAGGAAATTTACTCACTGAAAACCCTCTAGACCATTGATGGGCAAACTTTTTAAAGAGGGGGCCAAGGAAAGGAAATGCTCATCTGTCAGTCTATTTCTAAGGCAACTCTTTTGAAGTTTCATTGTATTGTATCCTACTCATTGTATTCATCAGATTAGGAATAATGTTGTGCAGCTGGAGAGAACATTTCAGGGGGTCACATCTGGCCCGTGGGTCATAGTTTGCCCATCACTGCTCTAGACCAATTAAATCAGAGGCTGAATTTTTATATAGATAGATATATATAGTTATACATATAAGGACCATATCTTATCTAAGTCCTTTAGTTTCCCTAAGTTCTAGTACACAGTAGTCATATTGAATATTCACAATATTCAAATTTTAAAGATCTATAATTTTTTTTGAGGCTGGGTCTTCCTATCTGGATTCTGGATGGAAGTGCAATGACCAGTTATGGGTTCAATCCCACCAGTCATCAACATGGAAGCTTTGATCTGCTCCATTGGCATCCTGGGACATTTTACTCTTTCTTAGATACCCAGCTGCCCCCCCCCCATGTTTCTGGGAGCTCACAACATTGGTGCCTAACAGTGCAGGCACCAGATTGACTTTCAATTTGCTGGCAGCTCAGAACTCCTAAACTCAAGTGATACCCTAGCCTAATCCTCCCCTAGTATTGAGGGATAAAGTTATGGTCCACCATGCTTTATTATGTATTTTATATGAGTATTTATTAAAGACGAGTAGGCTGATGGCACTATATGAAACAAGAATGAAGCAAAAGAGATGTCTTCTGCTTTTTAAGAGATTACAATTTTAATTAAAATGATATAGTATTAGAGGGACCTCAGAGATCCCAGGGCTGAACCATCCTTCTCCCTTCAAAACCCATCCTATCACCACCACAATTTCACAGATGAGGAGAATAAAGTGAATTGTGCGTTAGGCAACATTTAAAGGAAAAAACCAACAACAAATAGATGGATATCTGAAACATGACAGGAAAGGGTGATGGTTCAACACTCTTATTTTTAAAGATCTACACAGGGATGGAGATTCCATAATATCCTTCAATAGCCCTCAGAAGCCTTATAGCCCCCAAGTTCTTCCTTAAGTCTAACCAGACTCTCAAAATGCAGCTTAAATCCACCTCCTTTTGTTTGCTAGTCCTCTGGGGCAGAGCAGATAAGAAGCCAGAGAAAAAGCCATCTGGGACTGGGGCTTTAGCAGAATTCACAACAAAAGGCCTTCATTCAATTCCCAGCTCTCTTTGGGTCTAGTCAGCACAGAATTATCTTAAATTTGCCACTGTGATCCCAAATCCCTTATGTTAGCCCAACACGGTATGACACCTTGATAGGAAATACAAACTTAAGTGAAGAAAAATATGTTGGAGATGGAAGGGAACAGCAGCTACCCTTTGTCATGCAACCACTTTAATCTTTTAACTATTAAGTTTTTAATTACATAAAATATTTTCTTCTGGAAGCTGAACTCTGCTTTTTTTCTGTTTATTTTCTTCTGTTTATGGATGGAGCATTATGAGAGAGGGATGCCAAGAAGAGTATGATATATCTTAGATGATATTCTAGTGTGTTATTTAGTATGCTATCCAAAGCACAGTCTACTTAGCTGTTTTGCCAATTTTCCCCATCCCTTGTCCAACCTGAGAAAGGAAATTATATTACAGCTACAACAGAGGCCACAAGAGAAAGGCAGAGGACTCATAGAGCTAGGTAAAAATGCAGTGGAATTTATGCAATAAATCAAAAAGATGAGAGGAGGGAACCAAGGTTTTAGTCTTTGAGAAGTTATGCAAAGTATAGAAAAGAATTGGGGGTTCAGTTCAACAGCAAATATCTATTAAGTATAGGCTTGTTATGCAGTGGCACTACTAAAATAAAGGAATAGAGCTCTGTTCATAGAACCTCAGCTGGAAGGAATCTCAAGGACCATCCAGTCCAACCCTCTCATTTTATAGATGAGAAACCTGAGGCCCAGGGAAGTTAAGTGTCTTGGCCAGGATCACACAGGTAGTAAGCATCAAATAGATCCTATTCTCAAGGAGTTTAGAAAAAGAAAAAGACACATACACACAATAATACAAAGAAAAAATCCAGGCAAGATGCAATGAGAAAGTTGAGGAGGAAGAGTTATTATTCAGCTATGAGCAACAGAGGTTTCATGAAGAAGCTGGCACTTGAACTGGGTCTTGAAGGCATGAAGACAGATGGAGATAAAAGACTGTACAATCCAGGCAAGGAGGAAAGTGTGAGCAAAGGCATGGAAAAAAAGAGAAGGAAGGATGATGCCCAAATTATTCTGTTTGGTAGAAAAATAAGTGTCCAAGGGATTTGGGAGGACCCCCAACAATTGCAGACATCATTGACACACAGGGAATGAATACTCTTAAATGTAAATATAGAAACAATATGAGAAAAGCAATGGATGAAAAACAAAGGATTAGAAAAAGTAAGAATCAGAAAATCAAAGATTCATGATAAAACTTACCAAAGTGTAACTCAATATGTTCATTTTTCTAAGTTTTGTTTAATTGTTAGACATCTTAAATCTTAAAGTATGCACTTCCTTTGATTTGATTTGATTTTTATCAATTAATAAATTTTTATTTTTCAGTCATATCTGACTCTTCATGACCCCATTTGCGGTTTTCTTGGCAAAGATACTCGAGTGGTTTGTCATTTCCTTCTCCAACTCATTTTGCAGATGAGGAAATAAGCAAATGGGGTGAAGTTATGTTACTGGCCCAGGGTCATATGGCTAACGAATGTCTGAGGACAGATTTGAGCTAGGTTCTCTATCCACTGCGCCTTCTAGCTACATCTACTGCTGTGTAAAAGTAGAATGGGTTGAATCAAGATGTAAATTCCCAGCACTTGGCACAGTGCCTATCACAGAGTAGGCGCTTAATAAATGCTTATTGACTTGACTTTCCCATAATGGAAGTCTTCAAATAATGACTGGAAATTTTTTAGGTAGAACTTATTGGGAATGCTGAAGGGGAATTCCTATTCCAGGTTGGACTAGTTGACCTCAAAGGTCCCTTCCAACTGTAAGGGTATCTGATTTTGTGAAATACATTTATCTTGGTTTTCACTGGAATATTTCTCAGGTTGAATAGTTTTCAGGAGCGTCTCTTGTCACATCCCAAATATATACTCTGGAAAGACAGTACACTTCAGATGATTTGTTTTTGGATGACTTTGCTGCTTCTGTGCCCCTTGGCAAGGATCTTTCTACTACTAACAAACATCTCTTTTTTGACCAGTAAACAGAGAGTTCTCTGACTCTTGGTCTTTTATCTGTAAATGATTCTTCTCCTTCTGTGATGCAGAAGCTTTTTGTTCCTTGTAAGATCCAGGTCCATCTTCTGTTGGAAGAATCTCAAATTTCTTATCAAACTCATGTTATCTCCCCACCCCCTTACCTTTTTTTTTAAACTTCATGAGCCTTAGGTATCTGGCTTGGAATCTTTACCTATATACAGTATTGATTCCAAGATGGAAGGTAAGGGTTTTTTTTAATATTGTTTAATGTTACTGTGATTGGCTAACTTGAGGAGCTTTTTTTAACATTCAAAAATAAATTAAATGGAAAAACAAGCTAATCCTAACCTCAGGTAATCATGGCATGGTACAAGCATGTATTGAACCATTTGACCAAAAAGAAGCTACTACTACCCACTGAAACGAGTAGATGTGGCTCAGATGCCAAGATGGTTAGGTGAATTTAGAATTAATTGAATGAGTCTAACCAAAGAATAATCATTGAAAAATTAATGTGAATATGAAGTGAGGTCTCTATAGGAATGTGCCAGGGATCTGTCCTGGGCTCTGTTCTCTTTGATATTTTCATCAGTAACTTAGAGACAGGCCTATATGTCATGCTTATCAGATTTGCAGATATTACAAAGCTGGAATGAGTAACTAATACATTACGATGATAGAGTATAGATCCAGCAGTCTTGGGCAGTGGTGTCAAACCTGCTGATCAAAGCTTTATATGGCTAAAAAACAAATAGTATAAATAATGTTCATTTGTGGTTTTCTAAGTCAATATGTAGTTCATGCTTTCTTGAGTTTGAATCCACTGATCTACGTAGGACACTACGTAGGATACAAATCTAAGAAAATCGTATTAAATTTGAATAAATATAAATTCCTGCTCTTAAATTCATAAAGTCAATTATACAAGAGCTGGAAGGAGAGGTATAGCTGGACAACAATTCAGATTAAAAAGAGGATTCTGTGCATTACAAATTCAATATTAGTCAAAACTATGATATGATAGGCAAAAAAGTAAATGCAATCTTTACATTTAAAAAGTGTCTAATGAAGGAGATGATGATTTCTCTTCTGGTTAGATCTCATTTAGAATATGAAGTTCAATTTTGTGTGCTAAATTCTAGGAAAGACATTGACATATTAAGCATATCCAATATGGAATGAAACTATAGTAAATAAAGTAATGAAAAGTATAAGAAGAAGAAGGTCAAGGAATAGTGATTAAGATTCCAGTTTATGTTCAATATGTTTATTTCTTTAAGTTTTGTCCACAATGGTGAAAGGCTGGAAAATTCATCATAGAAGAATCCATTTAAAGAACTGGATTTTTAGCCTTAAAAGAGAAGAACCTGTCTTGAAGTAACTGATAGGTTATTATGTCAAAGTGAAAATTAGAATTGTTTTGTTTGGTCTCAGAAAATAGAACCAAGATCAGTGAAAGGATACAAGTTGCCCAGAGGTAGACTTTGTCTCTGGGCAGTTCCGGGACACAGTAGATAGAAAGCAGGGTCTAGAGCAGTGATGGGCAACCTTTTGAGCTTGGTGTGTCAAAATTTGCCAAAAAACCAAGCATAACTCGGGTGGTGTGTCACTTTGAGAAAAAAACATAATTGCATGATATTTATAGTTTAAATAACAAAAATATATAATTATAACATATAACTGTATTTAATAAACCAAAATAGGTAAATTAATATAGGTAGAATTGTCATCTATAGTGCACGGAGTATCTACATTACACTACAGCAAATGTTTCATCCTCGGCATGTGGCCCCAGACTTCTCTGTATGCAGCCGCATGCGGCCTCATGTCATCAAAAATGACTACATGTCAGTGCTGACACGCATGTCATAGGTTTGCCATCACCGGTCTAGAGTCAGGAAGAAGACTTCGAATCTGACATCAGACTCTTACTAGTCATGGGACCAGAGACAAGTCACCTAAGCCTATTTTGCCTCAATTTTCTTATCTATAAAAGGAGCTGGAGAAGAAAATGGCAAGCCACTCCATATCTTGCCAAGAAATGGATTCATGAAGAGTCAGATAGAACTGGCAATGGCTGGACAACACAACAACAAAGTTTGCTTCTAAAGAGAAAACTTCTAACAATTAAATCTGACCAAATGTAGAATAAGCTGTCTTGGGAAAAAGCAGGTTCTCATTTGATATAGATCTACAAGTAGAAGCTGACTGACTACTTGAGAATAGAATAAAGGAGATCTTTGGTCAGATGTAGAATAAACTAGAAGTCACCTAAAGTTCACTTCAACTCTTAGATTCTGTGATTCTTTAATGCTGTGACCTGTGACAGTAGATAGTAACTGTAGGAGAAAGTCTAAAGGGAAAATAAGCAACCCCTTGAGTTCTTAATTTATAAAATTAATTATCTGAAGTAGTCATAGATAAATCATATCCCCCATTTTTCCTTTGTTAGTATTGTTCAGACATTTCAGCCATGTCCGATTCTTCATGACCCCATTTGGGGTTTTCTTAGCAAAGATACTAGAATAGGGGGCAGCTGGGTAGCTCAGTGGAGTGAGAGTCGGGCCTAGAGACAGGAGGTCCTAGGTTCAAACCCGGCCTCAGCCACTTCCCAGCTGTGTGACCCTGGGCAAGTCACTTGACCCCCATTGCCCACCCTTACCAATCTTCCACCTATGAAACAATACACTGAAGTACAAGGGTTTAAAAAAAAAAACTTAACATAAAAGATACTAGAATAGTTTGCCATTTCCTTCTCCAGATTTTCTTACAGATAAGGAAACTAAGATCCAAGTAGTTTAAGTGGTGTGTCCAAGGTCACAGTGGAAGCAATCATCAAAGGCGGGATTTGACCCCAGGTTCTTTTCTTTTAAAGTCAGTACTTTTCCTACATGAGCAAAATGGAGTTACTGCACAGTCAGAAAAAATGAATATGAATAATTTAAGAGCAATGTAGAAAAACCTGTATAAATATATCCAAAGTAAGGGAAGCAGAACCAGCATAAAAATATGCATGATTACTACAATAACAAATGAAAAGAATAATAAAAACAAAATCGTATTATATAATTATGATATCTATTCTTGGCTTTAAAGACTGAGAAAATGAATCTCATCCCTCTTATTGGAAACGTGTAGGACTAAGGGTGTAGAACATTGCCTATCCTATCAGATGAGGTTATGTCATTGGTTTTGCTTAACTGCTACTGATTTGGTGCTATGAAGGGCTCACTTAGGGAAATGAGCCTATTCGGAAATCTTTGTGATGCAAAAACAAGTCATCAAAATTAAAACTTTTTTCGAAGAAAAATGAGGATTTAAAAACCAAAAGCACACTGTGCCAAGAAGCTTTGTATGATACTTTTGCATTTGAACACATCCATTAAGTTCCTTGTAGCTTTAAAGCCTGTTGTGGTAAAAGAGCATTAGACCTAGCATCAAGAGACCTGGGTTCAAATCCCAACTTTGCCATCTGTGTGACCTTTTTCAAGTCCATCCAAACTTTTTGAGCCTCAGTTTCCTCATCCATAAGACTAGAATCATGAAATTTGTTCTCCCTATCATACTTGATGGTTGTGAATCAAGAACTGTGGAAACCTTAAAGCATGATACAAATGTAAATTTTTGTTGGTCTAGCAGAACTTTCCTACTAAATGTGGTTCTTATTAGCCTATCGAATTTTGGAGTCGGAAGGGGAATCCAAGATTGTCCAATTCATGCTGCAGCCACATGTGGCCTGCAACATTCCCCAAAGTGGCCAGAACAAAATTAAAATATAATTGGGAAATATTTAACAAAATAAATAAAAACACAATAAAACAAAAATGACAATAACAAAAGTATTAAATTTTTTAATTAAGCCAATATGCTGCCACACAGATCCTTACATATTGATTAGTAGCCCCCATTTCTATTTGAGTTTAGCACTACTAATCAAAACCACCCCCTGATCTGTATAGGAATTGACTTACCAACTGCTCTAAGATGCAATCATCCATCCTCTGGTTAGAACAAACCTGGTATCTAAGAAAAGAGAGGTAAAAGGTAAGATTCTGGGAGGAAAAGACTCTGGCCTAGGAGGGTTGGATGCCTACCAAGAAGTTTATACCTCCAGTTGGCTCATTTTCTTAAGGATCAGGTCCATGTATTATACAAGTCCTACCCTCTAGGGCCTTACCTGATCCCACCTCTTCAATTTTATAAAACCAAATATCCTAAACTTACTATTAAACTCATCAAGGTTATCTTTATTTAACATCCACATCAGCCCAATTTAATATAATCCAAATAGTCATAAATTACATTAAACATTCACATTTATAAATATGGGGACCCCAATGTAAAAGTACTTGGTTTTATTTTGTCAATAAATGAAAAAGGGCAAATTAAATTATAGTAGAATTTCCTTCCATTCAATCATTTTCCTTCTCCCCTTATGTATACAAGCAGCTAAGACATAGCACAAAATGATATATCCCCATGGAATTCGGTGCAATATTTTGTCATTCTGATTGAAATGTGTGTTGTCTGGTCCCCACAGTTTAATTTAGAACAATTAAGGTTCAGGGTACATAAGCTAGCAAAGCACATTACAAACAATGGCTGCAGAATAAACGGCAAATCAATCCACACTAAATCACCTTGAAAATCCCTGCAAATGCAACAAAGCAATGGAAATTGTTGGGACTTTCATAAAATCACTCCTCCATCTTCACTGCAATAAGGAATCACCAATGTTCAGTTATATAAGGATTTTGTCAAAGTATTTGTCCTCCCACACCTAAAATAAAACCTTACTGCATTGCAAGTTGAGCAGAAGAGAGGGGGGCAGAGAGGAGGAATTTCAGCTAATAATATAACCATTTTGCCCAAAAATTGGAAGATGAGAGAAAAGGCCATATATTTCCATATCAGAAATCAATCTGGTTTACCAGTTTAACTTAGAGAAAATCTCATTTCATGATTAATTATCTTACTTACAGGATCATTCCCAGAGAGGTGGAAGGGATTAAGGTCATCTAGCCTAACCACATCATTTTGCAAATGAGGAAACTGAGACCCAAAGAAATTCAATGACTTACTAAAGGACTAAAGTATGGTAAAGGACAGAGTCAGTATTATAACCAAGCAGCTAGGTAGTGCAGTTGATAGACTGCTGGACTCGGAGTCAGGAAGACAAGTTCAAATAATGCCTCAGATGCTTATTGGGCAAGTTATTTCATCTCCCTCAACCTCAGGTTCCTTATCCGTAAAATGGAGATAACCACAGCACCTACTTCTCACGGTGGTTTTAATGTTCAAATGAGATGTTTGTAAAATGCTTTGCAAAACTTGGAAGCACTATATAAATGCAAGCTATTATTATTATTCAAGTATAAGATACTTGACTTCAAGTATAAGATACTTGACGCCCTTTCCATTAAACTATGCTACCTTTATTAGATTTTTCATATGCAATATATTACAGTCAACCTAACTTTTTCATAAAATATCCTTAATTTTATATCTGGTATCATATAAAATTGATATGGGTACATGACTTGAAGTAGCTCTTTTCTTTAACCTTTACCTTCCATCTTGGAGTCAATACTGTGTATTGGCTCCAAGGCAGAAGAGTGGTAAGGGCTAGGCAATGGGGGTCAAGTGACTCACCCAGGGTCACATGGCTGAGAAGGGCCTGAGACCAAATTTGAACCTAGGACCTCCTGTCTCTAGGCTTGACTCTCAATCCACTGAGCTACCCAGCTGTCCCCTTGAAGTAGCTCTTAAAGGAGGAAGAGAACAAGGAGAGTGAGGAGGAGGGAAGGAGGGAGGGAGGAAGGAAAGAAGGAAGGAAGGAAGGAAGGAAGGAAGGAAGGAAGGAAGGAAGGAAGGAAGGAAGGAAGGAAGGAAGGAAGGAAGGAAGGAAGGAANTTGGTACAGCTAGGTGGTTCAGTGGATAGAGAATCAGGCCTAGAGATAGGAGGTCCTGGGTTCAAATTTGTCCTCAAAAACATTCTAGCTGCATGATCCCTCTGGACAAGTTATTTAATCCCAATTGCCTAGCTCTAACCACTCCTGCCTTGGAACAGTATCAATTCTAAGACAGAAGGTAAGTGTTTAAATATATGTATATATGTGTATATATATGTATTATATATGTATATATGTGTGTATATATATGTATTTTATACATATATGTTCCTTGGACGCAGAGACTCTCATTTTCTGATTGTATTTGTATCCCCAGCACTTAGCACAGTGCCTGACACATAGTAATAAATGCTTATTAACTGACTTACCCTCTCCTACTAATAATTAAGTGATAGTAAATATCTTAATTATAATATATAATTTTATATATATATATATATAATTTAGAAGAGATCCCAGTGCTAATATAAATATAATAAGTAAGGGGCTTATACCCTTCTGAAAATAAGAAAGGCTATGGAAGAAATCTGAACATAGGCAAGAGACATTCATTACTAACCTTAAGTTACTTGCTACTTATGTCTCTTCCCAGAGTATGAAAGTAAAAAGATTTCATTGAGCCCTGAAAGTCAATCAATTGTTTGTGATAGTTGAAACCATCTCTAAGCCTATGAGATAGAACAGAAAAAGATAGTGTTATGATGTGGAAAGAGTATCCTTATGATAGCCATATGAAAAAAACGCTGCAAATCATTAATAGAAGATTACAAATTAAAGCAGTTCTGATCTGCCTGATGCCCATCAGATTGGCAAAGTTAACCGCCAAAAAGGAAAATTACACATTTGGAAAAGTTGTAGGAAAAGAGATACATCGATACACTGTTAATGAAGCCCTAATAGATGCACTCTGGAAAGCAATTTGAAAGTATGGCCCAAAAGTTGCTACATTGTGTATAGCTTTAATACAGCCTTACAAACTACTAAGTCCATATCCAAAAAAAGAGGAAAAGTACCTACAGGTACACAATTATTTATAGGAGCTCTTTGGTGGATACAAAGAACTGGGAACTAAATGAGTCTCCAACAATTGGAGAACTGATACAGAGTAAACTATGCTGCCAAGTCTTGTTGATTCTCCCTTCACAATACCTCTTCTACCTAGTCCCCTCTCTCCATTTACATGGCCATCATCTTTCAACTGCCTTCAACATTTCTCTTAGAGTACTCGAATTAGCTTCTTAATTAATCTGTCTCCAGTTTCTCCCCCTTCAAATAGCTGCCAGACTTATGGTCCTAAAACATGGTCCTGGCTGATGCTTCCCTGCTCAAGAAGGGGAAGGGAGAAGAGAAGAAATACTTATGTGATGCCCATTATGCGCCAGGCACTGTGCTAAGCACTTCACAAATACTACTTCATTTGATCCTCACTACAGTCCTATGAAGGAGGCTATCATTATCACTTTACAATTGAAGGAACTAACACAGAGGTTAAGTGATTTGCCCAGGGTCATACAATTAATAAATATCTGAGGTCAAATTTGAACTCAGGGCTTCCTTACTCCACCACCAGCTGCTTCAGTGACTCCGAAGTTCCAATGACTTTTTCCTACCTCCGAGAAAAAATACAAACTCCTCTGTTTGACTTTTAATGCTCTTTATAATCTAGCACCTGCTTCCTTTGCAAGGTGCATCTCTTTTTCACCTTCATGCACTCCACATTCCAGTCAATTCAGACTACTTGCTATTTCTTGTTTGTGACATTTGCGCCAGCTGTTTCCCATTCCTGGAATGTACTTCTTCTTTATCTCTGCCTGGTAGAATCCCTAACTTTCTTCAAGGCTCAGCACAGATGCTACATCCTACAGTAGGAAGACTCTCTTTACTCTGCTCCCCACCACCACTGGACATTTTATTATTTTGTGTATGTTTTGAATTTACTTATCTTTGTACATGTTATTTCCACCCAATAAAATGAAAGCTGCTTGAGAGCAGGAACTGTTCATTTTTGTCTTTGTATACCCAGGACAACATAGACTGTTTGGCACATTGTACAGACTTAATAAATGTTTTTTAGATTAAATTAAAGGGTTAAGTGGCTTATCCCTGATCCTGCAGCTAGCCTGTATCAGTCAGATTTGACTCTACGCTTTCTGACTCCAAGGCCAGCTCTCTAACCATTATACCACAATGAACCTCACTCTTCTTTTATGCCTCTAAATATTTAGTGAGGAGCATCATGTAGGTGTTTAATAAATAACTATTCAATAGAAGACAGAGTAATTCAAGAAAAGGATGCCACACTGGAAAGTCTCTTGTTGAGGAAATTAATATACCAAGATGTTTAGTAACTCACCCAGTATCACCCAAAGGAGTGATCTAGAGCAAGGCACAGAATTCACAGCCTGATATTTCTATTCCATTGCTGTCTGAATTTACTAAGGTGATAGAAAATAATTTTGCTATATCAGCTCATATTCTACAGATAGGTAAAGGGAGGTAGAAAGGTAAAGTATTTTTAAAAGGCAGAGGAATATGAGCAAAAGGAAGCTTGGTTCTAAACTCAGTTTTACTATTAACTAGCTAGATGACCATAGGCCAATGGACCTCAGTTTCATCTCCTACAAAATAAGGGATTTGGGCTAAGTCAGCACTGGGGACCAGGAAGAGATACAACAAGAGAGACGATAACATTCCACACACTGACTTTAAGCATTCACTTTGAGTGAATAGAAACTAAACTATTTTTCTGGCTGCATGATCCTACCCCAAGCTATGTTAGGTATATCCCCAGCTGGTAGAGAATGCTGAAGTTACAATCAAGGAGACTGACTGTCTGGCCCCAGTTCCTCAAAACCCCAGGAAATCATACTACCTCCCCTCCAACTTCTCCCTACTTTTTCCCAACCTTCTTCTCTCTTCATTTACCCTCCACTTCCATTTACCAAATCAAACTAGGGGGAAATGTGGCCAAATGAGGGGAAATGGTTTATCAATTATACAAAAAAAGGACTTTGATTTTTAGACAAACAGAAAAATGGGAAAAATCAAAAGAAACATCTTCTAAATATCAAATAGTCCTAACTAAGATAGATCTTCCTGATTTCTTTAGTTCATTGGATTAGATATCTCTGATTCTAATTTTCCATTCTATTTTCAGATAGCCCCACAGTTCTTACCCACCCCAACGCCAGACTGATTTCCCTCAACCTAGAGAGGGCATAGATGAACTGCCTGATCTAAAATTATATATATATATATATATATATATACATATATATTAAAGCATTTACCAAAATTAGTGTTAGTTTCTGATGCCACAACACAAAAATTGGCAAATAATCAAACCCAGAGAAAACCAGTGGAGATTATTTTAATAAAACTGGTACTGTGCTATTTGCATATTATCACACTGATTTCTGAAACTCCCTCCTATCTCCCTAACCCCAGGGTTTGGCTAATATTCTCTGAAGTGCTCATTAATGAAGATAATCTGCACTACAGGGTTCACATTTTGCCTACTCTTTAATGGCAAGATTGAAACATCAATCAACAAATTTAAAGAAGATTTCTTATAAATTATCACAGAAGTGGTTTGAATTAGTCTTCCATCTCTTGGAAAGGATAATAATGTTGACCAAAGAAGTTAATTTTTTAAGTATATAATAACCCTTTTTCTTCTGCATTTTGGCCTGCCAAGTCTATGTATGATACACATACTTAAAGATTATATTATAGTGGTTCCTTACAGGGGACATTCCTAGGCTCTAAGAAAAAAAAGCTAACCTTCCTTGAAATATGGTCATTCTCTCCAAAGATTTTTAATATCTGATCATTCAAAGCTCCAGGTGACCTTCTACCAAATTATTCCCTTCCCCTGTGCAACTGAGAGAAGATAAAAGAGAGTATGACCTTTTGGGCAAGCTTGGGAAGGTTATTCCTAGTTATTCTGATAGGTTGATGCTTATAACAGTTAACATTGTGAAGCTAATGAATCTAACACAATGAGATAAACAGAGCAACCAATTTCATACAAGGTTGTCATCTCAAAACTTACAAAATAGCCCTGTAAAGGCAGACTTAAAGTCTTGAGTCAGATTGCTCAGGAATTTGAAAGTCAAGCTAAGGAGTTTATGTCTTATCTGAACAGCAAAAGGGAGTAACTAAAGATTCTTGAGCAGAGTCAAGATTCTTGAGCTTGGTTAAACTTGTGCTTTAGAACATTATATTGGCAACTATGTGGAACATCTTTTCTTCCATCTGATGCAGCATGGTTGCGAGTCATGAAAAGTCAGTTCCAAGAATTAAAGTTGAAGATCACTGAAAAGATTAAGGAGAAACACATGGTACATGTGAACAGATTACAACACATGACCCCAGAGAAGTACCTGAATCATATCATCTAAAAAGTATTTAAGTGAGAGGAGGGAAATTGGACACTAATGTAGCAAGAGCAAGCAATGACTGATGAACAGTCTATATGTTTCTTTGGTGTCCATGAAATGTCAAGGGATCTAAAGAAAGTCCTTAAGAACATTAGGAGAAGCCACTGTGAAGAATTTGTGGGAAGACATGAACAAGAGTCACACAAGATAAGTAGACACAGATGTCTATGTCTGTTCTGTTTCATTTGAAGGGGTACATACAAGTTTGTAAGATCTCAGCATCACCAAAGTAAGAGAGGAATGGGCTGGAAAGTTAGTCAATAAACATTTATTAAGTGCCGACTAAGTGCTAGCCACTATACTGAACACTGAGATACAAAAAAAAGAAACAAAACAGATTACCTGCCCTCAAGGAACTCACAATCTAATGGAGGACACAGCAAGCAAACAAATACATAGTGAATGAGTTATCTCCAGGATAAAGAAAAAATAAGAAAGGGACAGGCATTCATATTACAGGGTTTGTAGAACTAAGAAACTTTTAGATTCTGATAGAAAATGGGATTTGAGCTAGAACATAAAAGGTCCAAGGAAGCTATTAGGTGGTAATGAGAAAAATGAGAAAAGAAAGAACAGAAGCAAGGAGACCAAGTAGAAATATATTGTTGAAGTCTATTTAAGAGCTGATGAGGTCCTGAACTGGACTAGTGATCATGCAATGGGATGTATGCAAAACCTATTATGGAGGTAGAACTGACTGGACAGAGGAAGCAAAGGAGAGTGAAGAGTTGATATAACTTTTAGGTTATGGACCTGAGAGATGGGAAGAAGAGTTATAACCTCTTCAGAAACATGGAAGTTTAAAAGAAGAGTAGATCTTTTTCAAACACAGTACTACCTAAAAATAGTTTTCCTGCTTTGTAATTTGAAATCAATTCCTTGAAGTGATTTATCCCAGTTTCTAGCCTATCAATATCTTCTACTGGAGTTTTTATTTCATCTTAGAGACAAGAGAGATCCACTAAAAAAAGTGTTTAACTATGAAGTGAAGCTGTAAGACTTGCTCCTCAGAAAGAGGATTTCAGTGCCTATGTGAAGACGGGGTTGGAGATGGAAGAAAAAGGCAAGGAAACCATTTAGCCAGCTCCTAGCATGTTCCAAGTGAGAGGTGAACTATAGTGGTGTTACTGTCACTGAAGAGGAGTGGATGAACTGACAGAATTCGGCAAAGGGCTGGAATCAGGGGGTGAAGAAAAAGAAAGAATCAAAGGTGATTCAGAAGTTGTGAGCTTGTGAACTCTCAACAGACAGGAAGGTGAAAGGAGTGGGGAAGATGATGAGTTCAGTTTGGTAAATGTTGAGTTTGAGGACTTAGTGAGATCATAGGCAATGGGAGAGAAAGGACTACTGTTCAGAGAAGGGATTAGGGAGTCATCTGTGTAGAAATGATTTAACTCATGGGAGAAGAAGAGATCACCCAAAGAGAAAATAAAGAGTCTAAGGGAGTCTTAGGAGAAACCCACTCTTAGAAGGTTAGAAGAAGAGGGTGAATTGCCAAAAGATACTTAGAAGTAGAAAAGTTGGATAAGTTAGAGGAGAAAACAGTATTATGGAATCCAAAAGAGAAAAGAATATCCAAGAGAAGTAGGTGGACCATTGTCCCAAAGGCTATGTGCCTAAAGAGTACTACTTTTGGTAGTTCTTACTAAGCTGTAAAGGTTTTGTATATAGACCCAAAAACAATTGTGTAGCTCTCTCCCAAGGAACAGTCTAGATACGTACAGAGAAGATTTTCATGAAAAGTTTGGCTATCGCATGAGAAATTATTCTGGCCACAGAACTCAGAAGAGCTGATCCACTACAACACAGGGACTGCATTATGCATGTGGGGAGGGTATACCCTCAATGATGAAATTGTAAGTCTTAAAGTATCAAAATGAGTAAATAAGGTATTGGGCTACAGTCACTACCTGTGACTTTAAGGTGAATTATCTGGAGTGCCTGCAACCTCTAACTCCAACCCAAGACTCAAGATAACAATTTCGAGCAGTTACTATGCCAATAATCTCACATCGTTTGGCTTTCATGCTACATAAACAACCAAAAAAAAAAAGTTTTTGTCCAGGCCTTCAGGTTCACAACCTTGAAATCGTCTTTGACTCTTCCTTCTCTCTCTTTTCCCATATCCAATCAGTCGGAAGAAAATCTTGTCCATTGACTCTCCATATCTTTTATTTGTTTATCACTTTTATTTTATCTTTGAGACTCATTCTTCCTGTTTGCTCAGACTCAAAGTGCAGCAGCTACTCAGGAGCCTCATCCCCCTATTGATCAACAGGGAAGCTTTAACTTGCTTTGTTTCCAACAGGGGCCAGTTTGTCCTCTCCTTGGGCATTGGTGCCAAACTTAGTGTAGTAAGTTTAGACAGGAGGTAAGGATTTTAAAAAGGAAAGAAAAGAAATTATAGAATTCCTACTGCCATGAGGCCTGTTTTGTATTACTTCTAAAAATAATCATTATTATGACTAATAGTAACTAACAATTACACAGCACTTTTAAGGTGTTTTTTACAAAGCTCTTTACAAATATTATCTCATTTTAACCTCGCAATAACCCTGTGAGATAAACACTATTATTATCCCTATTTTATAGATGAGGCAACAATTATCCCAGCCATCAGAGAGCTAGCATCCTAGTAAAAGATACAACATGTAATCGGATAAGTAAATTACTTAAATCAGTTGTCATAATCTCTGGGCATCCTTTCCTGATCTCACTGGATGTTAATACTCTCTACTTTTTCTTGCATTTACATATATGATTACATGTTGTACCTCTTACTAGAATGTTAGCTCTCTGAAGACAAGGATAATTCCTTTGTCTTTATATCCCCAGTATCTATCAAAATGTCTTGTAAATATAGGTGCTAAATAAATGCTTGTGCGAGTAAAGTGAATATAAAGGGATTAGAGTCTCTAACCCAAAGAAACATATAGTTGATAACTAAAGTACTCTATGCCTGCAGTTAGGGCAACTAGGTGGTACAGTGGATAGCGCTACAAGCCCAGAGTCAGGAATGTGTCTTCCTGAGTTCAAATCTGTTCTCAGACACTTGCTGTGTAACCCTGGGCAAGTCACTTGCCCTGTTTGCCTCAGTTCTTCAACTGTAATATGAGATGGTGAAGGAAATGGCAAACTACTCCATCATATTTGCCAAAAAAAAAAAAAACTCCAAATGGTGTCACAAAGAGTTGAACTCGACTAAACAACCAGACAACCACATACCTACAGTTGTCCAGAAGACTTTTTTAGCCATTGAAACTTAGCATGAAAGGAAAATGATGAGGCAAAGGGGGAAATCAGAGGGAAAAAAAATAAAAAGAAAATACAATTATGAGATTTAGAAATTCCACACCAGTGGCCTGTCAAATTCTTGATTTATGAAAAGTTTTAATGAAGTGTAAACAAAACCAAGCCCAGGTGGTACAATTCAATCAGGCCCTTTAATGCTGGACTCCTCACTGTCAGGAATCAGCAAGACAAGTGAAAAGAATACTAATTTCACACGGGATTTATAATGAAGCAAAAACTTCAGATTGAATTATGTAGTAATTATGAACTGCCTGGTGTTTGGCTCTAAGACTGGGCACCTGCCACTGGGCATAATCCATAGCATATGAAGGCCCTATTGAAAAAACTTGATGTTTCTGCCAAACTGCCTCTCCCAACATTTCTTTCAACAACCAGTGGCACATATTAAACCACTTTATTCTGGTCTTACATCGAACATCAGATTTTTTTTTTGCTACTCAGTGGGATTCATGACTGTGAGTCACCCAAAGTCACACCATTTAAATTAAACTGACCCTGAGCCCATAACCTTAAAACTACATACAGTGGCAGCCAAATAATTATCACATTTCAAATGGTTTGTTAGCTTTTACAATGAACTAGATGTTTAATTACCAGAAGTCTTTAATTGCATGTGTGGTACAATGAATTTGAAGTTAGGGGACCTGGGATGGAATCCTAGTTTTGCTATTTAGAACTATGGGTCCACAGATGGGCCTCCAGGCCTCATTTTTCTCATGAGAAATAAAGGGATTGGACAAGCTGGCCACTAGGGACACCTTGCCCCCCAGCTCTAAATCTGTGATTCTATGAACTATATAAGATTCTGCTTAAATGGTACTAATTGGCATAGCTATCAATCTCACCTCTCCCACTTCTGTCTACCTTCCCTTTCACTACCACTCCTTCCCATATCTACTCTAGCACCAATACCACCTCTTTATTTTCAGTGTAAAGAGTTGAGAGATCTTGGGATTTGGAGCAAAAATGCTCCTTAGAGAACACATCTAGTCCAATTCCCTCATTTTATAAATGAAGCCCAGAAATATAGAATAATTTATCCAAGGTCACACGGGCAGTAGTTTCCCTTGAAACATTACTTTCCGTATCCATTCCCCTGTGGGTAAGAATCTACAATGGCTATGGACTTTTAGATCAAATTCAAATCAAATTTGGCTCTCACCCAAGGCCCATTTCTCCCATAAAGCTCTCCCAGACTAACTCCATCTCACAATAATCTTTCCTGTGCTTTTGAATACCTCGGCCTTTTTGTGTGGCACTCGCTTGGTATTTCTCAGATGCTTCTTTAGAATTGCACTCTAGTTTTTCATGCATGTACAGACATATATACATACAGTGGTACCACATTAAGAAGGCAAATTTGGAGACAAAAGACCTGAGTGTGGAACCATGAACATCATTTTATGTGATACTTAAGTCACTTAAGTTCTAAGTTGTCCAGTCATTTCAGTTATGTCTGATTCTTTGTAACCCCATTTGGGATTTTCTTAGCAAAGATGCTCAGAGTGTTTTGCCATTTCCTTCATCAACTCATTTTATAGATGAGGAAACTAACAACCAAGGTTAAATGACTTGCCCGGGGTCATTAAATTCTTAACAAATTCTTAACTTCTCTGAGTGAACCTCTGTTTTTTTATCCAAAAAGAAAAGACAATAACATTTGTACTAGTCAGCTCACTCAAAGTCAACATGCCCAAAACAAATCATGATCATTTCCCCAAAACTTGCCACTCTTTTTTTATTTATTAATTAATTAATTTAGAATCTTTTTCATGCTTACATGATTCATGTTCTTTCCCTCCCCCCTCCCATAGCAAAGTAGCAATTCCACTGGGTTTTTCATGTATCATTGTTCAAAACTGAATTCCATATTATTAATATTTGCATCACTTAGAATCTACATCCCCATCATATACCCATCCAACCATGTGATCAAGCAAATGTTTTTCTTCTGCATTTCTACTCCCACAGTTCTTTCTCTGAATGTGTATAACTTCTTTCTCTTAAGTTCCTCTGAATTGTCCTAGATCATTGCATTGCTGCTTATAGAGAAGTCCATTACGATAAATTGTGCCACAGTGTATCCGTCTCTGTGTTCTGTTCCTTTTGCTCTGCATCAATTCCTGGAGGTTGTTCCAGTTCACATTGCCACTCTTTCAAACTTCCCAAATTCTATTAAAGAAATAATCATTCTTTCAGTTTGCCAGGTATATAATCTCTGCATTATCCTCAACTCCTCACTCTCTATCATCTTCACAGCCAGTTGCCAAATCTTGCCATTTCAATCTCCTCTTGCTTCTAATTTCTTCTCTACTGACACAACCACCACCTAAGCCCTTATTAGCTATCATCTAAACCAGTGATGGGCAAACTATGGCCCGGTCCCCTGAAATGTTCTATCCAGCTGCCTGACATTATTCCTAACCTGACGAATACAATGAGTAGAATACAATACAATGAAACTTCAAGAGTTGCCTTAGAAACAGACTGACAGATGAGCATTTCCTTTCCTTTGGCCCCCTCTTTAAAAAGTTTGCCCATTACTGACTATTGTAATAAATCTCCCTGCCTCACCTCTCCACTACAATCCATCCTCTACATAGTTGCCACAGTAATTTCCCTGAAGTACAGATCTGATCATGTCACTCTCCTCAATAAACTTCAACTCCTCCTAATTGCTTTTAGCATCAATGATAATCTCCTCAGTTTTTTCCCTTTTATCTCTACTTATTTTTTAAGGACCCTTCACAACCTGGCCCCAATTTATCTTCCTGGACTCATTATACATTATTTTTACACTCACATTCTACAAACTGGCCTCTCTATTCCTCGTATATGAAATGCAATCATATATTCATGCCTTTGCCCTGGCTATGCCTTATTATGGCTAAAATGCACTCACTGTTCCCCCCTGCCTCAGAGGATCCTTTCTCTTCCTTCAAAATATAGTTCAAGCATCACTTTTTACATGAAACTTTTCCTGACCCCACCCCAACTCCTAACATCCTTTTTCCTCAATTTCTGTTGTTATTGTTCGGGTATTTCAGTCATGCCTGACTCTTCATGACCTAATTTGGAATTTTCTTAACAAAAATTCTTGGGTGGTTTGCCATTTCCTTCTCTGAGTCATTTCACATACAAGAAAACTACATGCCCAGGGTCACACAGCTAGTAAGTATCTTAGACTAGATTTGAACTCAGGTTTTCCTGACCTGCACCACCTACCTGTCTCTTCTTCCTTAACTTTGTATTTGTTTTCATTTATTCTATATGAATATGTATATATGCAAATATATACATGTGTACATATATACATATGTGAATGTATATTACCTTTCTTGACAGAATTTAAATTCCTTTAGAAAAGGACTTTTGAAAGAAAAAGATAATCCAAATGAACAAAAATGTTTAAAACAGCTCTTTTCAAAATGGTCCCAAACTAAATACCAAGGAAGTAACTAATTCTTGTGAATGGCTTACCAAAATATGGAATGTGAATGAAATAAAATATTATTGGACCATAAGAAATTATGAAAAAGGCAGTTTTAGAGCAAACTATAAATATCTCTATGAACTGATGCAGAGTGAAGTAATCAGAACCAACGGAATTTATACAATGGAAACATTATTTTAAAAAAACTTTAAAAGACTTCAGGACTCTGATCAACACAGTAATAAACCATATTGTAAGGTTTTCTTTATTATTATTATTATTATTATTATTAATTACTTAGTTGTAGGAAAGGACAGTAAGGAGACATATGAATACTTATAGAAAATAGAAGAGGGGTTATTTAACTTTTCTATACATATAATCCCAGCACCTTCTACAGTACCTGACAAATAGTAGGTGCTTAACAAATATCTGTTTTTTAAACACCTATAAAAAGGAAAGTTATTATTAACATATCTTGTTTATCCAGCTGGATTATAAACTCTGAAGAACAAGAATAGTCTACTTTTGTCTATAATCTGGCAATTAATTGGTAGTTAATAAAACTTTTGAAAAATTAAATAGTAAACAAAAAGCAATTGTGAATGATAAAAACTTACACCTTGCACATCAATAAAAATACCCTTCTCACACTCAGTGACAAAAATTATATTTCTGTTTGCTGAGTTATCAATTAGATCATTTTAATACTTCTGAGTTCAGAGTATTATACTAAATGTTGCAGAGCTGCAAATTCAATTCAATTCAATTCAACAGTTATTCCTTTTGTCATCAATCCTATTTTAAAAATCATATTGATGTCTTTTGCTTCACATTACACTCATTTCTCAATTTATCACCTTGTCATTAAACTTCAATACAAAGAAAAACATCTAAGCAAAGACAAAGAAGGAAGACGCCACGTGTGGCAATTTACCCTCAAAGTACTCTATCTACCAAAAGGGGAAGGTATATTTCTTGATGTGTACAGAATCAAACAGTATTACCAAAGGTTATATTTTAACGGAAAGGAAAACTATCACTTAGTGTTGTGCCGTCCATGAATCAGATGTCTATGTATAGTCAGATTTACCTTACCAAATCTCTGAAATAATAAACGTTTAGGGAAAAAGAAAAAAAAACAAGAAAAGTATGTAGCATACAACTGAAACAACTCAACTTTGAACTACCAAAACAAATAATAATGAAAATAGAAAATGAACAGTGGAAACAACATTGACACTGATTACAATCATTTTATGCAGAAGTTTAACCAATTTAAGTAACTGACACAGCCATGAAAGCAGAAGAGCCTATCCTTAAACAGCAACTACTTGACTTAACTGCCAAAAGAAGAGAAGTGGTGGTCATTTTAGAATAAAAGTTCACATCTATAAAATCTTACCCAAAAAGCTGATAGATTATTATATACAGGTTCACAACAAAGAAGAAAAGTAATGCTGAGGGAAACAGTTTAAAGAAAGTTTGGCAAAAAAATTCAACTAATGGGGGCAACTAGTTGACTACATGGATTAAGAGCCAAGTCTAGAGATGGGAGGTCCTGAGTTCAAATGTAGCCTCAGATACTTGCCAGCTGTGTGACTAGGCAAGTCACTGAACCCCCTATTGCCTTGTCCTTAGCACTCTTCTGCTTTGGAACCAATACACAGTAAAGATTTTTTTTAAGTTCCAACTAATTCCAAAATTACATAACACAAAAATTTAAAGGAGACAATAAACAACAATTCAATAAACATTTATTATGTACTATTAGCCAGGCACCACAGTTACAAATTTTTAAAAGAAAAACATCTCTTAAGGAGCTTATAATCTAGTGGAGAAAGCAGTATAATGGGGTATAATGTTCTGTCAGACTAAGGCCAGGGAGAGACCCTAATGAAAAATGGAGAATTACATGAAAAATTCTGAAGTCTCTATAGACGAAGACTTTGGGAAGGTGTTTGTTGGCTCCATCCTCAAAACAGAGGGGGAAAGCAACTAAAGGAGCTGTGAAGGTATTGAATATAAATAACTAGGGTAATCTGCATAAAGATAAGACTTCAGGTGATCATCTTATCCTAGAGGAGACATGATGTTCTATGGAGTTGAAACAAAGTAAATTTCACAGAAAATGGAGAAAAGAAAAAAAAAAAGAAAAATAGATGGGAGCTACAAAGATTATTTTAACAAAGTGTTTATGCCATCAATATCTGCAGGACCCCCATATATGAACTCTAACATCATAGTTCCAAATGTGATTAAAGGTAAGGCAGTGGCAGTAAAAGAACAGTCAGGAAAAGCAACTGGACTAGACCAACTGTACAAAAAGGAAATCTATGCTGGAGGTCATGCAGCCATGAGAGTGTTGAAGAATTGAGTCATAAGGTATCTTTTTCAAACCAAAGGCATGAAAAAATCTCAGACCTTATTAATGCTGAAAAAGAGCTATTACGAGAACAATAACCACAGACATCTATACCTACTTTCATAGCTATACAAAATCTTTATATCATTAATCTAAACACAAATCAATGGCTTTCACGATGTGAAAATTAATAGGAAACAATTGGGCTTTTACTAGGAACATTCACCAATAGACTATAGTTTTGCCATTACAAATTTTGAATGAAAGATATAAAGAATACATGATTCTACTCTGATTACACTTTGTTAATTAATGCATTTTGACACAATAGAGTGTTGGACCTGGAGACAAGAAAATCTGAGTTCAGTCACTAACCTCTGTTTGACTCAGTTCCCTCAACTGTAAAAATAACAACATGATGTTGTTAAGAGGATCAAATAAGATAATATTTGTAAAATGCTTAACCCAGTGCCTGATACATGGTAGTTATTACATAAATGCTAGCTTTATTATTATTATTATTATTATTGGAAGATCAAAAACGCCACCTTAAAGACTCTCTTTCAACATATATTCTATCATGCTCTGTCATTCAACATGTTTCTATCATTTTTAACATCAAAATTACTCATTTTACAATGCAAATCATTTTTATGACTCTCTGATTATTAATGCCAATTAAAGCATTAAACAGGGAAATGTATGCTCACAGAAGGGCCACTATCATATAAGTTATTCTGCAGAGAGCTCAGGTTGAACAGGGATTCCTTACTCAGTAAAGCCTCCCAAAAGACATTCATGAGCAAGAGTTTCTTCTAACCAAATACATGGGAAAAATTAAGTGGATGTAAAATATCTATTGTCCGGATTGACATGCAGTTAGGTGTACAATTTATAGAGCTGGTCCATCATCCTATAAACAGATATATATTATATGGATTTATATGTAAATATATTTATCTTGGACAGACACTAAAATGGATACATTGGGGCTCAAAATTTAAAATGGGGAGAGTAGGATAGATTTCATTTGAAAATTTCAAAGTATTTTTAATAATCCCACATTTTTCCTTAAAAAAAAGTCTGCCTTTTTAATACCAGTCTTCTGTTCTCTGTGTTGTGTTGTCATATGGCTGAAAATCATAGAACACTATAATCTCCGAAGAATTAAAATTAGTATCATACAAATGTCAGTTAGAGAGGCAATTCAAAGACATATTGGGCTAAACAAGCTACAAAATGATACAAATGAAGAAATGCAAGAAAGCACCAAAAAATGCTTTATTAAAGAAGTGTATGATCAGAAAAGAAAATGGACTGGTTATGTGACAAGAATAAGGGTTAACTGTGTAGGACTATCCTTCATAAAATCCTTGATACTTAAAGAGAAAATAAGAATAACTGCCAGTATATTGGATCAACTACTTGTGACAAACACATGGATAGGCATAGGCAAGTATAGCACAGGATAAACAAGCATGGGTGGGATAAGTTCTGTATTTTTAAAGAATACATAGGGGCAGCTGGGTATCTTAGCAGAGTGAGAGTCAGGCCTAGAAATGAGAGGTCCTGGGTTCAAATCTAGTGTCAGACAGTTCCTAGCTGTGTGACCTTGGGCAAGTCACTTAACCCCAATTGCCTGGCCCTTACCTCTCTTCTGCCTTAGAATCAATTTCATGGTATTGATTCTAAGGTGGAAGGTAAGAGTTTTTAAAAAAATACATCCCAACATCAATGACATCAGATCTGCATCTTTGAAGACTATATCCCTATCACTGTATAAAGCATGTGTATGTTTTGCCCATATAAATTATCTATGCCTACATGGGTCATCTTAAATACAGGTTACAGGGTAAGAATAGATATCTCTGAAATATCACCCATACTTCTCCAAGGAAAATTTTTATTCTATCCTAGAAGGGAATAAGAGATGTCAATAGGCTGATCATTCTGTTCCTCTCAAGAAGAATTCTAGACTAAAATTATATCTATCTACTCCCTCAAAATATTGCTAATCTTAGGGGAATTATTTATTTCTTGGTCATAATCCCTGAAAGAGAGGAAGAGTTGAAGCTTATATATGAAGGCTCGACCCTCTTCCCACTAAATGCTAGTTACATAAAAGACCATCACAGACAGTAAATGATGAATGAACCCATTTATCCAAAAAATGGAAGACGAAAATTAGAGAAATTATGTAGATTAGAATATACCATACACAAAAAGAATAAGCTCTTCCACTGGAAGGAAGCAAGCTCTCTTCAACTGACAGTCCCTGAAGCCTCTGGAAAGACAAGCTGAAAATCAGAAACAGGTTGAGATGCCAATTCCTCTGTGTGTAAGCTTTCCCATAGTCTATTCTCTTTCTCTATAGGCTTCTTTATTACAGAAACGGGTCTGTCATACATGTCCTTTCTCAAAGCAGAGCATAAGAAGACTGTCTTTTTCTCCAAAGCTTTTGCACCAACCCTTTTTCTTACACAGGCACATAGCAACATCTTTATCCTCTCCACCAAAGAGAAGAGCCTTATACAAAATGATCCATGCTTTACCCTCAGGTTACAAATAATACCATAGATCCACTTGCATATTTAGAAGTGCCAAATGTACTGGCAAAGGGAATTTCCTCACCTTGAAGTTCCTTATACCAGTGAAATTACAGGTCCAGTTTCTGATCTCATAGATCTTCATAATTGAAATTTGAGGTGGAAAAGCCATGAAAAGCTAGATTTCTTCACATTTTATTCAGAAATTTTAGTTATAGTGACATAGAGAAGCTCAAATAATCATAGGGGTTTTTTTCAGGGGTTAAAGGTGGACCAAATGCCTGACATACATGATCTTTCTGAAATAAAAATGCTTCCTCATGTAGGATCAAAAAGATTGTGTCCTGTAAGCAACAATGGGCTAGACTCAAAAGGATCCTGGATTTAGTTCAGGGAGGCATCACAAAGTGCAGATGTTTATCAGGAAATCTCCAAGTATATTTTGAGCCTCTTTGATAACTTGTTATCAGACAGAAAACAGGACTTTTAGGACTAAACCCTGTTGATTAGCTGTGCCCAGTGAGTTGTTTTTCTTGCTATTCTGTCTGAAGTTACCAAAATGAATATATAAAAAATATAGAGGAAAACCCTGTCAGTCTTTCAAAACCTTAAATCTATCATAGTTTCCTGAAGAGTAGAAGGTGCCTGAGAAGAGCCTAACTTAATATGAACTAGGAAGAATTCCTCCTAGTTGCCCCAGAAGAAATGAGAATGCTTTTTCTGCTATTGGACACATGAGCAGTATTCATTCTCTCAGGGAGATGCTCCTTCTAGATGTCCAAAATAAAAGAAAAAAGAAAAAAGAAAAACATTGCTATTTCTAGTGACCGTGTCTAAACCCAGCTTTGGTGACTGTGATCTTCTTATGAATAGAGCATGATAGGAATTCCTCATGATTTTTTGTGATACCAGACTCAGAAGGCTTGATAGCAAAGGAGAAAAAGCTAAAGGGTAGTAGATCTCAGAATTTCCATCCCCTGGCCAAACCTGAATAGCCAAAGAGAGAAATGGTCCTAAGACTGGTACCACATTGCTAGATCTGTGATGTGGAGAGAACTGTGAACTCATATTATCTGGGTGACTTTGGGCAAGCCACTCAGCCCCTCTGAACTCCTCATTTTCCTATCTACAAAATGAAGGGGTTGGACTGGATAGCTTCTTAAGTCTCTTCTAGTACTAAGACTATATGACCTTCTGTGATAGATAGCATTCTCTCTGTAATAGACAAAAAGGTGCTCAGTCCACCCATCCTGAAGATAAATGCTTGACATCGTCTGCTGGGAGCCTCTGAGCAATGAAAGTCAATGCCTGATGACACTCAATGAGAGCTTTGAAGATGTGCAAAAGAAGTCAAGACAAGGAATGATACTTGACATCACCTGCTGGTTTCTAAAAGAACATCAACAAGATAGACCACCTGAGTGTCCTGCTCAGTTGTGACAGTAACTGAGATTGTATATATAATTTGGGATGATGGCTGTACATAGGAGAACCTCTTTATGTGCCAAGATCTCTCGTAGGTTTAATTTTATTATCTTCAGTCTTTCAAAAACCAAAAACAAAATGTTTGCAAATTTTGTGAACCCTGTGCCTCCCAGAAAAGTTGCCATCAATACACCCTGACACTGGTCTGTCAGATTGTGACCTTCCCACATTTTAGGATGGGGACTACAAACCAGAATGATGATAAATTCCCTCAGAGAAAGTGTAGGGAATAGAGTAGTGAATTTGGAGTCAGTCTGGAAGACTTTTGATCTGAATACCACTACAGAAACTTACTGTGTTACCTCAGGCAACCTCTTGAGGACATAAGTTTTCTCATCTGTAAAATGAGGCATTTGCACTTGATTATCTCTAAGATTCCTTCCAGATCTAAATCTATGATGCTAAGAACCTGGACCTTTCTTGTTTCAAAAACCTCTGACATAGGGGCAGCTGGGTAGCTCAGTGGATTGAGAGCCACACCTAGAGATGGGAGGTCCTGGGTTCAAATCTGACCTCAGACACTTCCCAGCTGTGTGACCCTGGGCAAGTCACTTAACCCCCATTGACTAATCCTTACTACTCTTCTGCCTTGGAACCAATACACAGTATTGACTCCAAGATGGAAGGTAAGGATTTTTAAAATATATATATATCTCAAACCACCCACACACCAACTTAGGGGTGGGAACTGGGAAACAAAGGACATCAAAGTTTAAAAGAGAGTATGAATCAACCCTGGCAGACACAAGCCAGTGGTCCCCAAACCAAAAGTAGGTGAAAGGGGTCATAGTTTAGTAAGCAAATGATCTAGTATCTCTGCCTTCTGTGCATTTTTCCATTTTTATCAACATATGAAAGTAATTGGGCAGGAAACATACCCTTGCTACCATAGATTCCACCATTTATCCTGTCCGATTCATTCCACAAACAGAAGATAAAAGCTTAGTCTATACACATTCCCTAAATATTGCTTATCTATCATATCTACCTGCCTAGAAGATATCTTTGCCTTAAACCTTTGTTTGCATTCTTTCAGTTTCTTAGCTAACATTCTACCTTTGTATAAATCCCCTGTGGCTTTAGCCAAGGTAGAAAGCAGGTCTTCCCACCCACTAGGAGAGACCCAAGAAATTTGACAGTGGGGTAGGAATTCTCCCAGCTGCTTCCTCTCCACATCAGTTCTGATGATTCCCCAAATAAAATGTGTCCTTTCTAGTAGTTCTAAGTGAATGATTCTCCATTAGAATGGGAGCTCCTTAAGGGCAGAGTCTGTCTTACTTTTCTATCTATATATAGTAAGCACATTTTATTCTTTCATTCACTGCCTGATTAAGGCAGAAAATAGGGTCTGAAATGGAAGCTAGGAGGAATGAGGGCAACTAGGTGGCACAGTAGATAGAGCACTAGGCTTGGAATCAGGAAGACTCATATTCCTGAGTTCAAATCCATCCTCAGACACTTAGAAAGTGTGTGACCCTGGGCAAGTTACTTAACCCTGTTTGCTTTGTTTCCTCATCTGTAAAATGAGCTGGAGAAGAAAATGAAAGGAAAGATGAGGTGAGCGAGGCAGGGCAGAGAGTTGGAGTGAGTTGACATGGGAGGATTTTCTTCCAGACCCACTTCTATGCCAAACTGTGCCATGCTATCAGAAAGGACAAAGTACACACCCTGGCTCCTCTTTAAAAGGGATTAGCTAATAATTCTGATTCCAAATCATTCTACTACCCTTTTAAGATTAGAACACAAAAGCATTTATTTTCTTTAGCTTATTATGAATCCCTTATGTATATTTTATTCATCCTGTCTTCTTTTGTGTCTAATAGCTTTTTAATATCATTAAGATTATCATTTCTCCTTAAATTTGAAGGAGGAAAAAGGAATATACATGATCTCAAAAGTGTGTTTCAGTTAAATATGTGATTCCCATAAACCAGAGAGTCTTAACCTGGCATCTAAGAAACGGGGAGTTTTTTGGAATTGTTTTATAAAAAAACATGTTATAAATGTCTTTATAATCACATTTTTATATCATTGGTTTCCTTTGTGATCTTATATATTTTATTTTATACACTTTTTAAAACATCATTCTGAAAAGAGAGACACAGACTTTACCAGACTGCCAGAGAGATCCATAACAAAAAAAAAAAAGGTTAAGAACCCCTTTCTTAAATGAAATATTCATTTAAAGCTTTGCTACAATTTAAAAATATACTCAGACACCTGCCTGGATATTTTTAATTATTATGGGCCATAATTCTCTGTATTAGGATTTTTTTATCTTAACACATTTTTATCTGACCAGTAAAAATGTGCAAGGCCAACAAATGCACCCAAGAGGGGAAAAAATGTAGGTTAAAAAAAATAAATGAAAATCCTGTTTGTGTCCATAGGTGAATTGCTGCTGAGAAGCCACTGCTATTTGACTTTGTACAAAAAGGGTCACTGAACAGAAGGTCAGGCAGCTGTGGCCATTTCCATTTCAAAGATGCTATCAAAAGGCCAAGAGGCAGTTCATCCGGCAGCCCTTTAGCAAACAAGATTTTCTCCTCTCTCATTTATGATATTTTTTTATGCTGAAATAGTATGGTGGGAAGATGCCCAATTCATTTCCCTCAGAACAAAAATGGTCTTAGCAAGGATTGGGAAGGATATAGGTTGAAGAAATTGGAGGTGCTGTGAGTAACGAGGAGCTGTTTGGTGTCCACTTATCAATAGCTTGGCAGTGGAACAATCAATCACTGCAAGGAACTCTCCACTTCCGCCTGAGACAATTGGAAAAGGTAGCTCAGTGATTACAAATTATGGCTTGTCACATCAGTAAGGACAGAATTCGGCTTTATAAACTCTTCACTTATTAATCAAGAGACAGGTGCAAAAAAAGTCCAAGGTCCTTTTGAATACTGGAGTGCTCAAAGTTAGGGTGCTGATGATGTCATTGGTAGCCAGCTCCCACTGCCCCTGACGTTGCTATGACACACTAAGTTTCTGGCCTACCCAGAAATTACAGACTCCCTTAAAAGGTATTGGCCATCCCTGATTTGTTCAGATGGATGGTCAGTTAGTGGGTGATTGAAGAGAACAAAAATAGAGAGGGTAACAACCATTAGATATTGCCATGGCATTAGACATCAATGCCTACTTGAAAAGCAACAAATAAGTGACCAAAAGTCACTGGAAATGATGAACAGCAAAATATTTCTAAATTTCAATGGCTTCCTATCACTTATAGACTCAGATATTCAATCCTCTTTCTTTTAAAGTCCTCCATAATCTGACCCTTTCCTAGTCTCCTTTTCCAGATTCCTTTAACCTGTCTCCCCTCCACATACTCTGTGATCCAGCAACACTATCCTCTGCTATTCCTTAAACAAAACACTTCATCTCCTGACTAGGCATTTTGGCAGGCTGTCCTCTCTGCCTGGAATTCTCTCACTCTTCATCTCTACTTTCTAGATTCCCTGATTTCCTTCAAGTTTCAACTAAAATTCTACCTTCTACAAGAAGCCTTTCCTTATCTTCCTTAATCTTTGTTCCTTCCCTCTAAGATTATCTCCAACTTACATTGAATATATCTTTCTTGGGCATAATTATGGATGTGCTGTCTCCTTCATTAGACTGCTGAGTTCCGTGTGAGCAGGGATTCTCTTTGCTTTTCTTTATATTCCCAGAGCTAAGCACAATACCTGACATATAGTCAGTACTCAACAAATGCTTGTTGACTGATTAACTGATTGGTAGACCTAAATGTTCTTCTTGAGAAGGTTCTGTTCTTTGTCATGACAGTTTCACTTCTCATTCGAGTTGCATTGATTTTGTTCAGGCAGAAACTTTACAATGGCACTAATTCAAAATTACCTCTTTTAATTTTTATAACCACTTCTATCCCTTTTTTTCTTTTGCTAATAACTCTCCTTTAATTAAACCAGTGAAAAATACCTGATCTGGTTCTCTCTTAATTTTTTAGTTAATCCCTACATTTTTTAGATAAGTAACAATTGACTCAGAGAGAGGACCTATAACAGGTCACCCATAATAAGTAGCAGAGCCAGCATTTGAGTCTAGGGCCTTTTTACTCCAAATCCAGTATTCCTCCCCTGTAACTATAAAATTACAGGTCAAGGCCCAAAAAAATGGCAAAAGGGAACTCTCTACTCAGCTCTTTATATTTTTTAAATTTCTTTCTTCAAAAGAAGAAATTTCATTCTATGTGATTCGTTGTTCTAAACAATAAAAACCCTAAAGCTGGTGTTCCGGCTGCCACTCTAAAAAACAAAACTTTGGCAAGTATCAAAATTATCACCAAATGTTCCTCTCATCAGGATTTTCTTTCTGTTCTCATGCAATTAATTGTGTGACCTTGACTATGATGAAATCTGTTCCTTCAGGAAAAGGGAAGCACAAGCATTGGTGCTCTAATAGCAAGGCACCTTCTAGCGTAATAAATGGCTCAAAGGGTGAATTTGGCAGCTAGAGATGCTACTTCCACAATTCTCCCCAGAGATGTCACTAGCAAACATGATCATTAGAAAGGAGTTTAGGAGGAAAAAGAACAACAGAAAAGAGGGAAAAGCAAGAAGAAAAAATTTTATTTTAGTTTTAGAAAATAAAGTCTATAATAAAATCCAATTGACTCTTTTTTAAATAATGACATTGCTGAGTTCATGGCCACATGTATGAAAATATATAATAAAACCATATTGCTTCTTTTTAATAATGTGCTTTTATGCATTGGCCTCCTGCATGCCTTTAATCCACCTTTCAAAGAGTCCTCTTTATGAACCTTTTCCCATTTTAGTTTTTTTTCCTCAAACCTTAAATTTGATTATTCTCATTTGGCTATTATTGGGTTGCTAGAGCTGATTTTATTCAAAAGAGCCCAACTTGTTTGGCAAGTGGTTCTGCCTCCACCTTTTCTTAGAGGAAAACTAAGTCAGTCTACTGTAACAAATCAGCCTACTGTTCACTGTCCCTAAATAGCCAGATGAATGCTCTGTTCACAACCTGAGTATAGCCTTTGCCATACTGAAAGAATGGATTTCATTTCTTCTATGCACACAATCCATGCAAGGGCAAGAGTGAACCATTCTGGCCAAAGCATCAAAGAAATAGTAAGGTGCAGTCGACTGGGAATTAGAAGGCCCGGATTCAGATTCTGCCTCTGCCATTTACTACCTACCTGTGTGATCTTAAGCAAGTTATTATTTGGGCTGCAATCACTCAATTATAAAAATGAAGGAGTTGGACTAGAAGACCTCTGAGATCCCTTCCAGTTCTAAACTCTGTCCCAAAGAGCTGTGCACACAAGAGTGAATATTTTAAGTTTTTCCATTCTCACTGAGTAAAGCATATGCTTTTGTGACACTGGTGCAATTCTTTTAGGGAGAAGAGACTTTTTTTTCTACCTTCCAGGCATTTGCTTTTCCAGTGTGATTAAAATGCTGCCAAAAATCCCACCAACCTATCATTGCATTAAAATTACCTCCATCATAATCCTTGATTCTTAAGTTTTGCAAAGTGCTTTACAAATATTATGTTATTTGATACACATAACTACCCTAGATAGTATGTACTTTCGTTATCCCCATTTTACAGATGAGAAAATTGAGGCAGACAGAGATGAAGAGACTTACAGAGTCACATAACTAATAAATGTCTAAGACCATATTTGAACTTAGGTCTTCTCATCTCCAGGTCCAACACTCTATCAACTGCACCACCTAGCTGCCCCTAAAGTGGAAAATATGTTTGTACCACTTGGAATGTTGAATTCCAATGAAGTTTGGTATTGATAGAGCCTTATATACAGTAGGCACTTAATTAATGTTTATTGGATTAAATTCAAGGATTTACTAGAATAGCAGACTATTAAAAGATACAGCTGCTGGAAGCATGAGTAATGGGGTCAGGGAAGATCTCATTTGATGGTTCAAGTCCTTTCAGCTTCTAGGGAGAAAAGAAATATAACCAGAGGAGAATATGGGTTTAGAGCTGGAAGGAACTTAATGAGTCTTCCAGTCTAACCTCCAACTGAGCTGCTTGGTATGACTACCATCATCATGTCCCTAAACTGTGTATCTCTCTTTTCAACTTCCTTTTGTTTGTTGCCTACCCACATTTGATCGTAAGTCCCTGAGAGCACAGACCATCTTTCTTTTTCTTATTTGTATCCCCAAGGCTTAGCACAGTGCCTGGCACATAGTAGATGTTCAATAAATGTTTATTGTATTGTATTGCATTGTGTAGGTACTTTAATAAGTATTTATTGCATTGTATTGCATTGTACCAAGGCAAGATATCAAAAAAATCAAAGCCATTCCTTAAGGATAGAGTGTGATAAATTAGAAAGAGCATTGATTCTTGAGTAAAAGGGATCTGAATTCTAATTCCATCTCTTCCATGGTAAATCACCTAGTCACCTATGGTCTCATTGTTCTCATATATACAGTGAAGAGGTTGATTAGAAGACCCATTGGGTCCCTTCTAGCTCTAATCTATACTCTTTAAGAATAGCTTCGTTTGTCACCAAGTCTTTGTAATAATAAGATTATACATCTAAAGCTGGCAGGTACCATGAAAGTCAACTAGTACAACACCTTCATTTTACAGATTTTACAGAGATTAGAGGAAAGGCTAAATAATTTACCTGGTAAACTGACAGGTGTGAGGTTTGAGTCCACATCTTCTGACACCAAAGCCAATGAGTGTTCTTTGCACAGTGCCATAACACCTCTCATGACAGCATCCCTCTGGAAAACTATTTTTTCCACATTGCATAGGACAGGGGTGTGATGCACTTGTGATCTGGAAAATCCAAGTAAAAAATTTTGGCCCTCCCTTCATTCCAGAAAAGAAGTCTGAATTTTTTTTCTTTTTCTTTTATTGGGTGTTTACAATACCCCATATGCATTTATGAGCAACAAAACTTTTTAAGATATCCCTAAATTAATGAACTTTACTACTAGTAGCAATGTAATGATCCAGGACAATCCCAAGGGAGTTATGATTATTCCTTTAATAGAATTTGGGAAGTTTGAAAGAGTGGCAATGTGAACTGATCAACCTCCAGGAATTGATGCAGAGCAAAAGGAGCAGAACAAGAAGAATGTTGTACACAGAGACAGATACACTGTGGTGCAATCTATCGTAATGGACTTCTCTATTAGCAGCAATGCAATGATCTAGGAAAATTCAGAGGGACTTATGAGAAAGAATGCTATCCACATCCAGAGAAAGAACTATGGGAGTAGAAACACAGAAGAAAGCATATGATTTATCACATGGGTATAGGATTTGGTGTTTTGTTTTTAAAAGATTACTCTATTGTAAAAATGAATAATATGGAAATAGATATCGAGTGATAACATTTGTAAAACCCATTGGAATTGCTTTTCAGCTCTGGGAGGGATAAGGGAAGAGGAGAGGGAAAGAAAATGAATTACATAGACGTGGAAAAATATTTTTAAAATAAAAATTTTTTCAAAAGATATCGAAGACAGCTGGGTAGTCCAGTGAACTGAGAGCCAAGGCTAGAGATGGGAGGTCCTAGGTTCAAATCTTGCCTCAGACACTTCCTAGCTGTCTGACCCTGGGCAAGTCACTTAACTCCCATTAGCTAGCCCTTACTGATCTTCTGCCTTAGAACCAATATATGGTATTGTGTCAACACAATATGTTGACATTATACAATACTTTACATATATTTTATGCATTTCTGAGTTTCTAAACTTTTTCTGTGCTATCTGCTGGCTTTCACCAATTGTCTGCAGCTTCCAAAAAACTCCCAAAAAATTCCCATGTGCTTTTTTATGCCAACCTGCCTAATATAAAAACCATGATGGAGAAAAATCTCAATATGGAAGGGATACCTGCATTCTGAAACCTCCTTACCCCTTTCTTCTTTCAGCCCTTCCTCTTCCAGCCTTTAAAGAGACTGGATAGGCTGAACTCTGATGTGGGTGGGACAAAAATACTTAGATTTAATGACTTTTCAGGATGCATTTTGCCAGATTCCCCAACTGTCACCTAGCAAAGAAAATGCCCTTGAGAAGGGAATGGAAGGATAGAAAGTATTTCCTCCTAATAAGATCATCATATTGGGGATAGGGCATGCTTTCCCCTTGCTAACCTCCACAACAGAAGGTGGCACAAAGTTAGAAGGTTACAGGTTGTGGAGAGATTATGTTGGGAATAATCATTTATCTCCGGGAAATCAACATTCTGTAACTGAAGCATGTCATATATACTTCCTATTGCCCTGCCAAGCCATCAGTCCCGGAGGTCACCATAATATCCCATCCTTCTCAGTACCCCAATAGAGTAACTACAACTGACTTAGGCAAACCATCCACTGCAGTAATCAAAATTACAAGGAATTCCTGGATTGGTGGTACATGTTGACTTCAGGATATCCTGGGATTTCTGTCCCCCTTCACTCCTAATATGACCACCCCCAGATAAACTGAATCTATACAAGGTGTAAGAGTTCCCAGTTATAACTCAGGGATATGAGACAAAGAAATTTTGATCCCGGGGAGTGTGTTTGTTAGAAAATATCCAAAGTATGACCAGGCCTGCTACCTGAAGAGGTATAATAGACCCTGGAAAGTATACCTATATATCCTGGGGAAACATGAATATATTCAGCAACTCTGAGTTGGGTTGGTGGGGGGGAGAGGGGACACCTTGGGATACAAAAAGAAAATGCAAAACTAAGGAAAGGTGCCAGAAAAAGAAATGGAGAGTTCATCAAAAACAAACTGCTTCTTAAGAATTTACTTTGCTATCAAACTATCAATAAACACATGAAAAGTGTTCTAAATCTATCATAATTAAAGAAATGCAAATCAAAAGATCTCTGAGGTATCACCTCACACCTAGCAGATTGGCCAATATGACCGTAAAGGAAAATAATAAATGTTGGAGGAGATGTGGCAAAAATTGGAACACTAATGCATTGCTGGTGGAGCTGTGAATTGATCCAAAAATTCTGGAGGGATCCAGCTTTAAAGCCCAAAGGGTTTTAAAAGACTGCCTACCCCTTGATCCAGCTATACCACTGCTGGCTTTGTACCCCCAAATAGATAATAAAAAAAATACATATACAAAAATATTTATAGCCATGTTCCTTGTGGTGACAAAAAATTGGAAAATGTCCATCAATTGAAGAATGGCTGAACAAATTATGGTATCTGGTGGTGCTGGAATACTATTGTGCTAAAAGAAATGATGAACTGGAGGAATTCCATGTGAAATAGAATGACCTCCAGGAATTGATGCAGAGTGAAAGGAGCAGATCCAGGAGAACATTGTACACAGAGACTGATACACTGTGGTACAATCAAAAATAATGGACTTCTCTACTAGTAGCAATGCAATGATCCAGGACAATCCAGGGGGACTAATGAGAAAGAATGCTATCCACATCCAGAGAAAGAACCGTAGGAGTAGAAACTCAGATGAAAAACATATGATCAATCACATGGTTCGATGGGGATATGATTGGGGATGTTGACTTTAAATGATCACTCTATTGCAAATAATAATAATATGGAAATAGGTTTTTGAACAATGATAGATAGATAGATAGATAGATAGATAGATAGATAGATAGATAGATAACCCAGTGGTATTGCTCATCAGCTCAGGGAAAAGGAAGGGAGGAAGGGAGGGAAAGAACATGAATCATGTAACCATGAAAAAAATTCCTAATTAGTTAATTTTTTAAGATATTTTTTAAATAATTTTCTGTACTCCAGAGATCTGGCCTGTGCCTTCCTTCCAGAGCCATAAGTCTAGAGGAATTTAAGTCTCAATCTATTTTCAAGCAGGAAAAAATGAAGCTATACTAATTTTGGAATGTGTTCTGGTGTTTTTTTTATTTTTTTAACCCTTACCTTCTGTGCTAATATCAACTCTAAGACAGAAGGGCAAGAGCTAGGCAAATAGGTAAAGTGGCTTGCCCATGGTCACAGATCTAGGAAGTAACTGAGACCAGATTTGAACCCAGGTCTTCCTAACTCCAGGCCCAACAATCATTCCATTTTGCCACCTAGTTGCCCTGTTCTGGAATTTCTTGATTTACCTTTTTTCTACTTATATATTTATAATATTGTATTACTTGTACAATTTATATGATTATAATATATGTATTTATTCTTGTTTCTCTCATGATAAAATGTTTGATTTTTTCAAACCTTGACCTCCTGTCTTAGAACTGATACTAAGTGTAGGTTCCAAGGCAGAAGAACAGTAAGGGTTAAGCAATTGGGGTTAAATGATTTGCCCAGAGTCATACAACTAGGAAGTATCAGAGGTTGGATTTAAACCCAGGTCCTCCTGACTCCAGACCTGCTAAAACTCTATCTACTGTGCTATGCAGCTGCCCCTGATCAAATGTTTTATTGTTTGAATACTGTTCCTTATCAAGGGCTAAGAGTATTTAAGCAATTAAATACCTAAAGCCTAAATTAACTTTGGAAATGCATAACTTTTAAACTGATTTGGGGCAAGCAAGGTAATTTATCATTAAAATTCAGATTATTATGAATCTAGAGATTGAGGAGACCTTCAAGACCATCATAAGCTAAGCCCTGCTCCTTAGGGCTTATCATATTGTATCTTAATCAGTTTTAGCCTTGCTCTGGCTTAGAACTCTTGAACTCTGCTGATCACCAGCCTCAGCATCTGCCTTCAAGTAGCAGAGATTTACAAGGTTTGCTGCCACAACTCAACCAAGAGAGGTTCTAAGTAATATGCCATAGGTCGCATAGCTTTGAATCCAAATTTTCTGACTACAACTCCAACGTCCTCTATCCACTCTACCACGCTGCCCTTCCATAATCCCAGTGCAAGTCTAAGAGGGTCCAAGAACTACATGGGCAAATTTAGCTCTACTCTCTTCATTCCCACAAACCACTGCAGGAAGTCGGGTGTGGGTCCTTGCTCTCTGAAGTTGGTCCTTTGCCCCTTTACACAACCCATTGAACTATCATATTCAAGAAGGTGTCATGGCTCCTTATGGCTGCTAGACCAAGAAATCTAATAAAAAAAAGACCCATATAAGAAGATGTTTGGCACTACAAGTCACTCTCATTATGATATCATCACGTGAAATAGCATCAGTGACATCGGGAGTTTCACAAAGTGACTGTGTTCCTTGCACAATTTCCCTGTGGACTCTGCTTTTAATGTGATCCCAGGGATAAAGCGTAAGCAAGCCAGTCAAAAATGGATATTCACAAGCTGAAAGCACTTTATGATTATCAAGGGACAAAAAATGAATTAAAATCACACCCTGCTAAGTGCCACAAAAGTATTTTCAAATTAGCATCATTGCTGCTCTTTCCTGGATCCCCAATCTGTGGTTTGTGTAAGCTGACATATCCCTTATGGGAAGGCAAAAGGCCCCAATCCTACATCGGACAGACTACTGGCTACACTTTATCTTCCAAGCCCACAGTGGCAAAAACATGAGCCGCTTTATCAAAAGGATGACGAGCCGTTGGCTTTTCGTTTCTGTTTTAATGAAATACATGCCTTTTCTGAGGGTGATTTCTGTGACCCATAAACTCCCAGCATCCATACAGGCACTGCATTGGGGGAAAGATCTGAGTCTTCCCTGTGGGATTGATTTCCATCTAGAGAAGTCATTGCAGTATTTTCTCTTCCAGTGATTTATTTGTCTAAGCTACAAGGCAAAGGAACTGGTTTATAGAAATGGACAATGGCAGGACAAGGCCAAAGTACAATTATTTAGGGACCTTTATCCATCCTAGAGCAGGCATCCATAGCTTCACTGTGAGGGGAAGGCAGCATGTCAAAATAAAAAGAGCAACATACTTGGAGTCCAAAGAATGGAGTTCAAATCGTGCTTCTGACACTTACTAGCTTTACCTACTTCACCTCTCTGACTATTAGTTTCTCTAATAAACTATAAACTATAAAATAGTTTTAAAACTATAAATATATAGTTTTAAACTATAAAATAGCTGTAAAAATAAGGATAATAATAATAAGCCCTAATAATAACTAGCTAACATTTATAAAGCCATTTAAGGTTTCTAAAACACTACGGACTATACATTTTCTACTTTCACTGCCTACCTCACAGGTTTGTGGCAAGGAAAGCACTTCTTAAGCTATAAAATGTTATATAAATTCAAGCTTCTATTTCAATTACCAAAAGGCTTAAGTTCAGTTTTAACACCAAAGTTTCATGTTCGTTTATGCACACCAGAGTTTTAAGAATCTTAATTTAGAAAGCACTCATGCCTACCACTGTCATTTCAAACGCAGACCAGTCCATGACTCCCTGGACTACCTCTCTACCTCTGCTCCCATCAGCCTTCTCAAGCAGGCAAAGCCTCCACCTCTATGAATTCTTACTCTATTTAGTAAGTTCCTCCTCAAAACTCTATTTGAGGAGGTATCCATGTCAGCCACACACACTTCAAGCCAGAAAACCCATGACTTCCCAAGCTACATCTCCACCTTGTCACCTTTTGTACCCTCCTCTGCCCTTTCAGCTCTCATTTATACATTATCTTCCCCTACTAGAATATAAGCTCTATAGTGCCAGGGACTACCTTTCTTCTGCCTTGTATTTGTGTTCCCGATGCTTAGCACAGTGCCTGGCTTAATAAATGCTTCATCTATCTAAAAAGGACATTAGTGAGCTAGGAAGTGTGCAAAGGGGTCATCCATGATGGAGAAATGCTTTGAGTTAGCACCACATAAGAATCAATTGGACAGCTATGTGGCTCAGTGGATAGAGAACCAGGCCTTGAGTCACTTAATCCCAATGGCCTACCCCTTACCATTCTTCTGCCTTGGAACAGATACTTAGCATTGAATTCTAAGGCAAAAGGTAAGGGGTTTTTAAAAAAAGGAAAAGAAGAATCATTTGAAGAAAGTGAGCATGTTTATCCTGGGATAGAGAAGGGTGATGGGGAGTAACGCAGAGAAATATGAAAGTTGCTTTCAAGTATTTAACTGTCAGGTGCGGGAAGGATTAGACTGGTTCTATTTGGCCCCAGAGAGCAGAATCTGGAAACATGAGAAGACACTGTAAATTTAAGTTTGATGTCTGGGAAAACTACCTGACAATTAGAGATTTTCAGAAGTGAAATGGACTACCTCAAGAGGTAGTGAGACCCCCTGCCTTGGGGTCTTCGAGCAGAGGCTGAGGGTCATTTGTTGGCTATATTATAGTGAGGGTTCCTTTCAATATATGGATTGAACTAGAATGGAGTTGGAGCACTGTGAGGTCCCTGGGAAATTGTAAGAGAGTGATATTGAAAGCAAAGTCCCTAAGTGAAGACAAGAAAGGGTCTTTCCCTCAGTGAAACATCTAGATGTTGTTCCCCTAGGATACCAAGGATGTAAAGAAGTAATTGAGATTTTTACTAGGATTCACAACCCTGAAAAGAGAGAGACAAGGTAGAAGCAGCACAAGAGACCACAGTAACTAGGAGTGATTAGTAGTTCCTGAATCAGGCCAGCAAATTCCTCCTATAATAGGAATCCTCTCAAAGCTTAAAAATGAGATTTGGGCAGAATGGAGTGTATGTACAATGGAAGCAAGCAGCTTGGAAATCCTTGAAAGCTACCAGTGGATCTGTGTGTGTGTGTGTGTGTGTGTGTGTGTGTGTGTGTGTTTCTATCTTTGTCTCTCTGTCTCTGTCTCTCCCTCTCTATCTATATGTTTGTCTGTCTCTCTTTCTCTGTGTGTATGTCTCTGTCTGTCTCTGTTGCACTTTCCCTTTCTCTCTCTGTCTCTGTCTCTCTCTATCTCTCTGTCTCTCTCTGTCTCTGTCTCTGTCTCTCTCTGTCTCCCTCACTCTCTATCTCTCTCTCTCCCTCTCTGTCTATCTCTCTTTCTCTGTGTGTGTATGTCTCTGTCTCTGTCTCTCTGTATCTCTGTCTCTTTCTGTGTCTCTCCCTTTCTCTGTCTCTCTCTCTCTATGTCTGTCTGTCTGTCTCTCTGTCTCTCTCTCTCTCTCTCATATCCCACAGTCCTACTTATAAGTCTTAAGGTACAGAAGCTCAGAGTTGGAAAGGACCTCCGAGACCATCTAAGCTAAAATGGATCCGAACAGAAATCCATTTCTATAATGTCTCTAGGATGTGGTCATCCAGCCTCTGTTGAAGACCTCTAGTCAACCTTCTACTTTCTAAAGGAAAACATTTCCACTTTTGGACAGCTCTAATAATTGGTCAATTTTCCCATAACATTGAGCTGAAACCTGCATCTCTGCAACTTTCACTCATCATTCACAGTTCTGCCTTTTGGGGACATATAGGTCAAAACTAATTCCTCTTCTTATGACAGTCTCTCACATAATTAAAGATTGATGTTGTGGCCTCCTTGAGTCTTCTCTTCTCCAAATTAAAGATCCCTAGTTCCTTCCATCATTCCTCATACACCATAAATCTAAGTCCCTCTGCTACCTTTATCATCCTCAAAGAGTGAAATATAATATCTAAAGCCAAGAGGATTTGATTCAGCCATGATCTCATTTGAACTTCATAACCATGCCCCTGAGGTATTATGAATATTATTCTCTTTTACAGCTAAGAAAACCGAGGCCACAGAGATGGAGAGATTTGCCTATGGTTAAATAGCTAGCAAATGACAGCAGACAGGACTTGAACTCAGATCTTTCTGAACCCAAGGCATAATGAGGCATTATGCCTCATTTGTATATGTGTGTATGGTAAACATGTGAGGGAGATGTTAATCCCCCTCCCCAAAAAGTATGGATGCATGTGCGTACACATACATATGTATGGTGGCTTCTGTTCCAATCTAAATTAATGTAAAGACAGGGCAGTTGTGAGCCTCAAAAATACTACTGTCATTTAGGGAATCATAAAGCCATATAATCTCAGGGTTGGAAGGGACCTTAGACATCCTTGTGAGCAACCCCTCCAAACTGAGAGGGACATGGGGGAGGAGGAGAATAGAATTCTTAAAGAAAGATTCAGAGGGGGAAAGGAGCAATAATAACTCACATTTATACAGTGCTCTACGATTTACAATGATTTCCTCACAACCATCCTATGCAATAAAGAACATAGTATTATTAACCAGATGGCATAGTGGATAGAATGCAGGAATTAGAGTGACTAAGACCTGAGTTTGAATCCTACCTCTGACCCGACTAGTTAAGCAAGTCACTTAAATCACTTTCATGCACAGTTTCCTTAACTATAAAATGGAGATGATAATAGCACCTACCTCCCAGTGTTATTATGAAATATGGTGAGATAAAATATATAAAGTACTCTATAAACTTTCAATCACTATATAAATGCTAGTGATTACTATTATCATTCCCATTTAACAGATGAGGAAATTGAGGACCAGAGAGGTTAAGTGAATCTGAAGTTATATAGATTGTAAGGATACAAACTCAAATCGTCTGACTCTTTAATCCTGATCTCTTGCTGTTATGATCCTCACACTACCACATATCACCCACAGGAAAGAAGAGTAAGAATAATATTGGAGGTCAGCTAGATGGCTCAGTGGATCAAGAACCAGGCCTTCAGTGGAGAGATCCTGGATTCAAATCTGACCTCAGACACTTCTAGCTGTGTGACCCTGGGCAAATCACTTAATTCTATTGTCTAGCCCTTACTGCTTTTCTGCATTAAAACCAATACACAATATTGATTTTAAGACAGAAGGTAAGGGGTTTTTTTTAAACAAATAAGTAAAAAAAATTAAGAAGAATGTAACTGGCAAAAAGGAAGCTCTATCCAACTTCAAACTGCCTCTTCCTATTCACAAATTCTGATGGATACATAGAGCAATGTCATGTAACTGGCACTTAGTAGATATTGGTAAGTACTTATTAAATTAAGAGGTTGTGGCAGAAATGGAAACAAAGCTACTGCATCCCCTGAAGGGCTATGCCTTGCTGCCCAGTCTATCTTCTTCTATCCTTCAAATGATCTATTTATAGTAAAAGAAGTCATGAACAGGTTAAGAGGATATACCATGGAAGATGGAACCAACATGGCAGAGTGATAGGAAGCAATGCAGTGAGCTTCCTCCCATGGAACACCTCTAAAAAAATTTAAAAATGTGCCTAACCAATTCCTGATAGGGAGACCCAGAAAACATCACAATAAGCCATTTGTCCAGCCTAAGTTGGTATAGAGAGACAATGAGGGAAGTCTTCAGACACCACGGATCGGGTTGGTTGGGCCAGGAGCATGTCAAGTGCAAGCATCCAGGAAAAGAATTCCCACTAAGAAAAGAGGAAGTCCCAGCTTCATCCTGGTGCACCCACTACAGGGGCACTAGGATGGGGTCAGGCACAAGCTGGCAGCTCCAGTGACCACTAACCATTCCAGGTCACAAATCTGAAGTAGAGAAGGGAGCAGAATTCTGGAGTGGGAGGTGTACCAATAAGGGAATCTATTCAGAAGCTAGCAATAGTAGCAGCAGTGTGAGTCAGATTCCAGGCACAGAGTGGGGTCTCATTTCTGTTATCTAGCAAAACCAAGAATATGGAAAAAGTAGCCAGGACAGGAATCTTAGACCAAAGAGGAGCCTACATTTCTGTCATTCTGAACCAATAAAATGTTTCACCTTACTGATAGGGCCTGAGTTTAGCAGTACTCTACTCTTGCTTAGAGCCAAGTCAAAAACTTGGAAGTAAAGGGATGGGAAGTAATGGGGGGAGGAGCCAGCAATCAGATTTTGCCCTAGATCAGACCACTTTGGGCAACTGAAAGCTTGCAGGTCCACAGTCTGTCTTTAAGATCCCAGAATGACTCAACGTGCAATATCCCAATAAAATAGAACTAGCCCAGAACATCCTTCCAGAAATTTTCAGATCCTGCTCAAATATCAACTCCAAAGTCAGGAAGTAGGCTGGAAAAATACTCAAACAAAACAAGAACCCCACAAAAAAGATCTGCTGTGGTGGAAGAGATGAAGCAAGAGAGTTTTTTAAGAGTTAAAATTTATTATGATGAATGGAATTAGAATGTTTGAAGGAAAATTAAAAAAGAAATGGGAGCTATGGAAGAAAAAGGTAGCAAGGGAATTAACAGCTTGACACAAAAGGGAAAATATATTACCCAAGCAACAAATTTTCTAAAAATTTTAATGGACCAAATTGAAGCCAATGGCTCCATGAGGCAAGGAGAAATATTAAAATAAGAATCATAAAGTGCTTCCTAAAAATGAAAACAAAAAAAACCACATCTTTTTGTCATTAATATTCTTCTGGTCAATGTTTACCCGGCATTAATAAAGTACAAACATTAACTTCACTATTGGTACTCTAAGTATAAGGCCTTTGTCCAATAACCAACAAGAGCAACTACCACTGGAAGGACTGTCTTCTATTAATATTACCATTCTGAATATAAATAAAACTAGGGAAAATACAGAAAGTATAGTGAAATCAAAGGACAATTCATAGGTTCTCCTTGGAGTGACAGATAAAGTAGTTGACTATTGGTTTTATTATCCATTCAAAGGCAAAAAAATATTTCATGCAACATTTGGCTGTCTCATTTCGTAGTGTTCATGAAAATCATTTTCAGCTTTTACACAGACCCCTTTCTATAAAAGATGAAGAATCAGAGAAGTTCTATGAAGAACTAGATAAGACTCTCCATATGAAATTAACGCATATATTGATTCTCATTGGCTTAAATACTGAGTTGGGCATAATAATAACTAACATTTATATAGTGGTTACTCTGTGTTAGACAATGTGCTAAGCACTTTACAATTATTATTTCATTTAATCCTAACAACTATCTTGGGAGGTAAGGTGCTATTATTATCCCCTTTTATAGATGAGGAAACCAGGGCAAACAAAGGTTATTTGCCCATAATCACATAGCTAGTGAGTATAGGCAAAGATGTGAGAGAACATGATTCAGAGGTAAGAAATTAGAGAGAAAAAAAGACTTATATACTAAAAAGAAGTCTCATATATAAATCATAAATATTTTCTTTAAGAAAAGAATGAAAACATAATAGACATAGTAAGTATCAAACATTAAAAAAAGTTTTAACAGACAGGAAACAATTCATTACTGATTCTGAATTCATTCCTGAATTATTTGTATGTGTAAATAAGATTACCAACTTATTCAAGCAAAGATCAAAAAATCACAAAAAAACAAAGCTAGAAGAAATAACAAAATTGAGAAAAAGATATGCTGTTCAATTTAAACAATTCCAGCACTCCCTATTTAATTGAGTTATCGGCACCCCAAAATAGGAAATAGATGCAGTAGATAGACATTAAAGATATGAAGTATATTAACTCATAAAACAATAAGAAACACAGTGGAGAATGAAATCTAATTTTAAAAAGTTTGGCAAGAGACCCAACTAAGTAAAGTCATCCTCAGGGCACTTAAGGATGAAACTGGAAGCAGAACAACAAACAGACAAAAGATGGAAAAGATCTATGGGGATTTTTATAACAAACTCTTTTTCCCATCAAGGACCATGAAGCCATCACATTTGGACATGAACATCAAAGTCCCAGATGTGCTTAGAGAGGAAATGGAAATGACACTGAAGAGAACAAAGATGGGAATAGCAGCTAGACTGGTCAAAATATACACAGAAGAGATTTGTGCTGGAGGCAACACCATTTTGAGATTGTTATGGTATCGATCCTCAACATATCTGAAGAAGATACCAAGGTTGTGGAAAAAATTAGACATTATTTTTAAAGGCCACAGAGGGAATATCCACAACTTTCCAACCTGATATGCCTGCTTTTTAACTATATGAAATTTTATGATAATAATTAACAACATTACAAAACACCAAATGCATTGAAGGCACCTTTGCTGAAAGAATGAGACAGGAACAGGTAGAAAAGTACCCAAAGTATATGATATCTTTACCATCACACAATAGAATGAAAGTGATGAAGAATACAAGTTCACACTGTGATTACTATTCATTTACTATTAAAATAACAATAGCCACAAAAAACAGCATAGTAATAATAGTTTTTATATAACACTTTAAGGATTGCAAAGCACTTTACAAATATTATCTCATTTTATCCTTACAATAACCTTCAAAGCTAGATACCATTATTATTCCCATTTTACACAGAAGAAAACTGGAGCATGCAGTAGTTAAATTATTTGCCCAGGTCACATAGCTAGTAAAAGTCTGTGACAGACTTTGAACTCACATCTTCACTCTATCCACCTAGCTGACTTGAAAAAAAATTTATTCAGTAGTATAAAATGCCACATGAAAAGTTCTCCTCCAGCAAAGAGTCTCCCAATCAAGACATCTCTACCATGATGTAGTAAACAACCAGGTTGCCTAAAAAGGAGTTGACCCAGGTAGAAAACTGAGCAGATCAAAACTCCCATGCCAATCAATATTAATAGCTAGCATATATATATCACTTTAAAGTCTGCAAAATGTTTTATAAACATTTTCTCCTTTGTGTGTGTCCTCATAACAACCCTGGGAGGATAAGTGCTATTACAGGTCCCCATTCTAAATAAAGCTTCAGTGTCTTCCCCAGAGTCACATAGCTAATAAATAAGTTAAGGCAAGTTCTGAACCCAGTTCTTCCTGATTTCAGGTTCAGCACTCTATCCACTAAGCCATTTAGCTGTTAATAATAGTGGGATGTTGTCACCTCTCACCCCATCATTCACCTTTTATTTCAGGTGCTTTGCTTTTAGAAAGAGTATCAAGAGTATCGTTGATTGTCCTATGAATCAACTCACTATCCCTGTGACTCCTCTGAGCAAAAGTACCTTCCCTAGTCACTACTCCCTGTATGTGTTATCTTCCCCTATTTGAATGTAAGCTTCTTGAGGGCAGAGATTGTCTCATTTATAGTAATTATATACCCAGGGTTTAGCATAGTGACTGGCACAAAGTAGGTGCTTAATAAATGTTTATTTATTCATGGTGGACATGAAACACCTGAAATTTCCAAGAGAGAGTATAAAAGATATCATCAAAGAAATGTTCAGCATAAGCAAAAAAAATGAGCTGGTTATGTGAAAAGAGCAAGGATGGATTCTCCCATACTCCAATAGTATCCTCGGGATGTTAGAAGAACTCAAGCAAGTATCCAGTACATTAGATCTATGTATGAATCTATCAGGAAATGTTTGATGACAAAAGTGAGCTGGTCATATAGAGAAAATAAATGATAATACATAAGATAGCCCAAGAGTTGCATTAATACCCCTGAAATATTGAAAGATATACAGAAAGGCCTGTAACACATTGTGTAGATCTTCTACAGAATATTTATAGAAGGAAACGAAGAAGAATCAGAGGGGAAATAAAAACATGAATTGGTTATAAGAAGGAAGGAAGGAAGGAAGGAAGGAAGGAAGGAAGGACAACAACAACAAAGAACAAGAAGAAACAGTTAACATCTAAATGCAATTTTAAGGTCTGCGAAGTCTTTTACATATATTCATACAATTAATTCTCATAATTCTGTGAAACAAGTGCTATATTATCAGTCCTCCCTTTTTTAACAGAAGAGGAAACTGAAGTAGAGGTTAAGTGGTTTTCCCCAAGATCACACAGCTAATATCTGAAGCAAGATTCAAACTCAGATCTTCTTGACTTCAGGCTCAGGATCATTGTGCCATCTTCCTCTCTATTAGAGGAAGCACCTACACAGAGAAGACTTTGGATCTGTTAATGTACTGAAACACACAGATGATGAAAGTGTGTCTCAGAAAGATTAAACATGGTTTTAAAGCTAGTAAATGCTAGAAGAATATGCACTCTGATCATTCCTACCCCAATTCCAGGATTCTTTCCAGTATATCTTTCTATCTCAAGAGATTAGCATTCATGGATGGGAAGTGAAACTTGTAACATAGAGAATAGTCACAGTAGTCCCCATATCCCTATCAATCAGACAAGACAGCCAATCCATCAATATTCATAAGAGCTGGGATAAAAATTCTAAGCAGTCAGATCATGTCAACTTTCTTGGTCAATCCTGGGGAATAAGGAAAATTCAGATTAATTTTCACTTATCATAGTGTATTTTCGTCATCACCCTAGTTCCATGGATCCAGAAATATCAGTCCTAGTACTCATGAGACAGTTTTATTGAGTAAAGGCCAATCAACCTTTGGATCACCAGTGCTTAATAATAGATCACATTTACATAGCACTTTAAGAGATACAAAACACTTTTCATGCACTCTCATTTGATACTCATAACACTGTGATGTAGATGCTATTATTAGTCTCATTTTACAGATAACTAAACTGGGGCTCATAAAGGCTAAGTGGTTTGTATTGCACACAATATAAATTTAGCCCAGCCGCTTGCTACCTGTGTGATTGTGGGTAATTCACTCAATCATTCTGGACTTCAGGTTTCTTATCCTTAAAGTGAGCAGGCCAAACAAGATAGCCTTTAAATTCCCTCAAAGATGTAAATTATGATCTTATGTTTCTAAACATGCCTTACCAAGTCATGAATGGGTTGTCTCTTGGTTGCTGAAGGGAGTTCTTACACTGATAGTTCCCTATATGGAAGAAATCACATATTGATGTAATGTAGAAATTATGTCATCCTATATTCAACTAATTATCCCAGGCAGAGAACACAACATATTCCCATTCAGGAGGACCCCTTTTAAAGAAGATGTGAAGTCTTCTTCACAAAGCTTCTCTGTTTAGCAGAAGCCTAATGTTGAGAATTAGTCTACCTCATGCTCCTAGTCCCCATGGAAATTAATCCAGATATGGCACTTCTATCCTAGAAAGAGTTCAACTTTAGATGTCATATCCACCACATTACATCCAGTCTATTACATTCCCAACACCAAGGACCCTTTTAGAGATCACTTCAGTTCCAAAATTCAACTAGGAATTAGGTCTCCTTTAGAATGGACTAGTCAGTCCATGGACCAGATTTAGACTAGGCATCCAGAAAGCACACCATGACCACCCGGAGATAGCCCCAGAATTGTCCATGTCTCCTAGAGGACTTTTTGAACAGGAATAACCAACAACAAAGCAGACTTCTTATAGCTAAAGCTGAGTTGACATTGAATGAAAGAACTAGGGGTATACACACAGTTAAATTCTTTTCAATGTCATGTCCTGAAGTTCAAACACTTAGTGTTGGAAAACAATTTCCTATGTTAAACCTAAATCCTACACACTGCCCTTAAACCTGTTTCCTCTTGTTCTAACCTTACCTTGATCTGGAGAGTGTGAACAAGCAGCCACCATCCCCCTACATGACAATCTTCCATATATTTGGAAGCAAGAGGTTATTGGGGATGATAGAGGGTGGTGGGGAGAAGAGGATGTGAGTATTTATCACTTCATAAAATCGTGGAAGGGACCTTAAGAGGTCAGCTAGTCCATCCCTTTCCTACAGGAAGGATCACATATAAACCACCTCAGACAGGTCCTATTTTTCAAGTCATTCAAGTAGATTACTCAACCTCCTTACATAAGTCATTCCAGTATTTTACAACCTCAGTGTCATGAAGTCCTACTTCAAGATGGATAGATGAAATAATTTTGTTATAGTTTAAGCAAATTTTGCTCTCACGTTGTCTGTAATTCCTCATGTTTCGAGATGTGAAAGCGTGTAAAAAGAAAAAAGAAAGAAAACTTTGAGGGAATATTTTTTCCTCCTCAGGAGCTTTTATAAGTTGTCTGCAATGTGATATTTTTGAACAATGAAAAAATAGCAAAACTTTTTTAGTCTGAAAAATATGATCTCTAAGACAAGATGTTCAAATATTATCTCCTCTGCAGCAGAAACAGATATTATGGGAAACGATATGAAAAATCAGATCCTATATGCTGGAGGATGAAAAGTACAGTGTCACTCTTAAAAGAAAAAAGCAAAATGGGGGGGAAACATCCATTTTCTTAAGAAAAGGAAGAAGGATTTAGGATTTTAATGGCTTTTGCATCTCTGCTTAAATAAATTTTCATTTAGAAGTCCTTCTAATTAGGCCTTAAAATATTAGGAATGGAGGAAATGATGATAATACCTCCTTTTCTGAAAATAATAACTTTCTCTAACTAGTTAACAATGTAGATGTTAATATTTTTAAGAAATCCTCCCCAAAACTTCTACTGTCCTTGTAATGTTGACAGTTATTTTTACCTTCAAGTTTTGTCCTTATTCTCATAATCTGAAAAAACTATATGTGAGATTCACAATAGTTTGATAACTTATTAGTAACATTAGTAACAAAAATTCAAAATATATTTTAATTAGATTTATTAAAATTAGATGGAAGTTGTAGTTAAATTGAAGATTTGCTTGCAGGTTCTCATTGGAGAGGCAAATAAAGAATTTTTCAGTTGGTTTTATTATTTATAAAAAGTCAGTAAGTTAGGTGGCTCAGTGGATTGAGATCCAGAGAGAGAGAGAGAGAGTGAGTGAGAGAGAGAGAGAGAAGGAAGGAAGGAAGAAAAAAGGAAGGAGAGGGAAGAGGAAGGAAGAGAACATTTATTACACTACCTATGAGCAAGCCTGTTCTAAGCAATGAGAATACAAATAGAAGTAAAAAAAAAAAAAAAAAGATAGCCCCACCCCCAAAGAACTTTCATTCTAATAGGAAAAGACAATACATAAAAGAAAGCTGAAAAGTAGGAATAGGATAGTAAAGTATCCTTGTAATGCAAAGGCAGAGAAATATGAAGCATCAGAAATGGAGCTGAGAAAAAAATGAGCATGACTGATTTGAGCATTTTCTCAAAAAGAGTTCTAAGAAATAATGCACCAACTGAAGGGCAGAGCAGAGACTTCTTCCAAATTAAGAAATCTGCTTTATGAAAGCATCCTCTAGGTCAGGGGTCGGCAACGTTTTTGGCCAGGAGAGCCATAAACGCCACATTTTTTAAAATGTAATTTTGTGAGAGCCGTACAGTGCTCACAGTGCGCGCTCTTGGAACAAAGCCTGAAAAAAAATTGACTTTATGGCTCCTGCAGAAAGAGCCATATCTGACCCTCAAAAGAGCCAGATATGGCTCAAGAGCCATATGTTGCCGACCCCTGCTCTAGGTTAATAAGGAGATAGACAAGTCCAGAGTCAAGTGAAGAGGCAAAAGAAAAGATAGAAAGAACATTGGAAATGACCTAGTTAGTGATGGATTCTATGTCTGTTGTCAGAAAAACCAGCCAAACTAAATTCAGAAAGGTTTATCACTAAAGGTTCAATCACCAGATCATATATTTCTGACTACAAGAGTGGCCATAAAAATTAATTAAACCAACCACTAAGAAATGAGGGGTTGGAATCTGTATTGGTAGAAGGAATGCATCAGTGAAATCATAGATCTTTGAAGTGTAGAAGTATTCCTGCTTTTCTTAAAATTCACCTTGGCTCTAAGGTTTCTCAAAATTTAAGATCATACTCATCTCCCATCTGAATTAATGTTATCTCCTCTCCTTTACTAGACTGCCTACCTCAAATAGTATCTCCTTTGATTTGCACTCCTCAATGCAACCAAAGTTGCCATTTTGAACATACGACTCCTATATGTAATACTCTACAATTGCTATCCATTAATTCAGTGTATGCTTCAACATTTGCTTTATAACCCAGTCCCAGTCTTCCCAAACTATCTTATTTCCCTTTTCTTTTCCCCAGTTATTTCCATTCCAATTCAGTTTAAGAACATCCTCAAGACCTCCCTGTCCATCATAGGTTCATGGGACTTAAAGATAAAGAAACTTCTTATAGTGAAGAAAACAGGCTCAGAAATGCCAAATGCCTTGCTCAAGGACACACAAACAAGAAGTGAGCAATCCCATTCCCCACATCTAGACTTCTCCAAAACAGAACCTGAAATGCTCATTGCAAATCCAGCTCAATCAGATTCAACAAGGATTTACTAAGCACCTGCTATGTGCAGTCTGTCTTAATTGTAAACTCCTAGATAGCAGAAATCATGTGGATGTGGTACTCTGGTTATGGTGCCTAGCATATCACCAAGTATAAATAAGCACTCAATAATGCTTCCTGAAAGTAATGGAAGATCAGTTACAGAGGAAGAAAGAATATTCCAAGAGAGTCCCAAAGCAAATAAGGGCAGTCAGGAATATGATAGAGGCTGATATAGGTCCAGAAAGTTAAGTGTTAGCCAGAAAAAGACAAGGCCAAAGCCTAAAGCTAGTCAGATGAAATAAAAAATACTAAGTCTTATCCAAGAAATATGGGATTTGGAAAGAGAGAGGAGAAGAGAGAGTGGGGGGAGAGAGAAATTTGATTTAGTGAGAATACTCATACAAGAAAATGAGACATATATACTTGCTGCTTCATTGACATTCCATTACCCTAATAACCCATAACCCATAACCATAACCCTAGCCTGATTTGGGAAAATAAAGCTAAAACGTATTGTATGTGTACATACATACATACATATCCCAAACCTGAGCAATTGGCTCAGTTCAGGTCACTGACTAATTCTATTCAGACCATAGATGTTAGAGGTTGTATAGTTTTACACTGAAGCAGACAAAAGAAAATGGTGCTTCTTCAATATACCAATTTAGGACCAGCATATACACCAATCATGAGTAAGTGAGGTAAAGCTAACCACGAGGGTTTGTAGAACTCTTTTAGAAACAGGGGTTTATGGGTATTGATCCAGAACTCTAGCTATCTCCAGATCTATCATCATCCTCTGGGTGAAGGTGTGAAGGGATATCTTATCTAACTAGTCAGCATTATAGAAGACAAAATCAATGATTCATTTTTTAAAAATACTTCATTTGTCTGAATCAGCTGAATTTTCCCATTTCTTCACAAACATTTGGCACTGGGTATGCAAAGCTAAGGAATAACTTCGTGTTCTCATATACCTTCCAATTATAACCTTGTCATATAAACTGATATTACCACTTCTATTTTACAAATGAGGAAGTTAAGGATCCTCCAAGCCCAGAAGCTATAGGAACACCCCACTTATGTGTACCTTCAAAGGACAACCTTTGAGACCTTCATTGAAGGTCACTGAAGAAAGACTCAAAACCTTGTCTTCTGATTCTAGGATCACTGCTAGTTCCACTATACCACACTTCTTTCCAAATTATGTCCCCAGAGAACTAACCCATCCAAGCCCCTAGTCAAGCAATTATTCTCAAGACAGGAAACACACTAGATATCCTTTCCTTTTGCATCCAGGATACAGTGGGTCATTATGCACTGAAATCCTTACTCTTACAGACTGAGTTGAGAACGTCAAATCTACATCACTAAGAACACTGAATTTGTCTCTAGTATAAGCAATATGTGTCTCATTTCACAACATAACAAACAGGGAAATATGTATTATATTATACTATACATCCAACCTATATCATATTACCTGTCTTTTTGAGGAAGGGGAAAAGGGGAAGGAAAAGAAAAAAAAAGAATCAGTCATAGATTTTTGGACATAGCTAATGTGAGAATTGTTTCTCTTGGATAAGCGAATTCATTATAATTTGTTACATGTTTGTAACAAATCATATGTATTATGCTATTGTTATGTTACACATTATATTATGTTATGCATAAAAATAAAAATCAATGGTAACCCAAAAAAAGAACACTAGAAAAACTTATTCTTAGAATTCTAAGCCATTGACTGAGCGACTACGAGAGAATGCCCAGACACCAAACATTATTCCTGGACATCCTTTGCAATACAGCACTAACTCCTACTCTACTCCACCTCAGACATTTACTAACTGTGTGATGCAGGACTAGCTACATAATCACTTGTAGCTTCAGTTTGCTCATCTGTAAAATGAGAGAAGTGGACTCAATGACCTCCGGAATCCATTCTAGCTTTAAATTTATGATCGTAGCAGTGCACACAGGAACCCTATGGTTTGAGTCCTGCATAAGGGGTAGAAAGAACAGGGCTTTCAAAGGTCATGTCTGCAAAGAATTACTCTCCGAAATATTTACTTGACAATCAAAAGATCTCCTTCCTGCTCAGGCTAGCTCCCAGACCAGCGCAGACTTAGGGACGCAAGGAAGTTCCAGGACTTTCAGGAGTTCCAAGCTCTTCAGGGAAGGTGGTCAGAAGACAATTCAGTATAGACCCTTTCAGAGTTCCTTAGAATGTATGAGAGCCCACCTGGAATCAGTCACACACACACACACAATAGCAACACTACACTGGAATATATACTCAAAGTCTAGGACTGGCTAATGCTCCTCTTCCTCCCTACCCCAAAAGCACTCCATACACATGTGACATGCTTCAAACATGCAGTACACCAGGAAATTGAGTTCTGGCTTATTCCCAAGAAAACTAACTCTATGATTTCCTCCTAGTCTTTTAGCCCACTCCTATTACCCTCCCCCAAACTCTTTAATCATGTCCAAACCTCTGTTTTTCACTTCAGGACTTCACAGGCCAGTCAGTGGGGAAGGGAGATAGCCATTACTGGGTGTCTTCCACCTTGCTTCACAGGGACATAATCTCTAGGTAATGATTCCCTTTGCCAGCAGCCCAGACCCAGAAATAGTGTGGCATGTTGGCAGAGCTCCAAAGGCTAATAGGAATGGCTGCTTTGTGTCTTATGACCCATTTTAACTGATCTAATTTAGAATTTACCTGACCAAGAGCACCATAAAATGTACTCCTAAGGCTCACATTGTTAATTATCACAGGATGCCAGGCCAAATACAAGAGGGAGGGCCCATTTCCAGAAATAATCTGCCCCTAAGACTCAAATAAGAAACAAATGTGGTAAGGGGCTAAGGCGAGAGGTAGAGAGATTTGCCTGCAGGAATTAAAGGGCTTATAATTAGTTGTGCACTGGCCAGTATCATCTTTCTCCCCAATGCTGGTGGAAAACATTTGAGAAATGGAGAGTGGACTCGAGATTCTTTGTGTTTCTTCTAGAGATCCATTGCAATCCTTTGGTGTGATAGAGGGAGAGCCTGGAGCAAGATGGTTTGCTCAAAGCAAGGAGATTCTCAGCAGAGAGAGTGCCTGAATAAGATGACCCCCAAATATAATACTATTTACTGACAGCCGCTTCCCCACAGCAATTATAGAGCTGCCTGAGAGCATCCTAATTAGTACGGGCTGTCAGCACACCCATTATAATCCCCAGTTGTGTAGGATAAGTGTTTATCTCAGCCACTTCAAGTCACATCAAGCTGAAACTCAGCCTGCAAGTTGCCCATCTCAATTTATTCTCCCCTCTTCCCCTCCACTGATTCCAACATTTTCCATTCAAGGGTAGATGAAAAATGGAAGGCTCGTCATTTCATATGATTTGCTTGAGCTTAAACCTAAACTGAGACACTTCCACTCAAAGGGGAAAGCAGGGTTATTTCACCCCTGGTGACCCATCATTTTAAATAAATGTTCTCTCCAAACACTTTTCTTCCAAAAGATTCTGAGCTATATTTGCAAAATAGCTACTAAGCATTACATTGCATTACATTTCCTGCTTGGGGTGGGGAGTTGGAGGGCTACCACATGCTTACTTGGGGTACCTGACCTTAACAACTGCATGATGAGCCTGGAAAAGTCAAGCACGTGTTCCTCATTTTGCAGAATTGTATAGGGGTCTCTTCTGAAGATTATGCCTGATATACTCAGCCTATATGTCCTCTTTATTAGGGGGCTTTAATCCATGAAGTCATCTTGGAGTGAGGGCCATAGAATTTGATTGGTACATCTCATATGGAGCTATAAACCTTTACATTTCATTATTTGCTTTTGAGAGTGAAATGGTCTCATTAAAGATAATAGTACACATACATTCTAAATGATTAGGATCAGGGGTTTTCTGGAACCAGCTCAAATCTACTCTTGAGAGCCAATCCTTGAATTTCCAGCATGAAATGTACACATTGGAGATCAGCAAACGCTATAAATCAGGGCTTTACTTATTGTTCTGCTGATCATTTGGACTTGGGAAAAAGTGAAGGTGAAATGTTAATAATGCAAATTATATTTAAAAGTATGTCTAGTAACAATTGAAGCAGTTAGGTTGGGCAACAGACAAAACAATTAACTTGGAGTCAGGAAGATCTGAGTTCAAATTAGGACAAAGATACTTACTAGCTGTGTAATCCTGGGCAATTCACTTCATCCTGTTTGCCTCAGTTTCCTCATTAGTAAAACAACATACAGCTTTCTTTGTCACCAGGGCAGTACCTGCAGCACAAATGTGCTTAAGAAATGTGCAACTGTAATATTGGAAAGTTATAATGACTAGCGTACCATATAAGAGTCTGGGAGAGAGGAATAGCTGGCCTTTGTCGTATATCCCTTATGGGATTGTGCTATTAAAATCCCCATCTTCTAGATGGTGAAACTGAGGTCGAGAGTGGTTGAGAGTAAGACAGCCAGTAAATGACTAAACCAGGAGGGGCAGCTAAATGGCTCAGTAGATTAAGAACCAGACCTGGAAATGGGAGGACCAGGGTTCAAGCTAACCTTTGATGCTTCCTAGCTGTGTAACCCTGGGCAAGTCATTTAACCCCTATTCCCTAGCCCTTTCTGCTCTTTTTCCTTGGAACCAATAATTAACATTGACTGTAAGATGGCAGGTAAGGGATTTAAAAATTCAAACTAGATATTTCTACCTCCTAACACTAAGAAAAGGTGATATCGGGTGCATAATGTTGCAGGGTATAGTGTAAAGAATGAGAGAGAATGTCAAGAGACACTCAAGTTTAAATCTTGCTTCTGATATTAGTCATGGAAAAAGTCACTTGGCTGTTCAGAGCCTCAGTTTCTTCATCTATAAAAATTTAATAGGATCATCTGTAGCACCTAACTTAGTGGGATACTGGGAGGATGAAATGAGATAATAATGGCTCCCATCATAGTGATTCAAAGTTAGAAAAGTGCCCCACAAAATAATCATCACTAACATTCATCCTGCGCCTTAAGGTTTGCAAAGCACTTTACCAGTATTATTTCATTTTACCCTCATAACAGCCGTAGGAGGGGAGTGCTAAAGTTTCATACCCATCAACTTGGTGCAGCAAGAAGAATATAAAATTTGGGGTCAGGGTATGTTGGGAAGGTTCAAATGCCAAGCCCGTAAGACTCTGAAAAGGCAACAAATCTCTCTGGGACTAGAGTTTCCCCATCAGTAAATTGAGATTTGGAAAATTATTAAGCTCTTTATAATCATTTTCTCATTTGATCCTGACAACAATCCTGGGAGGTAGGTGCTATTATTTTGTTAAACCCTTACCTTCCATCCTAGAATTGATATAATATCAGTTTGAAAGGCAAAAGAATGGTAAGGACATTTGGAGTTAAATGATACTCCACAGCTAGGTCATATCTGAGTCCAGATTTGAATCTAGGACCTCCCATATCCAGCCTGGCTTTCTATCCACTGAGCCACCTAGCTGCCCCCGGTAGATGCTCTTATTATACCCATCTTACAGATGAGGAAGCTGAGATAAACAGAGGCTAAGTGATTTGCCGGGATTGCCCAGCTAGTAAGTGTCCATAACTGAATTCAAATTCATGTTTTCCAGATTCCAGAGCCGACCCTCTATATCCACTTAGAAACAAAGCTTCCCTCCTTAGGTCTCTCTCAGCTTGAAATCTATGACCCTATGAACTAACTACAACTCTGGGCCCCAGTTTCCCATGTAACTCTGGATATGTCACTTAACCTTTTAATGCCTCAGGCAAACTGTAAATTGCAGATCAAGGTCTCACCTGCATTGGTAGGGCAAGTTTCCTCAGTAGGACTTCCAAAAACCAAATAATTCACAGGTCTGCTACAAATAAAAAAGGAGATGAGGGGAATATGATGGAGATAACCTTATATAGCGGAAAGAATATTTACTCTAGAATCTGAAAATCCCTACTCTAACACTTTCCTCCCTCAGTTTCCTCATCTGTAAAATGAAGACACTGAACCAATTAGCCACTGAGATTTCTTCAGGCTCTAGATCTATGAATCTGTAAATCTTACAGATCTCTTCAAACTCTCAATCCATGCTCCAATGAAGTAAAAACAACCTTAAACCCAGCCTTTAACCCCCATATCCAGTTCTGAAGGAAGTCCCTGACCCAAGTGTCAGAGACTCTGCCCCACAGGGCTGGTTCAGGAAGAATCAAAACACTTGGAACCCTCCTGTGTTGGGAAGGGCATCGAGCCCCACAGTGGGTCTTTGTGGATCAGTATCCATGATCAGAGTCAAAGAAAAAAAGCAACAACAGCCAGTGTCAGGGAGGAAGAGAGAGACTTGAGAGACCCCAAGAGTTAAATCACTTTGTTTACTAGATCTGCTAGGAGAGCAATCTATATCCCAATCAGCGAAGTCATTTGAGGGCCGCCTGTTGCTGACAAATGTAGATGGACAGATATGTAAAGATGATGCGTCATGAACTGCAGCTGATGAATTTCCTGCAGAAGCCGCTGTGTTCACATCAAAGGTGTCAGGGGGTGACAGAACTACATCACACAAAGTCTGGCAGTTTAATTTGGTGTCGGCGATTAGTGTTGACTCTCAGAGCTATTGCCATTCAGTGTTTCTGCTCACAAGGTGACACAGCCGCACAGATTGCTAAATTTCTTTGTTGAAGGAAGAGCCAGGTTCTCTTGTTTGCACAATAGAGAAATTCCAGAAGGTCAGGGGCAGGGGGAAGGAATAAAGACATGAGTCCTTTGAAACTTTCCTTGCGTTATTTCAGTTAAGTGTCTGATGGCTTCATTACCCAGAAAACAAATGGCTAGGGTAGGGAAGGTGGGTTTTTACCTCCACATGGATTTTAAAAGACTTGATTGATGTTAAAGGTTCAGGTTGGCCATATTAGAAGCTACTAAGTGCACTGGGGAACGGTAGTGGCCTCACGGAAGTGCTCTCCCTGCCCTGGTCCTGGGCAAAACCACCACTTTCACTCAGGAAGGAGGATTTCACAAGCTGTCCTGTACTCACCCGACTGTGTTGGCACAGACAGTGAGCCCGATCCTTTCCTCTTCCTCTCCCTTCTGCTCCCCTCCCATCCCTGTGTGGAGAAGTAGGCTATAGGAAGGGCGTACAAGGACACTTGGAGCTTCCTAGATTGCTCTTTCTAAGTGGGGGGAGGGAACAATTATATTTTAATACCACAGCTGATAGGACAAGATAGACCTCACAAGAGGGAGACTCAGTGAGACCCCCATGAGGGAACAACCTAGTTAGGACCAGAGACAAATGGGAACAGGAACACACACATACACACACACACACACACACACACACACACACACACACTCCCCTGCAACAGAACAAAACTCATCATTATATCTCTCCTACCTGACTACCACAGTCTCCTATATCCTGGAAGCTGATGAAATTATACACATCTTGAGGCAGAGCTAAACTATCAATAAATCAAATAATCAAATAACAAACATTTAATAAGCACCTAGTAAATGCGAAGTTTTGAGCTAAGACAAAAGCGAAATAATCCCAACTCTTCATGACCCACTTAGGGTTTTCCTGATAGAGATACTGGATTGGTTTGCTATTTCCTTCTCCAGCTCATTTTGCAAATGAGAAAACTGAGGCAAACAGAGTAAAGTGACTTGCCCAGGGTTGCACAGGTAATAAGTGTCTGAGTCCAGATATGAACTCAGAAAGATGTGTTGTCCTGACTCAAGGCCCAGCAATTATCTAACTGCCTGCAAAGTTCAAGTTATATTTAATCAACATTTATTAAACATCTACTATGTTCCAGACACTGTCCATGGTGCTGCAGATACAGACAAACATGAAACAGTCCCTAACTGGCAAAAAATATAATCAAAAAAGAAACATAAAGAAGTTAGGAGAGAAGGGCACCACTAGCTCCTAAGAGAGTAAATCCTAAAGAGAGAAACCTCAGAGGGAAATTTCTAAGGTTCCTCTGTAAGCAAACAGAATTTCTACATAATGGGTCAGAGGTGAGGTTAGGAAAGGAATTGTAGGGAGAGCAAGAGAACAAATGATTGGAGATATAGGAATTCAGTTTTGCTTTGTCTACTCAGTTGTTCCTCTCAGTCAATCAATAAACATTTATCAAATGCCTAGATATGCCAAGCACAAAAAGGAGATGAACTCACAATCCCCCAAACAAAAAAACCGTAAGCTCCAGTTTAATAATCTATTATATTTATATAATAACTTATAATTTTCAAAGACCTTCATACTTATTCTCTTATTTGAGTCTTATTGACTCTTATAGTGAAACATCTCTTATAGCCCAGCCTCTAGGCTCAAGATTAAATTCTAAAAATGTCTTGGCCTCCACTTATTTTTTTGCCATGGGGGAAGTGAGAGCAGTACATTACAAGATATTCTCACCCAACACAAAATCCCTGGCCAACTCTAAGATCACCATATCTTTCCTAATCCTGTTCCTGTTCAAGAAATTCAGTAGCGCTGAAGGAAGGGGTGGAATGCTCATAGAGAAAGAGCTGGAAGGGATTTAAAGTCCATCTAAAACAATTCTCCCTCATTTTACAAAACATGAAATCGATGCCTAAATGTCCAATGCCCAAAGAGGTTAAGTGCTGCCCAAGATCACACAGATAATAAGCAGGGCTAGAATTCAAACCCAAGTCCTCTGACTCCAAATCCAGCCTGATTTCCACTGCATCATACTGAATTCCTAATATGAAGGAGGGAAATAACAAGAATTTATTAAGCAACTATGTGTACAAGGCACTGTGCTAAAGACTTTACAAATGTTATTTCATTTGATTCTCATATCAATGTTTATGAGGTAGAGATTTATAAAAGCCCCTATTGTGCAGTAGAAAGCACAGCCAACATGACAGGGGGGTCATGTTCTAGCTCTATTTTTACTATTAACCAGTCTGAATCAAGTTGAATGGGGCATTCTACCCTTTGGCCCTCAATTTCCTCATCTGTAAAATGAATAGTATGAATTAAATAGCAAATAAAATCATACAATCATGGCTCTTGAAGGAACTTCAGAGAAATCCTCTAGTCCTGCCTGTAAAGCACAGTGACATAGCTAGATTGAGTCAAAGAACCTGAGTTCTAATCTCAACTGTAACTACCTCTTCCTATGTTTAGGAGAAAATTAAGAACTATGCCTATGTCGGTTGTTTTGGAACTCTTTAGTGAAAGACATTGCAAGAAGGCACTTGAAAGGAAAATGTTTGAACCTTCCCAGATCCCCATAGAACTAAATATCTGGTCATATGTTCCAGGTGATTTGCTGGGGACTGCAAATGTTTAACTAAGAGGAGAGTCTAATGAGAGTTATCACAGAAGTCCTTTCTGCTGAAATGGGGCATCTCCCATGGAACTGAGTATGTACACTCTGACTGTGAGAAAAGACAAGAGTTCTAATTAAACACTGAAGGACTTGTGGTTTGGGATGTTTCAATAATCCGTTATTGGTTGCCATGGTCCCTGTCTGAATCAAGAAAAATCACTCATTGGCAAGCTGAAAAGAAGGGGGGAAAGTCCATTGTCAGTCTTCCTTCCTCTCTTTAAAGATGTCAGGACTCTCTACTAGCTCTTCCTTAGAATTCTAGTGAAAGGCAAAGGTATCTTTCTCTCCTCTCTCCTCCCCAGAAGAAGTTCTGGTGGCTGTATTCTGTAGGATTAAAAATTAATATTCAAAATACTCCAAGTATTTACACAATACACATGGCAAAAAGTGCTTGTTGAAGTGATCCTAAAACTGGTTCTTAAGTTCCTCTCTGATTCTTCTGTTTTGTGTTTCTTTCCCTGAGCACAGGTGATAAAACAGGGATCCTAGAGAAGTGGATTTCCCTAAATTTCATGAATACCTCCTAAGTTCAAGAAATCTGAAGTCATTTTTAGTCCCAAGAACTGAATGCCTAGAAGAAAGTACTTCCTTCAATTCCATCATTCTCAGAAAAGATCCTCACCAAGAGGTGCTTCTGGCTAGCCAAAAGGTATGAAATTTGAGTAAGATGCAGTTTAAAGAGAGATGACTGAGGTGAAAAAGAAAACTGTTCAGCAGTCCTACAAATCTCCCAGGAGTTTTTCTACCTCTTGGGAGAGAATGATATGAGTGATAGATTACTGTTTCAAGTTATAAGTATTGGTCACTGTGTACTCATGAGTCTTCTTTTGTTTTAAGCATTTCTTTTATAGTAAAAGAAAAAATACATGTCTTACAACATATTTTTACTACTTTGTACATTGAATAACTTTTTCAGATGAGATTCTGTTTTAATTCTTTGGGGAGAAACTTTAGACATGAAACAAACCTAAGTTTTATTTAAGGAGGTTCTCTGGGAATAACACCAGGCAGAGGCGTAATGAGTCAAAGTTTGAATGAAGTCCACTTCCTTCTCTTTGGGGTCAGCCCCTAGGAGTGACCCTCAGTCTGTGTAAATCTAGAGTAGAACCTCCTGGTAGGACAAGGGTACTCCCAGGATCATGGATAATATCTATCTATGGGGCAACTAGGCAGCACAGTGGACAGAGCACTAGGCCTGAGTTCAAATCCAACTTCCAGTGACTGAACCTCTGTGTGCCTCAGTTTCTTCATACATAAATTAAGTCAAAAATGCCACCTACATTACAGAGCTGTTGTAAAGATCAAATGAGATAGTACTTATAAAATCCTTAGCACAGTGCCAGGCACATAGTAGATACTTAATAAAAAACTTATTATTTTCCCTTCCCTAGTGGATCTCTCTCCCTTTTGTGATTTTTCTCCCTTTCTACACACAACTCTTAAAGGCTTTAAAGTCTAATAAAACATATGAGGGCGTTCTGCAATGGAAATATTTTGTTAGGACCGAAGTACTTGAAACCATATTTTCACTGGCCATGGACAAAGAATCTGCTAAGTAATTGACTAGAGATTTATTGAGTAAGAAAAAATCATTTATCAGCTCAATTGCCATCCATCTATGAGCTCTGTTAGCTTTAGAAAGGCTCCAAACCAAATGAAAGTACCAATAAGGGAGGACAACCCATCATATGGATTGATGATGATGATGATGATGATGATGATGATGATGATGAAGTGCTTCAAAATTTAGAAAGTTCTTTACATAATGGCAGAGTGCTAGACTACAAGTTAAGAAGATCTAGTTTCAAATACTACCTGAGACATTTACTATCTGGGGCAAATTCTTTAATTTGCTGTTTAATGCTCAGTTTTCTTCTTTTGTAAAATGAAAGCATAAATAGTACCTATCTCAGCCTACCAGGGGTTCATGGAAAAATAAAGTAAAATAATGTATATAAAGTTCTTTGCAAACCTTAAGGCACTATGTGAGATATTATTACAGTATTTGATTCTCACAGCCTCCTCCCCCAATAAATTGTTGCTGTTGTACAGTTTTTTTTCAGTCATATGTGACTCTTCATGACCCCATTTAGGGGCTTTCTTGGCAAAGATAAGGGAGTGTTTTGCCATTTCCTTCTCCAGCTAATTTTACAGATGAGTCAACTGAAGCAAACAAGGTTAAGTGACTTGCCCAGGGTCACACAGCTAATAAGTGTCTGAGACCAGATATGAACCCAGAAAGATGAGTTTTCCTGACTGTAGGCCCAGTACTCTATTCACTGTGCCCTGCCCCCTCATTGCCTACCTCATAAAAACTAACAGATATTATTATCCCCATTTCACAAATAAAGAAATAGAGACTCATGGTGGTTATACATTTTTTCCAGTAACTTTATGGCTACCTCAGAAACAGGATTTGAATTCAGTCATCTTAGCTCCCAACCCTACTGTTATATGAAAAGTTATTGTCAGATGAATGTATGTGTAAACATGTATTATGAAGAATGAGAGACTTGGAACTAGGAGAAACCTAAGTCCTACTATCTAATTAAGGTACAGAAAGATTATTGTAAAAATGGTAGCTAGTATTTGGAGTACTTTGAGGTTTACAAAGAACTTTTACATATATCTGTCTCATTTGATCCTTATAACAACCTTGTAAGGTATATGCTATTATTGTCCCCATTTTACACCTCAGGAAACTGAGGTACAGAAAGGAAAAGTAACTTGCCTACGGACACATAATTGGAAAGTGTATGATATAGGATTCACACTCAGTTCTTCTTGATTCCGAGTCAAGCACTATCTCCACTATTAAATTCAGCTGCTTCATTAAGTGAAATAGAAAGTTTCACAGAATTAATCAGTAGCAGAAATGCATCTATAACCTAATTCTCCTCTCTCCTAGTCCATGTTTTTCTACTACCTGCCCTCTAACAATACAATTACTATTTAGAAAGTTTTTCTGGGGGCAGCTAGGTAACACAATGAATAGAGTGCCAGGCCTGGAGTTAGGAAGATCTAGGTTCAAATCAGACACTTCTTAGCTGTGTGACCCTGGGCAAGTCACTTGATGCCCTGTTGTCTAGCTCTTGCCTCTCTTGTCTTAGATTTGATACTAAGGGAGGCAGCTAGGTGACTCAGTAGATTGAGAGCCAGGTCCAGAGATGAGATATTATGTGTTCAAATCTGGCCTCAGACACTTCCTAGCTCTATGACCCTGGGCAAGTCACTTACTCCACTCCCCCCATTGCCCAGCCCTTACCTCTCTTCTGCATTGGAACCAATACATCATTTTGATTCTAAGATAGAAGATAAGGGATTTTTAAAAATTGATACAAAGACAGAAGGTAAGAGTGATTTTTAAAAATATTTTTGAAATACATTTCTTAAAATTGTTCATAAGGTTGTCTCCCTCTTCTTTCTCTGTATAATCTATTTCATAAAGTTTTGGAGAAGAATGTGCAATGTGAAAAGATCCCCACAGCAAGAGCTAATAGCCCTGAGCATAAGGTGGAAGACAACAAATCATGGCCTAGGAATTTCTGCCAGTGCTTTAGCTGGGCTTTTTTTAACCTTAAGTGAAAAAAGCCTCATAATCTAAGTACTCAATTTTTTTAAACCCTTACCTTCCATCTTAGAATCAATAAGTGTGTTGGTTCCAAAGCAGAAGAGTAGTAAGGACTAGGTACTGGGGGTTATGTGATTTGTCCAGGATCAAACTGCTAGGAAGTGTTTGAGGAGACAAGATTTGAACCCAGGACCTCCCATCTCTGGACCTGGCTCTCAATTCACTGAGCCACCTAACTGTCCCTCCCAGTGTTTTGTTGTTGTTGTTGTTGTTATTTGTTTGTTTGTTTGTAGTGAAGAAAGATTGAAGAAGCCTTTTTCTTAGCAAGCAAATTATAAACTCCTTAAGGATAAAATCTGATTGTCTTTGCATGCCAAGGACAGCACAAAGTTTTGTAAATGCTCAAATATAAGAATGATTTGTGATTTTGCCTGCAAGGAGGTAATTGTATCTAAAACTTAGTAGATAAGTTCTATGAAGTTACTTGAAGAATACAGCAGTAAAGTGACTTGGTTAGGGTGATAATTTGAACCTAAGACAGCCCAAGCTCAACACTAACCCTATGCCAAGCTTCTGACTGACACAGGAGACACTTAATAAAGATTTGTTAAATTGAACTAAATTTCATTTATCCCCCTTATTAATGCTATGACTATCTGAGGGGAGAAATGGTGCTGTGTTTTCTGTGTTTAATAGTGTTAGATCATTTCTTTTCTCTTTATGTTAAATCACAAATATTCCAGAAAATCTATCTGTCCAGACTTATTGACAGTTTACATAACAGTTTACAAAGGATAAACCCAAAATTCATTGAATGCATGATACCAAATCACTATGATCATATTAAATTAGATAGTGTCAATGCTCATCAATAATTTACTGATGCTAGGAATTCTTATACCATTTCTCTCTGACAGAGTGTGGATTTCTTTCTCACATACATACTCCTGCACTTAGCATTAACCATTGATTGGACATGGACACTGCTCTTGTTTGCATATTTATATACAAACTGAGAAAGACTGACTCTGAATCCCAATACAAACATAGCCCTAATCTTCAATCACTTGGGTACAGCGGGTGGTACTTGGCTCTTGGCCAGCGTCCTTCTCTCCCATTAATTCTCTCAGGAGAATTGAGCAAGCTCCTTCTGGTTCAGCTTTCACAATGAAAAGCTATGTCCTTGTAGGAACAGTGTGAAATAAAGTTGGTCTCTTATGTCTCTAGGATGACACACTTTGGGTTTCCATAATGCCATGCTATGGTGATTGTAAAGATTTCAGTCATATTAGAAATAGATGAAAGAGAAGATAACTAATCTTTAAATAGTATTATTAGGCCTTCATCCAGATAGCAACAGAGCAGGAATTGAAGTGTAGTGAATAGAGAACCAGCCTCAAAAAATTAGGAAGATCTGGGCTCGAGTACCATCTTTGGCATATACTGATTGGGCAATTCATTTAACCTGTCAGGGCTCTAAGCAGCTCTCTAAGACCTTAAACTGCAGACAATGGACATTAGTAGAAGAAGTCTCCTCAGCTAGGTGTTCTCTGTACCAATGCTATCATGGATATTAAGACTACCAAAATTTAATTCAATCTACTGCATTTTTACTAACCCTCCTTCCTAACCTTTCTCACAATTTGACTGTTCCCCTTTCTAGGCTGACACCATGACAATGGCACATCATCACAAAGGACTCCAGAGCATGTTTTAAACAGATTCAAGGAAGCTAGCAGACCAGTTCTTAAAATGTATGGAGGAAGAAAGGAGAAAAGTGATATTATTCATGACATCAAAGTTAAGTATTCCCCACATAAACTAGCAGGGTGTTATAGTGGGAAGAATTTTGGACTTAGAGAAAGAGCTCCCCAGTTCAAATCTTTCACAATGTGAAACTTTGTCATTTTATTACCTGGACAACCTTGGACAAATCGTTTAACCTCTCTTGACCTCAGTTTCCTCATCTGTAAATAAAAGAACTGACCAAAATGACCTCTGACATTCTTCCAGCTCTAAATATATCATTTTGTAATCCTGTATTGGAATTTGGGGTCTCTCACTCTCCAAAAAAATCCAAATTTGTCTTTATCCTTCAGCAGAAACAAACAAATCTCCAAGCCCCCTCCCCCTACACACCCTCCAATGCTGCACTGCAGCAGCATTTAACTGATGTGGGTATTTTATATAAATGCAGGGTTTTTTATAGCTTTAAAGGGCTCAGTGGAAACCTGAGTCTTTCAATATAGGGGGAAAACAGAGTTTTTAACACCATTGCATTGTTCGGTTTGAGTGGTTGTATCTGATTGAAATAAAGGTCATAAATTTGATTTAAAAGACCAATAGACTGACCTTCCCTCATTAGTTAATAAAATGTCCCACCTTTCAGAGATTTTACAATTTAATTGGGAAACTAAAATAGATGATGCCCAGCTTTAAAGTAGTAAGCCTGGTTTTCATGAGTGAATTGTGGAATCCCTCCTATTTGCTGAATGAATTATTTAAATGGTGGAGGGTAAGGACACAAAGTCAAAGGTAATTCACATGTCCATATACCTGATCACTTCCTAGTAATTAAGGCTATCCAAAAGTGGAATGGGTTGACTCAGGAAGTAGTCCAAACTGAGAAGATCTCTGGAGTCATATAAAGAAGTTTCTGGAGTTAAGTCTAGACAATTCAAACACCTAGATTTTGAACCATATACTGAATACCTTCAGACTTTATTAGATACTAGTCTTGCCCCTGCCATACATGTGGAATTGGGAGTAGGCAGTACAGTTGGTGGGCAGCAGAGACAATCAATTATTTGGAATAATCTAGGAATAATCTATGTGGGGACTTAAATAAGGAATCAAAATAAGCAAAGATTATCAAACAGCAATTGAAATTAAAGTGCCATGAACTTCAGTGGGTAAAATAAACTCATTTTCGTAATTGCTACATTGAGCAATCCTATAATAGAAATAAGGAAAGTGCATGGCAAGAATTTCCCTGGGGATAAAAATTTGAAGTTCAGGACCAGCCACAGGTCAAGAAAACAAGAAGTTAGAAGCTAAGGAAACATTAAAACAGCAAGCCATGCAGTCAGGACTTGGTAAGGAAACAAAAGGAAACCAGATGGCATAAATTGCTTGAGAGAATAGGTATGGGTCAGGAGACTGAAGGCCACTGAAAAGGCCCCAAAAAAATGATTTAATGTAAATGAGAATAGAAGAGGCAGAAGTGTAGGAAGTTGTAGTGAGAGAGTGATTTCAAGGCTCCAGTTCTTAGAGGTAGCATTATCCCAAGAAATGGTAAGATTTAAATTATTACCCTGCTGGTGTTTGAAGTGAAGTAGATGAGATGGTCATTAGGAATTATTTGAGAACGCTATCAGAGGACACTGGGAATACTAACAGGACATTGGAGTTCCATAAGATGATGAAAGAAGACGGGATAGAGAGGAAGAGCCTGAGCTAGACACCAAAATTATTCTAAGCCTTGGGAAATGATCCCAGCGATCAGTATCTAATATTATCCCTGTGTTTAAGGACTTTATAACTCAGGAAAACAAGATATACGCATGCTATCATTAGAGAAAAGACTGAATATAATAAGGTGCTCATTATGTAGTATAGACAAAAAGGAGGAAAAAAGTTAAGGAAGAATCCAAATTGAACTGGATTGGTTGGGGAAGACTTCATGAAGGAAATTGGAATTAAATAGGCCTGAAGGCACCTAGGTGACTTAGTGGATCAAGAGCCAGGACTACAGAGGGGAAATCTTGGGTTCAAATCTGGCCTAAGATGCTTCCTAGCTCTGTGACCCTGGGCAAGTCACTTAACCTATATTGCCTAGCCCTTATTACTCTTCTGCCTTGGAACCAATACTTATTGTTGACTCTAAGACAGATAGTAAGGGTTTAAAAAATAAATAAAATGGGCCTGGAATAGAAGAGGTACATAGGCAATTAAGAGTGGGGGAAACCTTCATTATTATAAGGTGAATAGCATAAGCAGAACAAAGCAAATTCTAAGGCAAGAATAAGCTCTGTGAGAAAAGATAGGGGACATATTCTGTAAGAAAATTGGCATGTGTCAACAGATATTAAGAGATCACGTTTTCTGTATTTTAACTTTACTCTCTTGCTTGCATTCTGTGATCTAGGCATACCAGACTACTTCCTTATTCTCAAGCTCCATCTCTTATCTCCATGTCTCTGCACTAGCTACCACCTCACCTCCCTTTCTCAGAATGCCTGGTTTCCTTCATGGCTCAGCTCAAATATCAACTTCTACAGGATAATTTTCTCTGACCTCCAGTTGCTGGAGCCTTTTCCTCTAAGGTGACCTCCCTACTATGCATGTATCCTTTTTGTGCTATCTTGTCTTTCCCAATGGAATGTAAACTACTTGAGGGATAATTTTACTTTTTCTTTTGTCCCTAGTTCTTTGGACAGTGTCTGGCAAATAGTAAGCATTTAATAAATGCTTGGTTTTTTGATTGACTGATAAAGAAGTTGAATCAGATTGTAAAGAGCCTTTATATGAGAGAAAGTAAAAAAAATCATGGTGGATTTTTGAAGAATGGAGCTTTTGTTTGCAGATGGATCAGAGTGTAAGTTTGGAGACCAAAAGATCAACCAGGCAACTATAGCAGCAATCCAGGTGCAAGGTAATAAGGGCGAAGGCAATAGAAAGGAAAAGATGGATCTGAGGGTACTCTAAAAAAGGAGGGGGACAGGATTTTGTGATAGAGGAAATGGTAAATATAAGGGTAGCAGCCTGTACTGAGCTGAATTACTAGAGGATCTGGATACTAAGGCAGGGTTTATATTCAGAGTGAGATAAGCATCAAGTGAGAATCAATGCCAGTCAGGCTAAAGTCAACAAGATTAAATATAATAATTGAATATGAAACAATGAGTAAAATTAGGTGAGCCAATTGAGGAAGTTTTGAAACCAAAAGAATTGGGAAAGGGGGGAGGAAGTGAGCAAGTCAGGCTAGAACAGAGTGAACAAAGAGAGAACACAATAAGCAATCATAGGACCATGGATAGCTCCCTGTAGACACTGTTACTGCAGTACTGGCTACTGTACTTCTAAAGGTCTCTTAGCCTTAGCTACCCAAGGGATACTCTGGTCCCACTGCTCAAGTTGAACCCCTAAAACCTTTAGATGTCTTGTTGGATTCAGTTAAGTTCTAACCCTCTCAGGATAAACTAGTGATAAACATCTACGCAAAGTATCATTGTGTAAAGGCAGAGCCCAACTTGTTTTAAAGCCTACCTATAGGTGGGGAGAGAAGAGGTATGGGAAGAGATTTAGAATCATTGGGGTCAACCTCTGTGTTAAGGCCTCCTCTTCATTGATTTTCACCCTTAATGGCCTAACAAGCCCAGAAGCAGGCACAAAGAACACAAAACAAACAGGAAAACTAGGAGATTAGAGGTGTCACTGATCATTCGCAAAAAGACAGAAGATGAGAGTTTTGAAAATGTTGTATTTTAAATTGGGACGAAACATCAAAGTGGGATATCTGTACATCACTTTGAAATATGAAATTTGAGTATTATTGAAAAGTCAGGATTAAAGATCACAGGAACTGGGGATAGAAAGGGTAAGAAAACAGGTTCCCAGAGAGGATAAGCAATTCACACAGTTTCACATAGGTAATAAAACTGGGTTCTATGCCCTGTTCCCCTGAATCTAAATCCCAATGCTCTTTCCAATAGAGCACAGCTGTATATTGTGCCAGCTCAAGTGGGAGTAACTTGCAAAACTGTTACTAGAATACAGGGAACTGTAATAATCACACTGAACTCCACACTAGTGGAATTATAGTCAGTTGGAACTGTGAAGGAAGAAAGGAATGGGAAAGGAAAGGAGAAAAAAAGAAATAGTGCTAAGAAAAAGAAATTAAATACAATTTTTGATGGAGGGAGAAAAATCCTGGCTGGCTAAATGACAACATTCTCTTTCCACAAATATGCCTGATGTTTTAATTTGACTACCAGGATCACTCTCTTCCAAATGTAAGATATGTAAGTTAAAACAGAATATATCATATGTATGTATTAGATCAAAGCAGATTTCTCTCATCAAAATGACTCCTTCAACTAAATAATAAACAAGGAAATATATACAAATAAAACTTCTTCCCTTTGCTCATTTCCTTTTTCCTCTATAACTTCTACTACCACACTAGAGTAGAAATCTCTGGGAATTTTTCATATCAGTGGAAAATGCCATCTGGGAAATTTCTGTGGATTTAAAAGCATCCTCACACTTTCTTGAATCTAAAGAGCTCTACTTCTTTGGGCTTTAAGTTTTATAACACAATATATTATATTAGTAGGGATCATAGTTCTAGAGCTAGAAAGGACCTCAGAGGTTATCTAATCCTACCCTCATTTTATAAATAAAGAAACTCGGGAACACAGAGGGCAAGTGGTTTGCCAAAGGTCACACATATAGTAAACATCAAAGTTGATGTACCATTTGTTTCACAAGAGTGGGTAAGTGGCTGTGTTTCATTTCATCCTTGCTATACCCTGTGATATTGCTACCATATCCTGGATGTCCAGAAATATCATGACTGGCCCAGCTATTCAGGTTAAACTCCTGAACCCTCTTGACATTTTGCTATATTTAGTAAAACACTGAGCCTCTTGGAATTCTCTGGGAATCATCTACCCAGATATCTAGAATCCAATCTTTTTGAAACTCATTGAAGGGCTTCTGTCCCTATGGAAGTTAGGACTTAGCTCTGTGGGAATTAGGTCTGAACCTCAATTTCCTCTGTTTTAAAGGAAGATGTTTATTACATGATTTGGCCATCTCAGCATTGCCTGATTCTCAGGCAAAGTCATTCAGTTAGTAAACAATGGAATTGGGATTCAAACTCAGGTCTCTATTCCAATTGTAGTTTTTGTTCCACTATTTCACAATTCCTCCAAATGTATTTGAGTCCAAGCCTATCTCCTGAGATTCTGAAGGAGTGACTTGGCCCTGATTTAATGGACCAATAAGATAGCACTGGTCAGGTATTTAAACTAAAGTCCCCAAAATCACAACAACCTATAGTACTTCTGACTAATATAAGTAGACTTGCAAGGACATCTCCTATTTGCATGGTATAGGACTGCTGAAATGTGAGGAAGGAGAATGAAGAAGAGATAACCTCAGGGTGAGCAGGAGAACAACTTTGGAAAATGTATTCCCACAGCACAAAGAAAGGAGTTCACTAATTGGCTCTAGAGGCAACTAACTGCAGGCACAAGCAGGTAAAGAATTTTCAATTCTTTATTGACTGCCGTAGCCACTTATTTGGAACTTGTGTTCATTAGCTGTGTGTAAAGCGATATTAGGGGAGAGAATGCTTTGGAGTGTGCTGAATGATTGAATGTCCAGTCTGATGGGAGGCTACATTATGTAAAAGTGCCTGCTAGGGTAATCGAGTTACTTAAGTGAATGTGTTGAGCATATCTGAGTGAAGTGTATTTGTGGGTCCTGCAGTGTGAATACAAGATCTGGGGTGTCAAAATGTAAAAGGTAATTTTACACAAACCAAAGAATTTCCTAAGCTTTGGGGTTTCTTCCCTTCCTGGTCATTATTGAAAAAGGTAGATTCCTTTGGTTTATTGACCCATTCCCCACTGATTTCTGAGGTTTCAGGATAAGGAAAAGAATCACACTTCTAAAACTGGAAGGAACCCCCAAGAACTATCTCTTCCAACTACCTTTAAAAATAAGGAAACTAAAGCCAAGAAGAGAGTGTTAAATAAGGACATTGGGGAAACTGACCTTAACAATACAGTTGAGAAGGCAACTCTTCTGCCAGGGTCTCTGCCTTGATCTTTTCTGTAACATAAAGAAGGTAAAGCAGGGAACTCCTTGGGTTTTAATAATTCAAAAATTACTAAATTGGGTTTGTCCAGAATACCATACCTGTTAACTACTGTCAAATCCTTAGTGAAAGGAACAGAGGTCAAAAGGCCAGATTGACCAACCCTTATACACAGGTAAGTTTGGTAGATCCAAATGACCTCATGAAGCATCCCTACTCAAACTAATTCCTCTACCAGTTATGCCTGAAATTCCTACTTACAAGATCATAGATTCAGGGACCTTAAATGGTCAACCAACCCAACTCTTTCATCTTACAGATAGGAAAATGGAAGTCTAGAAAGATTACATAATTTACACAAGGTAACTGAAGTAATGTTTTTAAAAAGCACGGTTTCAGACGCAGAGCTCTTGACTAAAAGTCTATAGCTCTTTACTAAATAGCATGCTTCCCTTACTCCTTGGGGTTAAAACATTGAAGACCTAAACTTTAATGTGAATGATAACAGGGAGCAGTTGCACTTTAATTATAAGCCAAAAACACCTTAAAATTAGCTTTCCAGATTCATTTCAACCCTCTAACAAAGTCCAGAATGAGGAAGAGGGAGAATTAGTAAATTTGGGTGGGCAGGAAAGATCTGGAGCATGACACATTTCCTTGGTAGACCATAAAAGTGTGTGAACCTAGGCATTGAAAGTTACATGAGGGCATTGGGCTAGGGAGGAAAGGACAGCACTGGTAAGGAGTACAGATCACTCCAAGAAAGGATGAAAAAGCACCAAAACAAATTTCACCTAATTCACAATTCTTCTAAGGTCAACACTAAAATCAATAACCAGATTTTCAGAACACTCCTTCAATATTTTCGCAGTATTTTTCTTGCATAACAAACCAAGAGCTGGATGGATATTTTCTCACAAATCTACCTATCATCCAAACTCTTCTCTGACTGTGTAGTTTGGGGCATAATTTATTCTATTTGTGAAAGGAAACATGAAAATTCAGAACAGGATTGTAGATTTAGAGGAGGAATGGATCTTTAAGTCACCTGGTCCAAACTGTTTTAAGAAAAACAGAAACTGAACTAGAAAGATTAAGTGATATGTTCAAGATCATACAAGTAGTAGGAGCAGCTAGATGGCTCAGTGAATTGAGGTCCTAGGTTCAAATCTAGCCTCAGACGCATCCTAGCTGTGTGACCCTGGGCAAGTCACTTGACCCCCATTACCTAGCCCTTACCACTCTTCTGCCTTGGAGCCAATACACAGTATTGACTCCAAAACAGAAGGTAAGGGTTTAATTTTTTTAAAAAGATCATACAAGTAGTAAATGATGAAGCTAGAATATCAATCCAGGTTCTCTGACTTCCAATACAGTTCTTTCCATGACATCATCATCTCTTTCATACTCATATGAATGTCGGCTCCTTGAAGGCTAGAATTGTTTAATTTTTGTCTTTGTATCCCCAGAACCTAGGATGGTGCCTGGCACATTGTATGTTCTTAATAAATGCTTGTTAACAAATATTTGGTTGATAATAATATCTACTTTATTTTGTTGTCGTTTGGCCATTTCAGTCAAGTCCAACTCCTTGTGATCCCATTTGGGGTTTTCTTGGGAAAGATACTGGAGTAGCTTGCCATTTCTTTCTCCAGCTCGTTTTAAAGATGAGGAAACTAAGGCAAACAGTTAAGTGCTTTGCCCAGGGTTACACAGCGAGGAAGTATCTGAGACAAGATTTGAACTCAGGAAGATGAGTCTTTCCAACTCCATGCCTGACACTCTATCCACTAAGTCTTAATGGCCTGCATGCTAAGATCTCTAAAGGATAGCTCTGCATTAAAAAGTGAGAGTCAGATTCTTGATTTTATTGTCTTCAGCACAATTCTCCAATTCTGATGTGTTTTCCCCTCTGATTTATTACAGCACATGCAGTACTCTAAAAATATAATTATAGCATTTAAAATGTGTTTCCTATCTATTGGTTGCAGTAGTTTAACCAGCACATAAAGTCCTCTGACATTGACTTATACTTTGGAAAACCAAAACTGGGAACTCTGCAAAGTAAGACTGAATAGATGGGTGATCGGATGGACAGCAGACTAAAGAGTGCTTCATCAGCAGCCTCCATGTGAGGAATGACAATAATCATTTCTAACATAAAGTACACAATTTACAGCAAGGAAGGCAATATCATCTATCTTTTTTACCATTTCAATATGGAAGGCTTCCTACCTTTTAAATTATACCTCCATAGTCCCACCCTTTATCTACATAGAACCTGAAAGCTTTGGGTATTTTTTAACATGACTAAATCCTTGAAGGAAGATAGAAATGAGGAAAGAGGTAAAAAGACAAAGTATTTCAGAGTGAAGAAACAATATGTATTGATCATAAGAATAATGAGATTAAAAGAAGCATGGAACCTCAGAAGTGACCTGACCCAACATCTTTACAGATGGGGAAATGAAGGCTCAGAAAAGGTGACTATTTTCCCATGGACAAATAGGCACTAGCAAAAGTCAGGGAAGAAGTAAGGAAGGCAATATGGATCATATAACTTCAGAAAACTTATGTGTAAATTTTCTAAACAAAAAAATAATTAATTAATTTAAAAGAAATATAGAGACCATCCTTAAGATATGATTGGCTTAGTGGACTAGGGGCTCAACCTGTTGATATTATTCCAAGTTGCTTAATTACAAAAGAGCCAAGAGGAGCTATGATGCTTGGCTGATGAAAAATGATGGGTGATTCAAACAAGGAAGCTCCACAGGATTGAATCAGTTCAAGATAAGTCTCAATGTCTGTCTTTGAATATCCTGCTATGGCTAGGTAAATCCCCTTTTGTTATCTGTTGAATGATCTTAAAGTCTCATTTTGTCCTCTTATCAAACCAAAACTGTCAAGGGAATGGCCTGAGTTAAGCCCAGCCTGGATATTCTTAGCCATTCATAAGAGAATGAAGGAGAAACTTGAAACTTAGTGCAAAGATTTGGTAGTGTCTACTCCAGTGTTTTCAGAGTATCAAAGCTTACTTTATGTTCTCAAACTGCTAATCAAGAACCTCTTATGATGAATCAGCCAAGAAGAGGTAAAGGAGAAAGTTGTATCCAGCATCCAAGAGAGTTCTCTCATCTTCCATCAAGGATTGGCTCAGCTGCCACTGAGCAAGAAGTAAAGAAGTAAAACAACTGATTAAAATCCTTATTGGCCTACACAATACTGACAGCTCAGCCAGCCAAGAGACTCGTGCTATTTGTGGGATATCTTCCTTTGATACTTCAGAGATATGTCATTTCCTCAATATAACTATTCCCTCTGCCAATAGGGATCCTAACTAATATATCAGTAATTTAATATCCATTCATCCTATATTTCTTGGCATCTGTGCTGCCATTGTCCCTCTTCTCCCCAAACAAAATTATATCCTCCAAATTGACCTCCTTAATCCATTCAGCAATGGAACTCTATCATGGAAGTGAGGTGTCCTGATTGATAAGACTGAGTGTAAATTCACCTAATCCTTAATACCTAGATAGCCCAGAAAATGCTTTGTACATCATCCATCTGCATCTTGGCAGCTATTATCACCAAATATACATTTTATATTTAGTCTTTTTTTTCAGTCATGTCCAACTCTTTGTGACTCTTTTTGGGATTTTCTTGGCAAAGATACTCGAGTGATTTGCCATTTCCTACCCCAGGTCTTTTTACCAATGAGGAAACAGAGGCAAAAAAGGTTAGGTAACTTGTCCAGGGTTACACAGCTAGTAAGTGACTGGGGCTGGATTTGAACTTTGGTCTTCCTGACTCCAGACCTAGCACTCCATCCACTGTACCGCCTAGCTGCCTATGCATGCACCTCTCCTCATACTTTCCATCTCTTGCTCTGAGAACAGCAATCAAATCAGTACAACCAGTGCTTCTGGAAAGGATTAACAAGTGACTGCCATGATTCCGTTCACCATTCCAATGATTTCCCAGAAGCCAACCAACACACACACACACACACACACACACACACACACATCATAAAAACATAAGCTCCTTAAGAGCAAGGAACTGTCTGGCTCACTTCTCTTTTTATAGCCCAAGCACTCAGCACAGTGCCTTGACCATATGAGACACTTAATAAGTGTTTTTTCCTTAATTACTTAAATGATCTGTGAAAGTTATAATGGCAAAGATAGGCAAAAAAAACAAAATCTTCACCCTATAATGAACCTGTTTATGAAGCATATAAGCTCAAAGCCTTTCCATTTGGGGGATGACTTCACAGAGCTTGTATTCCATTGACATGACCTTCATAAACCTCACTATGGTATGGAGAGGACTTTGGATTCTCAAAGGTTCAGCCAGCAGTGTGCACACTGACAAATCCAAAATGGAAAGGCTTCAAATATGAGACTATATGTTGATTGTCCAAGGACCAGCCTAAGTTCAGAGAGTCTCATCTCTTGATGGCATGAAAATTTTGCCTACAAAGGTACTCAAAGGCTATACAAATTAATAAGGGAACTTCAGTCTGCCTTAGTAGAGGGAGTACTCACACTGAAAAGACTACAGAGACTTATAGCATTGAATTATTTTCTATAAGTATGATTGTGCTAAATTCTAGGCTCTTGGAAGCATGGCTCGCATATGTTCAGTAAGTCAGTGTGCACCATATGTAAACATTATAAATATAAAATAATCATCCTAATATCACTTTACTAAGAACAATATGATGCACAATCTATAGAAGAAGCTAGCAGCTTCTCATTAATTTCTTTAAGTTGTCTCTTTGGGTCTTTCAAAGGATAATCCATCTGGTGGACACCAGCTGATGGCCACAGGGGATGAGTGATCACAACAGCTGCATCTGCCAAACCTTTAAAGGCTCTCCCAGCTCCAATTGTCTAACCATCCTAGTCCAACCTTAACCCTAACGTTAGTGGATAAAAGTACTTTAGAACTTGTCCAGTAGAAGAGAAATGGGTTGTCATCTACATGGTATTATATGAGAATTGCCAGAAAGATTTCTTATTTAAAAATTTCATACCCATCAGCCCAATACTAATATCTGTAATTTCACCATTCATACCTTTGTATTAAATATAATACTCTCTTAAAACATAAATGCCCTGGAAAGAATAAGGATTAAGGCACTAATCCTTGTGAATGGTTTGTCCAGAGCAAGAGTTCTTAACCTGGAGTCCATAAATTTGTGAGAGGTTATGTTTTAATAACTGTATTTAAACACAATTGGTACTTTTTGTAATCCTATGTATTTGATTTGGGACACTTAAAATATTATTCTGAGATCATATCCATAGGTTTCACTGGACAACCAAAAAGAAACATGAATTTAAAAATAGTTAATAACCCTGGTTTAGAGGGATTGAAAAGCATGGGTGGATTTTTCATCTGGATGCAAGACACAAAAGAGGGTCAAAAGTATTTCCAAAAAAACTTTCAAGATAAATTTCTCCTGCTTCCAGGTTTTTCTATATGGAATTCGGGATCAGATTGGAGCCAGAAATTATAGCTATATGAGACCAAACCATGAAGCAAAAATTGTCCTTCAAATGAAATGCATAAAAGGCCAGGAAAATGTGTCAGTATCTGATAAATCCTGTTCCCTGAAGTTTTTGATGAATATGCCAGCAGATTGAGCAAACTCTCTGTCCATATACTACTGCTGCTGAGGGAACCAAGCTCCCAGGAACCAGGTATGGAGTAAGGTGGGGTGGGCATGGGGCAAGGGAAGTCAAGGGTAAGGATTTAAGAATGGGGAGAGGGGAAACCAGTAGGTTTTCCTTTTTGCTTTTCTCCACTTCCTTACCTTTAGCTATATCTAAAAAAAAGATGGGTCAACTAAATTGAGTGACCTTGTGATAGGTAGGTCCCCTTTAGATTTCTATGTCTCTACTATCCCATATGAATTTGCCTTACAAAAAGGCCAAATTTTTGCTGCTTCAAAAAGCACCTGGTTGGGAGGCCAGGGAGGAACAAAGAGGAAGAGATGCTAAATACAAGATTCTATTGTTCTTAAGTGTCCATAAATCTTAACTTTACAGTGACAGTCAATAGAAATGGCTCTGACTGCTTAGCAAGTCATATGGAGCAGACCTTTGGGCAGATTGACCTTTAAACACAGCCCAGGGCTCTCTGTCCAGCAAAATGATGCTTCATTTGGCCACTGGCCACAGATGGTATCTGTGTTTTCTGACCCTCTTCAATCCCAGCAGTTATAGCTCTCAATGAAAAGCTAAAAACATCCTCTACCCAAAGCCACCATGGAACAGGATATGAGGCTTTGACCAGCTGCTCTTTTTCCCTGGCTCTAGGGAATCAAGGAACTGGAAGGAGCTAGAGACATGAAGGCTGATGGGAGAGGAATGCTATTTCTATTTATTTTGGGATAAAGTAAAATTTCTTTTTAAGTTATTAGAACACTAAAGATAAAGTATACAATGATTCCCTCATATTTTCCTCCCCAAAATTATTTCTAAGAATCAGAAACTAAAAAGATTTTTATATGAATTTATTCTCAACATCAGATCATTACAGCTCCTATACACAGAGGAATTCAAGCTGCTACAAACATATTGGATCTAAGATTCAAAAGCAGAAATACAAGTGATTATGATGTCTTATGTCTGACTGGACTACAAAACAAGCTGCTCTCTTAGGCTTTGATGTTGGAAAGACACTTGAAAATATTAAGGAATATAGGATATTTGCAGGTATTTGGTGCAGGGATTCAGCCTGACCTTCTGCTAAGCATGTCCCTTCTGTAACATGGCCACATGGTTTTTTCATGACACAAACTGATTTCACATGCTGCTCCTTATATGCTTCAAATTCCTCCAGATTCTGTTATTCCAGAGAGATCCAAGTCTGCATTTGGAAGTATTCATAACAAATAAAGATTAATGACTCATTTCTATAGTACTTTGATGTTTACAGAACACTTTCCTCACAACAACCCTATGAGGTTGATCATTTAACCGTAAGTATATCAACAAGATTTTGTTGCTGGCAGATATGTACTTTTTAAATGAGAATGTGAACTTAAGTAGGAGAAAGAGCATGACCTTGCCTTCTTGGCCTGGCTCTTGTTCAAAATACATTTGCATGCCAATCAAAAAGCATCTTGAAAATAAGGTTCACCTTAGAAAGGCAACTAGATGGCATAGCAGTGAGCATGCTGAAGTTGGAGACAAAAATATCTCAGGTTTAAATCCTACCTCATACACTTAAGACCTGTGTAACACTGAACAAATCAACCAAAGTCTTTCAGTCTCAGTTTCTTCATCTGTAAAATGTGAATAACAATATCGCTTACCTCCCAAGGTTATTGTGAGGATCAAATGAGATAGCATAAACCTTTTGCAAACCTTTAAGTGTTGCATAAAAGCTAGATATCATCATCATCATTATTATTATTAATGTGACAGTCTCCTACACAGCACTTGAAGGGTTTGTTGGACCCTTCAAAACAAAAGGATTTTTGGAAAAGGTCACGATCAAGGACTTAATGAAATGTATAAGGAATTTCCTAACTCCAAATCAGATAGCTGTCTAGGACCAAGGACCTTGAATCATCATCAGAGAAAAAGAATATAAGGAATGGTCAATCTTTGCCTAGCTTTTCTTGGCTCCTTTGGCTATATGAGCTGGTTTATATTCATTGGTATTCAGTAAGAAACCCTAATCGTGATATTGTTGAGAAGCTTTCTAACCACTAGACCCCTGTAGTAAAGACCAATAGAGAGTCCTGAAGAGCTAAAGCCCTGTATATGGTAGCTATAAACATCTCACCAACAAGACTAGTAGAGACATCCATCAGAAACAATCTGACACCCAGTGGAAAAATGAGATAGGTCAGAGAACAGCAGAGAAAAGTATAATGACTTAACCAAAGAATTTTGGCAGGCCTTCAAGGACAGAACTATAAAGTGGCTTGGTCACATACATTCCTAAAAAATGCATATTTCACATATGTACCCCAACAACATATGTCCTACATGTGCACCTTTCATGTGTGTTCCCTGGACATGCATGTCTACCTATTTGCCCTCTACTAGTGATGGGGTAACATGTGGAAAAAGATACCCCATGTGTGCATGAGACCAACTTTTTGTAATTTTTTGGCTATATTATTTGATTAAAAGTCTCAGATTTTGAGTGAACCTGTCCTCAAGCTAGCTGGCAAAAGTAATCATAACAATAGGATCTTGTTCAATGGGTGATGGCCCACAAAGTGCCTTGAACTTAGGATAACTTTTCTAGGAACCCATAGTAAATGGAATCAAGGTACTATATACATAGATTATTCTTCCTAGTTTATACATACTGAAATTGGGGATTAGAAAGTTTAAGTGAATTGCCCATTATTACGCACCTCATAAGTGTCATAACTATGATTTGAACCAAGGTCTTGTGATGCCCAGTCTAGCTTTCAACTCTTCATCACCACCTTTTCCCATCTCAGTGGTCATGCGCCCCAGGTTACCCTGTTCCCCGTCTCCAGTTGTCTACTTCCTTACTCCCATCTATCTCAACTCTGCTCATACCATAGCCACACAAACACACACATTCCACTCCAAATCCATCTACCCTCTCCAAAATGTTCTATAGAATCCCTCTGACATAATTAACAAACTTCCTTTTGTCTTAAACTTTTCTCTCACTTTTTCCATCTTCTGACATTCATTGAGACATGCCTACATTCTGCTTCCTTTGCCACTCTTTCCAATATTGGCTAAACTGTCTCTTATACCCTCAGACTCACTGGTCATGCTGTGGGAATTAGAAAACTCCCTGTTTCTCATTATCATTTCCAGACTTTCTCTACCACCAGCAATCTCTCTTTCCTTCTCTCCAAATTTATCACCCAATCCAAAATATACTAGTTGTTAACTCTTAATCTCCAAGACATTCTCCTTCCTTCATCAATGAGTCCACGACCTAACTCATAATATTTCTTTGTACCCCAATGCCTTCCCTTATTCTAGGAGGGCTTTAACATATATGTTAATGCTTCCTCAATGATCCCAATTTCTCAGTTCTTCAATATACTAAATTCCTACAACCTTTTCCTCCTCCTCACTTCACCTCTCCTATACAGAGATGACCAAGTCCTTTATCTTACTATTACCCAGAACTATTCATTCCACTTCCATATTTATAAACACCAAAATTCCTTTATCTAATCATTATTGTTTTGTCATTACATCTTGCCTTATGTCTTATGACCCTTAACTCTATTCTCTGTCCTCATTGTGACATCCATTCCCTCTGACCACTCATTTATTTCCCAGGTCATCATCACCTATTCTGGCCACATATTTCTCCCTTCTCTGTCTTATTCCACTGATAAATCAGTTTAACTCTATATTTTTCTCTACTGTTTGCTCAGTTGTTCTTTTGACACTCATTCTCTTCTAAGCTCTTTGGTTCCCAACCTCAATTGAAGTTTACCCTCTCCAAAACTACCATTGGTCTCTTAATATCCAAATGTAATGGCCTTTTTTCTAACATTATTGATCAGTTTTTTTCCTGCAGGTACTATCTTCTCTGTAGGTTTTTGTTACACTGTTCTCTCTTCATTTTCCTTGTAGCTAACATATTCCTTCTCAGTCACTCTTGCTGGTTCTTCAATCACTAATTGTAGGTGTCCCCCAGCTTTTGTCCTAGGTCCTCTTCTGGTTTTGCTCTATACTACCTCACTTAGTGGTTTTATCAGCTCCCTTAGGTTCAATTATCATTTTCATATGGATGACTCCCAGATTTATTTGTGCTGCCCAAGTGTCTCACCTGGGCTATAGTCACATATACTAATATGTGACTATATACTAATTGCCTCTTAAACATCTAGAATGAGATGTCTCTTAAACACATGTATTAACACATATCTTGTTCTCTCCACTCACATAGTCCTCACCCTAGTTCAGTTCATCATTTCACACCTGAACTATTGCAAAAATCTTCTCTAACTGTCCTTATCTCTCCCTACTCCAATCCATCCTCCATTCAGCTGCCAAAGTGATTTTCCTAAAGCACAAGTCTGACCATGGCACCTCCTTGTTCAATAAATTTTACTGGCTCCTTATTACCTCAAGATCATAATTAAAGCTCATTGTTTGCTATTCAAAGGCTTCATAACCTGATCCTTTCCTACATTTCCATTCTTCTTACTCTTTGCTCTACTCCATAGATTTTACAATCTAGAAATACTGGCCTACTTGCTGTTCCTTACAGAGTACAATCCATCTTTTATCTCCATGACTTTTTTACACCAACAGCCACTTCATGTCTAGAATGTTCTTAGCTTTTCTGGCTTCTTTCAATATTCATCTCAAATCTCACCTTCTGTAGGAGATCTTCCTTTGTCTTCTCAGCCTTTTATCCTCTGATAACTTCCCATTTAATCCAGATATGCCTTGTATGTGCCTAGTTATGTATACATTGTCTTATGTATATTGTCTTATGTATATGTTTTATGTCTCTCCCCTAGTTTGTGAGCTCTGTGAAGGTAAGAACTATTTTGATCTTTGTATCCCCATTGCTTAGCACAGTGTTTGGCACATAATAAGTGTTTAATACATATTTATTGACTGACTAAAAGATACATAAAAGAAAAAATCTGGTATTAATCTAGGCAAATCTTCAATCTGAGAAAATTCATGAAAAATATTTTTAATGAAGCATCAAAGGACAAAGAAACTCTAAGATATATAACTCAGATAATTGAATTGACAAGAAAAAGTTCTATATTTCAAACTTTTTACTATATTCAATAAATGGAGATCAAATTTCCATTTTTCTTCTCAACTGCATTTCTAAAAATGAGAGCTTTGTACCTTTGCCTGACACTGTAGAAGATACTAAATCCAAAAAATATTATAATGATCTAGCAGTAATTCTGCTACTTTCTTTCATTATATTTTGCTCACTTCTTATAAAATGGAAAAACCTCAGAGATGCTAGATTTCTTAAAGATGAGCAATTTAATCAATTCAACAAATCTTTATAAAATATCTGCTACACATAATGAAATACTATGAAGACATTTGCAATTCCATTACTAATAATTTCAAGCATTTTAAAATGAAATTTAATTTAATAAACTGGTCATTTCTGAACCAACTATACTTTTTTTAATTTTTTAATTTTTATTTTTAATATTTTTCCATAGTTACATATTTCATGTTCTTTCCCTCTCCCCCAAATTCCCCTAACCCCCCTTAGCCAATGCACAATTCCACTGGGTTTTACATGTATCATTGATCAAGACCTAATTCCATATTATTGATAGTTGGACTGGAGTTATTGTTTAGTGTTTACATCCCCAATAATATCCCCATCACCCTATGTGTTCAGGTGGTTGTTTTTCTTCTGTGTTTCTCCTCCCACAGTTCTTCCTCTGAATGTGGCTAGTTTTCTTTCTCATAAGTCCCTCAGCCTTGCTTTGGATCCTTGCACTGCTGCTAGTAGAGAAGTCCGTTATGTTTGATTGTACCACAGTGTATCAGTCTCTGTGTACAATGTTCTCCTGGATCTGTTCCTTTTACTCTGCATCAATTCCTGGGAGTCATTCCAGTTCACATGGAATTCCTCCAGTTCCTTATTCCTTTGAGCACAATAGTATTCCATCACCAACAGATACCACAATTTGTTCAGCCATTCCCCAATCAAAGGAAATTCTCTCATTTTCCAATTTTTTGCCACCACAAAGAATGCAGCTATAAATATTTTTGTACAAGTCTTTTCCCTTATTATCTTTTTGGGATATAATCCAACCAGTGCTATGGCTGGATCAAAAGGCAGATAGTCTTTTAAAGCCCTTTAAGCATAGTTCCAAATTGCCAGCCAGAATGGTTGGATCAGTTCACAACTCCACCAGAAATGCATTAATGTCCCAATTTTGCCACATTCCCTCCAGCATTCATTATGCTCCTTTATCATTTTAGCCAATCTGCTAGGTGTGAGGTGATACCTCAGAGTTGTTTTGATTTGCATTTCTCTAATTAGTAGATATTTAGAACAATTTCTCATGTGCTTATTGATAGTTAGAAAACTATAACAAAGTTCATTTGGAAGAACAAAAGACCAAGAATATCAAGGGAAATAATGAAAAAAAAAAATATGAAGGAAGGTGGCCTAGCAGTACCAGATCTTAAACTGTACTATAAAGCAGTAGTCATCAAAACAATATGGTACTGGCTAAGAGACAGAAGGGAAGATCAGTGGAATTGACTAGTTGTAAGGGACCTCAGCAAGATAGTCTTCCATAAACCCAAAGAAGCCAGCTTTTGGAAAAAACCCACTATTTGACAAAAACTGCTGGGTCTCAGAATGGGTGAATGACTTGAATATAAAGAAGGAAACTATAGGTAAATCAGGTGAGCACAGAATAGTATACTTGTCAGATCTATGGAAGGGAAAGATTTTAAAAGCAAGCAAGAGTTGGAAAAAAATCACAAAATGTAAAATAAATAATTTTGACTACATTAAACTAAAAAGGTTTTGTACAGACAAAAACAATGCTACCAAAATTAGAAGGGAAGCAACAAATTGGGAAAAAATATTTATAACAAAAAACTCAAACAAAGGTCTAATTACTCAAATATACAAGGAGCTAAATCATTTGTACAAAAAAAATCAAGCCATCCCCCAGTCGATAAATGGCCAAGGGACATGAATAGGCAATTTTCAGATAAAGAAACTAATTATACTTTTCAATTGAATATGCCAAAGTATGATTTTGTGAGTAAAGACCCAGCAATACCCCTATGGGGTCTGTTTCCCAAGATGATCAAGAGAAAAAAGAAAACAAACTATATGTTCTAAAATATTTCTAATAGCTCTCTTTGTGTTGATAAATAACTGTAAATTGAAAGAATGTCCATCAATTGGAGAATGAATGAACAAGTTGATGGAATACTACTTTGCCTTAAGAAATTATGAGCAAGTTAGTTTCCAAAAAATGGAAAGAACTACATGAAATTATGAAAAGTAAAATGAGTAGAACCAAAAGAATATTATATACAGCTACAAAATTAATGTTTGAAGAGTAACTTGTGAAATGTCCACCTCCAGAAAAAAACCTAACAGAAATAAGCAAGATATAGAATACATGGGTGTGTCTACATTTTTTTCAAGTGATACCTTCTGGGGAGTAGAGAGGGGGAAGAGAAAGGGAAATACCTTGGAATTTTAATGTGCTCATCAAATTAATTTTTAAAAGCTTTTAAAAAGAAAGAATTGCTCATGTATAGGCCAACCTAATGTAATAAAAATGACAATTCTACCTAAATTAATTTATTTATTCATTTAGTGCCATACAAATCAAACTACCAAAAAATTATTTTATAAAACTAGAAAAAAAAAATAACAAAATTCATCTGGAAGAACAAAATGTCAAAAATATCAAGGGAATTAATGAAAAAAAATGTGAAAGTAAGTGAGCTAGCAATACCAGATCTCGAACTATACTATAAGGTAGCAATCATCAAAACAATCTGATACTGGCTAAGAAATTGAATAGTATATCAATAGAGTAGATGAAGAAAAGTGCTTTGCAAAACCTTAAATCTCTAAATAAATGTGAATTATTACTATAATTACAATTATATTCTGATTTTTCTTACCCTCATCACCTTAAAAAATAAGATCCTTATTGAGTAGGGAGTATTTCATTCACTATATTTATATACCAAACACCTAGCATAGAGTGAGCAGAGTAGGTGCTTTTAAAATGCTTGTTTGACTAATTGATTGATTAGCTTATAATTGTGGGCAGTATCTTTGTCAGCTAGGAGATACAGTGGAGAGCATACTGGCTTAGAGTCAGGAAGACCTAAGTTCAAATTCAGTTCTATAAACTTACTGGCTATGTGATCCTGAGCAAGTCACTTGCCCTGCTAAATTTCCTCAACTGTAAAATGGAGATACCACCTACCTGTGGGTGGAGCAGCTAGGTGGCACAGTGGATAGAATATTGGGCTTAGAGTCAGGAAGACTCATTTTTGTGAGTTCAAATACGGTCTCGGACACTTACTAGCTATGTAACTTTAGGCTAGTCACTTAACCCTGTTTGCCTCACTTTTCTCATCTGTAAAATGAGCTGGAAAGGGAAATGGCAAACCATTCCAGTTTCTTTGCCAAGAAAATCCCAAATGGAATCACAGAGAGTCAGATATAACTGAAAATAGTCATCGAACAATAAAATCCTCAAAAGATTATTGTGAGGATCAAATAATAGAGTACACAATAAAGTACTTATTAAAGTACTTAACCCAGTGCCTGGCACATAGTAGGTGTTTAACAAATGCTTATTCTCCTCCTTTCCCTTCCCTCTTCTTTTTCCACACCTGCAGCATTCATTGGATCACTGGAACTAGACTTTGGATCTTTCATAAAATTGCTTTACACAGCTCATGATTTCACAAGCATTAGCTGTTTCTCTCAAATTCCAGATAATATTAACAGGACAGTTATGGTGACTTTCCTTTCTCTCACAAACACAGCTTCCTTTCCACTTATTTGGTGACCAATCTCAAGTACAGTATTGGAGAACTGGCAAAATCCTTGGTGTGGTTTATCATCCACTCTGAACTTTGAAAGTGGCTTCCATATCAATAAAATGTTTTGGATCACTAACCTAGGCTTTTCTCAAGCCAGTCTTTGAAATATTTGACAAGTCTTGCAAAGACCCACTTGCCCCAGGCAAGAAACTATTTATTGGGGGCATATCACAAAGGATCATTTCATTGTCTATATCATATGTCCTTGGAAGAAAGGAGAGCTAATTTTTTTTAAGTGAAGACAGGTGAATAATTTATATTTTTCTAGAATGCTGCATTGAGGAGCTTGAAGATGGTGAATTTGACAAAGAATTCAACTTTCTTATTTCCCAGCTTCTGAGTTTCTTGATAGATAATCACTTCAGAATTGTGTGTGATCCAGAAATAATGAAGAAAAACAAGTAATGTCCATTTGTCACTATTGTGCTCATGTGGGAGACAGGCTAATGAAGTTGGCTTGCAAAATGTCATTTATACTTTGCACTTAAGGTTATCTGGGACCTTTTATTTTCCTTCATTTTTTGCCCTTTAAGGCTTCCTGGAACTATTGCTTTTAAAAATCGCTATCGAAGGTAGCACGATTGAACACAAAGGTGAGTTTCCTGCTCCATTTCAGAACTGCACAAACACAATTATTCAATGACTTTTCCAATCAGTTGTTTCAATGATAGCTCTATGGTGAGATGTGCCACAACACACTTATTTTTCTTCTGCAAATTAATGGTGTTACATGTCTCCTGGTGAAATAACTGTGTTTGACTTTTCTATTAACGTATATTATCCTAAATGGGGTGTCAATCAAGTTGTTCTCATTAGGAATTCAAAACTCCAAGTTCATCAGTTAGAAGATTAAGAATGGCTAATGATTTCACAAAGCTGCCAAACCTTATTCATAAGAGAACTGAGTAGAGCAATCAGACCGCCTGCTACAAATGAGCTTCCCATTCATGAGAGAAAGCTTATTTCTCAGGGTTCTTCGGTTTATCAATATAAGTTGAATGCATTCACTTCTAAAAAATTAATATCAGTAAATTGTAGTAAATAAAATGTTAACATTATTTGAGATATGTTTAGTTTTTTTTTTTGTCTTCTATGAAACCAGTAGAATCCACACAAAACTCTGACAGTAAATGCTAGATGATATGAGAACATGGAGAGGCAAGACACCTAAGAGGTATGATGGTTTCAAGTTTAAAATTGTTTGCAAAAACTTGTATAGAAGAAAATTGTATAATCAGGAGGTTAAGAGCAGACTCGCATCATATATGCAAAAGAAAATTTGTGAAAAGCAATGAAGCCCAGATAATAGCTAAAAGCTTGGCATGAAACACATCTTAGGTGGTAAAATAGTTAAAATACTAGACCTATAGTCAGGAAGACCCGAGTTCAAATCTAATCTCAGAAATTTGCCAGTTGTGTGACCCAAGGCAATTCACTTAACCTCTGTCTCTTTCAGTTAAATAGAAACAATAAAAGCAATACAAAAATACAAAAGAAACAATTAAAAAAAACAATTAAAACCTCCCAAGGTTGTCTTGAGGAATTAATATCTATATCTCTTTCAGTTAAATAATTAGCTAAAATAAAATAAATAAAATAAAAAATCAGTTAAATAATATCTATATCTCTTTCAATTAAATACAAACAATACAAAAATACAAAAAGAAACAATAAAAAAATAAAAACCTCCCAAGGTTGTCATGAGGAATCAATATCTATAAATTGCTTCATAGACCTTAAAATGCTATATTAATGCCAACTATTATTAGAAAACTAAAAGGAGGAAAATAAATAGATAAAAATGGAGCAGATTTGCTGGCATTTCCATAACAATCTATTCTATCAATGCTAGTTGAACCACTTCACTTGGATGCCAATCAGTCCAATATATTATGTGAAAAAACAGGAATGGCACCTAAGAAGATAGCACCAGGAAGAGCAGCCAAACTGGACTAAGTCCAAACAACAGAAGAAATCTTCAGGGAGAAGAACTACAACACTATTTTAAAAGAATTATTGTGGTGGCAACAAATTGGAAAAGGAGGGTATGTCCTTCAATTGGGGAATGGCTGAACAAACTGTGGTATATGCGGGTGATGGAATACTATTGTACTAAAAGGGATAATAAACTGGAGGAGTTCCAGGCAAACTGGAGAGACCTCCGGGAACAGATGCAGAGTGAAAGGAGCAGAGCCAGAAGAACTTTGTACACAGAGACTGATATACTGTGGTAAAATTGAATGTAATGGACCTCTATACCAGCAGCAATACAATGACCCAGGACAGTTCTGAGGGATTTATGGTAAAGACACTACCCACATTCAGAGGAAGGACTGCAGGAGAGGAAACATATAAGAAAAACAACTGCTTAAACGCATGGGTCGGGGTGGACATGATTGAGGGTGTGGACTCGAAACTACCACACCAATGCAACTACCAACAATTTGGAAATTGGTCTTGATCAAGGACACATG